>NC_092334.1:104161153-104477115 GCF_046630445.1 Rutidosis leptorrhynchoides | reverse complement strand
TTGACGCGAATCCTAAAGATAGATCTATTGAGCCTAACAAACCCCATCCAAAGTACCGGATGCTTTAGTACTTCAAAATTTATATCATATCCGAAGGGTGTCCTGGAATGATGGGGATATTCTTATATATGCATCTTGTTAATGTCGGTTACCAGGTGTTCACCATATGAATGATTTTTATCTCTATGTATGGGATGTGTATTGAAATATGAAATCTTGTGGTCTATTGTTACGATTTGATATATATAGGTTAAACCTATAACTCACCTACATTTTTATTGACGTTTAAAGCATGTTTATTCTCAGGTGAATACTAAGAGCTTCCGCTGTTGCATACTAAAATAAGGAAAAGATTTGGAGTCCATGTTTGTATGATATTGTGTAAAAACTGCATTCAAGAAACATATGTCGATGTAATATATTTCTATTGTAAACCATTATGTAATGGTCATGTGTAAACAGTATATTTTAGATTATCATTATTTGATAATCTACGTAATGCTTTTAAAACCTTTATTTATAAAATAAAGGTTATGGTTGTTTTAAAAATGAATGCAGTCTTTGAAAAACGTCTCATATAGAGGTCAAAACCTCGCAACGAAATCAATTAATATGGAACGTTTATAATCAATATGAACGGGACATTTTACGCAGATTTAGGAAGTGCAAACGTTATGTCTCTTTCCTTATACAAAAGATTAGATGTGGGTAAATTAAGACCAACCAGAATGGGTGTTCAATTATTTGATCAAACCATTAAACACCCAGTTGGAATAGCCAATAATTTACTTGTTAAAGTGGGAAGTTAGACCTTCGCTGCAAACTTCATAGTTATTAATATGGAGGAAGACCTTGATATTCCTCTAATTTTAGGTCTCCCATTTTTAGCAACCACCGAGGAGTTCTTTGATGTAAGAGAAGGTAGAATGACACTTAGGCATGGTGATAAATTGGTCACCTTTGTGAATCGAAAGTTTCAATCTTCACCAACCAAAACTGTTGAACCAATAAAAATGCCTAAGTGTGGGGAAGATGAAGCAATACCCAATGATGACCTGATAACAAAGAACCCCGTTGTTGATACAAAATTAGATGGACCCGTTTTTAACAGTTCAACGAAGAAACTTTATAAACTAATTCAAGATGCTAGGATTAAGGGGAACTTTAAGTTATGTAACCGATTAGTATCCAATTTTTCGCCTGAAGAAAAGGCGATGTTAATTGAATTTGTGAATGTTACAGAGGAAATAAACAAATGGCTTGATGAAAAAGTCAGAGATATGCAAGTTGTTGATGTTCCAATTGAAATTAATAATGAAGTTAATCATAAGTTCGACACCACAGCTAGCTAAGTGTGGGGAGATTCAAATGTTTTAAAGGATAATATAATGCTGTCTAGGGTTAGATTTTCTATTTTCGTGTAGTTCTCGAGAATGGAATCCGAATGGTCTTTCCCTAGCGGACCCTAAAGAACTAGTCTTCTCCCTCTATTCTGAATTTTTATTTTTTTTTAGGTTTTACGAGATGAAGAATTCCTTTGATCTGACCCATGGTCTACTACTACACGCTATGATTACTAAACGTAATAATAACACCTTCCCGAGTGAACTGGTATCATTCATAAGAGGCAAAATGGACGAAGTGAGGAAAGAACTCAGGAAAGATCATCATAAGACAAATTGATAAAGGAAAATCAAAATCCGCAACAAAAAGAAGAGCATGATTTCATAACCCGTCCTAATCCATCTGGACGAAGTCCACATTGATTACAAACGATTCACAATAGTTGATTACATCGCGAGGTACTTGACCTCTATATGATATATTTTACAAACATTGCATTCATTTTTGAAAAGATAATCTTTCACTTCATCTAAAGTTGACGACATGCATACCATTTCATAATATATTTAACTATAATTGACTTAATAATAATCTTGATGAACTCAACGACTCGAATGCAACGTCTTTTGAAATATGTCATGAATGACTCCAAGTAATATCTCTAAGATGAGCAAATTCACAGCGGAAGATTTCTTTCGTACCTGAGAGTAAACATGCTTTAAAGTGTCAACCAAAAGGTTGGTGAGTTCATTAGTTTAACATAAATAATCATTTCCATCATTTTAATAGACCACAAGATTTTCATTTTCAGTTCTCATAAATATACGACCTATGCATAGAGATAAAAATATCATTCATATGGATTGAACACCTGGTAACCGACGTTAACTTTAATGCATAGAATATCCCCAAACAGAACCACTCGTCTGTATAATAATAATCTCGAAGTACTAAAGCATTCGTACCCCGAATGGGACTTGTCAAGGTCCATAGATCTATCTTTAGGATTCGCGTCAATCAGGGGCCATTTCCCTAAATTCTTAGGTTACCAGACTTGAAGGGCGATATTCGGTTTAATAATCTAACCATAGAATGTAGTTTTAAGTACTTGTGTCTATTTCGTAAAACATTTATAAAAGAAGCGCATGTATTCTCAGTCCTAAAAATATCTATTGCAAAATCATTTAAAAAGGGAGCAAATGAAACTCACAGTACTGTATTTTGTAGTAAAAATACATATGACGACATTGAACGATGCAGGGTAGGCCTCGGATTCACGAACCTATATTATTTGTATATTTATTAATATACATAATTGTAATCGAACAAATATATATATATATATATATATATATATATATATATATATATATATATATATATATATATATATATATATATATATATATAAATTTATTAATTATATCTTTTTATAAATATGTATATGTTTTATATATTTATTTTGTATATAAAAACATCAATTATGTTATGTCATATATAATAAGTATTTATATATATATATATATATATATATATATATATATATATATATGTGTATAGATATCATCTGTTTGTTAAAATAGTAATTATAACAATACTAAAATAATATTAAATATGGTAAAAATAATTATAATACTTAATTTATTAATAAAGGTAATAATGTTAATAATTCTATTAGTGATAAAAATAACATTCATGATAATAATATTAATTTTTACAGTTAATGATTATTATGATAAGGATTTAAGTAATTACATAATAATATTACCCATGATAATATAAATAATAATACTTATAATGATAATTATAATACTAATAATAATTATAATACTTGTAATAATAAAGTTAATATAATTAATTATAAACTGATATAAGTATAAATTTTAATGAAAATACTAATAAATTTTAATATGATAGTAATAATATTACTTAACAATAATACTAGTAATCATAATTGTAGTTTTTAGATATTACTAATATTAAGTGATAACTAATATTTTTTATTAGTAATGATAATAATAATAATAATAATAATAATAATAATAATAATAATAATAATAATAATAATAATAATAATAATAATAATAATAATAATAACAATAACAATAGTGGAAATAATAGCAACAATATGTTATACCTTTGTAGCATTAAAAAGACTTAAAGTGCCCGAGACGGGACTCGAACACGCGACCTCTAACTTACCCATCAACACTCCTAACCATCCATCTATCTTTGTTTCTCTATTATTATTTATATTTTATATGTATTTAATACGTATCTTTCTGTTTTCATTTTATTCCACCAAAACACTACCAGAATTTATTAATGGATCATAATCCCATATTTTAAGTCTCGGCCCAAAGTAGTTTCTTAAGCCCAACTGAATACAAAACTCTCAGCCCATCACATAAAAATAAATAAATGTTTTGTAGCCGCCATGGTTCGATCCCAGGACCTCTCGTTAACACAACCACACCTTAAACCACTCAACCGAATCTACTTTTCTGAAATAATTCCAGAATTAAAACTATATAATGCGTTTTATTTTCTTGGTTATCTTCTTCTTCAACGTCCCATAATCATCATCATCTACGTACCTTTTCATCAGCTCTTCATCCTTCGTCTATCATCATCATGAACCCATCATCGACATCAAAAGACTGTAGCAGCAGCAGTAGGTTAATGTATGAAGGTGGCAGTTCATGGTGGAGGTGGTGGTAGTTTATTGATGTAATATGGTGATGGTGGTTGTGGGTTTGAAAAGGGTGTGTTGCCGACTGTTTGCAAGCAGAAACCGAAATAAGCTTAAGCAGTAGTCGTAAAACAATAGCTATACCAATAACTTGATGGTTTTCATGATGGTGATACGATGGTGGAAGGTTTCGGTCAGAAATGGAAAAGATATAGCGGTTCTATGATGATGGTTGGTTCGATTTTAGTCTGATCAAAAAAGAAATATAGATTGAAAAGAACAAGCAGTGGTAACGTTTGTGATGATCTTAATGGTGGTAATTTTCGAAGGTGGGAGGTTGAGTGGTTGTCGTCATGGTGGTGATTGGTGGTGACTCGCGGTGGTGGAAGGCCTAGGGTGATGAAGGTAGATCGGGTAAATGATATTATGGATTGCACACCTATTTTGATACGTATATGATATGTATATAATATATATGCTGTGTGGTTGATAATGAAAGAACAAAAAGGAACACAATAATACATGTGAATGATTAGTCTTATTTTCATTAATTTTTGCCGACACTCAGCATAGCTATTATTTCGTGTCCATTGCTAAACAGTTAAAATATAAAATTGTTCCTAAAAATCCCAAACTTTTAGATTAAATATAATTAATTATTTCACTCATTAACTATTTGAAACCTGATCAAAAAGGCTTGAGAATTGTTTATTTTCTCTTCCAATTTATGTGTACGGAGTACTAATTTTTAATTTTAAAAATGTAAAAATATTTTTAACAAATCTATAATCTTCGTAATCAATTTACAGTCCAACTTTTATCTTAATCATTCATGAACATGTATTATATCTATATTAAAACTAACAAAACGTCAACCGAGTGTTACTGAAGTTTACTAATAAGGCTCGAAATCAGTTATTTTTAATATATTCTCTTTCTATATGCAAACAGTTTTAAATAACAAGTTTTAACTACTAACATAAATATTTTATATATTTTTAATATAATTATATATATTTACAAGAAATATTTATATATGTATATATATATATATATATATATATATATATATATATATATATATATATATATATATATATATATATATATATATATATATATATATAATAGCTTTCATTACATCGCATAATATTTTACATCTTTATTTTCAATAATTTAATCATATATTATTTCAAATAATATTTCAAATTATTATTATATATGTATATATATATTTAAATATACATGTATCTATTTACAATTAGTTGTTCGTGAATCGTCGGGAATGGTCGAAGGTCAATTGAATACATGAAAACAGTTCAAAGTTTTTGAGACTCAAACTAACAGACTTTGCTTATCGTGTCGAAATCATATTAAGATTAAGTTTAAATTTGGTCGGAAATTTCCGGGTCGTCACAGTACCTACCCGTTAAAGAAATTTCATCCCGAAATTTGAGTGTGGTCGTCATGGCTAACAATAAAGATGTTTTTCATGACGAATATAAGTTGGTGAATAGAGTTTTATTACCATAGAATAATACGGATAAGATAATTCGATTACTCGGAGAGTACGAGTGAAGCTATCACTAAATAGTGATATGACAAAGACATGTTTCATCATAACCTTTGACTATTCATGGTTGAATTCCTGAATTCAAGGAATTTAAAGAAAATCTATAAAATCTGATTCTTCGGCGAATAAGGAAATTAAGATCTCTCTAATTAAATACGGTGATCTGCTTCGATTACTCTGTCTGATATTTCCATTATAAGTTAAACTCTTCTGTTCCATTATTCTCACCATTCCTATAATTTCCTTCTTGTTTCATACATCCAAAAGATTCTGAAAATGCTTAATCCCGTTCTAATCCTTGATATTTTTCTAAATATCATTTCTGTCATCCTTCTTTTCAATCTTCCACCAGAAAAATCAGTTTACCTCTACTATTACCTTGGGGCGATACTATTCTTAATTCTACCGTGTCTTTATATTGCTATTCGTATTAATATCCACGGTTTGTAATTCCGTTGTTGTTGTTGGGCTTTATATTTTCTCTTATATTTTGGAGCTCTTTGCCTTTTTATTCTTCTCTCGTCCTCTATTAAAGCGAGTAATGATCCGGAATTCGTAAGTATGGAGTTTCGAATGAACTTAATGTTCTAAACGAGAAAGAACGTAATAGCACAATTTGATTTTTCATATTACCAGAATCACTGAGAATAGAACTATCAAGAATATATTTTCTTGATATGTTCAGAAGTTAATCAGAATGAAAGAGTTATGTAACATGACACATGATGACGTTATAATCTGTGAATCATCATGTTTCATTTAGAAACTCAACATGACTTACTGTAATATAATCACGATGATCAAGTGTCATTATATTATACTAACTCATGCATGTAACATCCTGAATTTTATACATCAGAAGTGCCATCAGAAAGTGTCAGTAAATGTGTGCATCAGAAAGAGCCACTAAAAGTGAACCTAACACTTATGCATTTTCAGAATTTACATCAGAATCAGAATTTGTCAATTTCAGTCCCTGAACTTCTAAAAACTGGTAACATCGCGTTTTGAGTGTGTTTATCGCGTCCCAGCACGTCGCAGAACGCGACAGGTATGTTTGAAATGCGACAACATGAAAACCCCATGACCTGAGCTATCCGTCGCGTATTAGGTGTATGTGTCGCGTACTGGGCGTCGCGAAATGCGACAGGAGGTCGCGAAACGCGACATTTACGCAGAACTGACCAAATTGACCAGTTTTTAAGGGTATCTTTTGGGGTGTTTTAGTCTTTTCACATTGTTGACGGTTTGAGGCCTTAAGAACTGATCCAAAGCTCAATCCTATCTCATTTCTCACTCTCTCTACTACACACATTCAATTTAGAGAGAGAAAGAGAGTTCTAGAGAGAGAGAGAGCTTGGTTTGAGGAAGAAGAAGGGTGAATTGGGTCAAGTCGCGAGCATTAAAGTTGTTCATCTCGTTCTTGGATACGTTTTGGTAGTATTGGTAAGCTCTAACTCCGAATTTCATTATTTGATTTTGATATTCAAATTAGGGTTTGAGCTTGATTTTGTTAGAAACCCTTTAATGGTTGTGAAATGGGTTTGTTGTGGTTAGTAGATGGGTTTTGACTCGTTATTGGGGGGTTAGGGTTTGGTGATGAATTTGGTCATGATTTTGGGTGTAATCACTAGATTATAAATGTGTTTGTGTATAGATGTTCATAAGAACATGTTAGTTGGTCAAAAATGGGTGTTGACTTTGGTTTAGTGTCAAACTAAGATTTGAGTCAAGTTTTGGTAAATCAAGTAGGTAAATGCTTGATTTAAGTGTTAGTGGTTGTCTTGGAAATATAATCACTAGTCGTTAGTGATTTTGGGGCGTTTTATGACTTTGGTCAAAATGAGCAATTTGAATTGGGTCAAAATTGAGGATGATACTAATTTGGATTAATTGGATGTTAAACGCATTTGTTAAGTGTTAAATGATGCTTTTGATGTAATTACTCGCGAGAAGTGATTTTAGGTTAAAATTTGGTGTTTTAGCAATAAAGTCAAACTTGGTCAACCATGGAATGGGTTTTGTGTAAAATACGAGCTAGTATGCGTTTAGAGGTTAAATTTGACATATTTGAGTATTTCGGGAACGCGGGAACTAGTCTCGTTAGTTTTGGACCTTCGGGTAGCGTTAAAAGTGCAAAACTGTGTATTTTGCACTTGTTGTTCATTTGGGCGGGTCGAGAGTCCAAATGGGGTTGTATGTTGATTATGTGGATACCTATATGCGTATTATAGGTAAAATCTTGCTCGGTTGCGTGTGGTGAAGATTTCGTGCATGGTTTGTAATGCTCGAGTTCACGAGGTGAGTGGAATGATTATACATGTGTGTATATAATGTATCTATTTGTAGGGCGGGGAATGGGGTCGGGGTATACGGGTCTATACCACCGAGAGTTAGTGATATATTTCATTGTACACTAACGATGGATATTTCGTTGTCCAAAATGCCCAAGAGTTAGTGATATATTTCGTTGTACACTAACAATGGATATTTCGTTGTCCAAATTTCCCAAGAGTTAGTGATATATTTCGTTGTACACTAACGATTGCTTGAACGGATATTTTGTTGTCCGTGTTGCCTAGGGGTTAGTGATATATTTCGTTGTACACTAACGGTTGTTACGAACACCAATGGGAAATTCGAAGTACCATTCCCTTGTGTTATTGGTTAACCATGGTTATGTGTTGTAGTGTAGCATATTATATTGTTCGAGTTATATATGCTATTGTTTGTGCTAGCTTATGGTCTTGGAGATTTAGCGTTATACTTTGCGATGGTATGCCATGTAAATTGCTAGCGTGTATGAGGTATTTGTGCAAGTGTTTGCCAATAGGTATATTATATATGTATATGTATAATTATTGCATTCACTAAGCTTTATGCTTACCCCTCTCGTTGTTTACCTTTTTACAGGTATTGTGATTATGAAGCTAGCTAGTTGTAGACTAGATGCTTAGGAGCACTTGGGCTCGACGGGGTAGCTTTTGGATATTTGGACGCGGATCGGGGATTTGGTAGTCCCCGGGATTATGCTCTTGGTATTGGGTTGGGTTATTGAGTCTTAACCCGTATTTCTCGTGATCGGGTCATTATTACAAATGATTTTGTAAAGTGTAATTTATTGCCAAGGGTCATGATAGATTGTTAAATGTATCATTACGATGTTATGTTTCGATTAAAATAGAATTGAAAATGTATTGTATTAATGGGACCTAACTAATAAAAAAAAATGTACTCCGTTTTTGGTTAAACGGATTGGGGTTGTTACAAGTGGTATCAGAGCATGGTCTAAGGGAATTAGGTGACCTTGGAATAGGTGCCTAGTCTTAGACTTATTGACAGTGGTGCGTTAATAGCGGGACTTGTAGGATTACGGGTCAAATTGAGATTTGTTACTGCCTTAGAGTAGGTGACTAACTAGGACTTGTGTTTGTCCAATGTGGAATTTTGTGGGGCCTTATTTCGTGCGTAAATTATTGCCTTAGATTGCTAGTGCCTAATGTAAGTAGGCGAACTTGGACGTTGTTTAGTGATAGTCACCTAGGTTGTAGGTTGACTTGTGTTGCGGTGTACTTGTGTATATTTATTATTATAATGTATATATGTGTATATATATACATGTATCTAATTGTGCGGTGTCTTAAGGACGAATCTATTGGAGAGATTCGAATAATTGGCGATTTTGAGTTATCAAGTTCGAGGTAAGGACTTTGGTCATTCGAGTACTAGGAGTTATCGCGTGTTATCTTGTGTGAATGTTGCGTCAGTCCAGGTAAAGTACTTTGTGTGACCATGTGAAAATGGTATGGTACGCATTTGTAATAGTGATTGATCACCATTATTACGAAAGTGTATCTTGACACCAAGCATGACATGACAAGTACCGAACGGAGGAAACGTGGCATGGTTGGGGTAGAACGGGAGGAATTAGGAATCTTTTATTGGTTCCTAGGATATACTAGTCTCGAGTGATGTGCTTGTTGTCACATCGAGTTCTTTGCGAGTCGGGAAGTGTCACTTGGATTCGTTTGGTTAAGTGAGTGAGCCAACTCACGAGTTTGGTGCATGCTTAGTCACACTAAGTAGTGGGTGCAATTTGAGATTTGTCATTCGTTGAAGTTACTCATCGTAACTACGATGACCGATTTACGTGTGCGTGTGTGCGATGAGGACTTGAATTCCGTAATTGAATGCGACAAGTCTAATGATTGTGGTTTGAGTTACACTCGGTAGAGTGTGTGGTTAGAGAATCGTGTTAGGATTCCTGTTGTGAGTCGCCTTGGAATTGGCAAATCGGGAGTCTTTGGGTCATTAAACTCATGGGAGTGGGACCCGTACAACGATGGTTGCGTTAGTGTGTTGTGGATTATAGGGTAACATTCCTAATGGAATACCCCTTGTAGTAGTGGTTTTATCGAGGTGTGGAAGGATGTAAGACTTGGTGTTTCCAAGCATCTCCTTAGTGTTAGATGAAAGGTTTCGTTAGGCTATATCATTTTGGCCTTGTGGAAATTGTGGGTAGCGTGTGATCGCTAGGAACTTTCGAGAAGACAATAAACCGTAAGGTTTGTCGGTTAGGTATGACTTCGGGTTATTATTGTGGTGAGATGGGTGACATTGGGTGTATGGAACCTAAATATCGAGTTTCTAAAATTCGATAGATTGTGGTGGGAGTCTACATGACACTGCGTCAGGTGCCTCTTTATACCTGCTAGTGTAATGTCCAACTCCAGTAGTGGTGTGATCACTTTGTGCTTAGGGTGACCGTGAAATACCCTTGGAAGCATCGGAGATTACGAAAGTGATCGATGGGTGAAAGTAATTCGACGGTTGCGAAAGTCAAAGTTTAAGAGCATTGTGGTAAATACTTCTTATGAAGTGGCGGATGAGCGAATCTGGTTGCTCTTAAGTGATAGACAGGTAAGATGACCGGTGAGCCGGTGACAGACTTAATGGTCGGATATGCATAAGGTTATGATGAAGTGTTGATATTGTGGTCAACGAAATTATTGTATCGGATTGGTTACTCTTCTCCATGAGAGTGAGCAATTACGGATACTGGTTCGTTGAGTGAAAGGTCGGGTGATCTCGCTTGAGATGCACGAATGATTTATCAGAGTGACGTATGCTTAGGCATAGAGACGTATGTGGGACTTTGGTGGAGTTCGCTTTGCGAACGGTTAAGGCAGTCGATTGTGATTTGTGGTATGAAGGTACGACATCCCTGGTAATTTTGTACGACGGCTCTGAGAGCCTATAGTGAATTTGCAGTGATTTGGTGTTTATGATCAGTGATGAGAATGATCATGTGTGTTGTGGAATGGTAATTCCGTGGGATGTTATCATCTTTGCGGTAAGAATGTGGAGCTAAATCCAAAGTGGGGGAGTTTTACTGCCGCCCGAGGGGGCTCTGGTGGTGTTATGTATAGTGAAGTGTCAGAGTGTACCGTGCTAAGCCTCAATAGGTATTCGGAGTTCCTAACAAGGAAGAGTGACGAGTTGTTGATGTTGACTCGAGATCGTGCATTACGATTGTGAATTACATTTTTGGAATGTTATGTGTGAAGATTGTGATGATGGGATCGAATGAAGTGTAAGTCTTCTTGTGTAAGGTGGTCATGTAGTACCAGAGTGCGGTATGAGACCAAATGTGAAGTGTGAGATCTCGGAGTGAGAGAATGTAACTGTCCTTTCGGGTGCTCTCGTGATGTAATTTTGGGTTGGTGTGAAACCCGGATAGTACTGTTGAGTAGGTACGGGTTCAATTTAGGGATGTATATTGTATTTTCCCTTTCGGGAAACGTGGTCGTGAAAATTGTCAGTGGATTATTCCACTTTATGAATGATTGTGAGGCGGGGAGTGTCGGCTCCGATTGTCTCACATCGAGGTACACGGATGTTGTTTGTTTGCAAGAGTGTGTTCCCTAGTGATGTGACCCGTTGGTTTCATGGAAATGTCAAGGCCATCCTTAATGGACGGTCTAGGTAGAAGGATTCACCCGGTGTTGGTGAATATTTTGTGGGTCGTGTGGCGAATTGCGAATTTGTTGTGATGATAATTCACTGTTGACGGGATTCTAGTACACGAATAGTTTCCATGCTAGTACTAGGGGGCCGTCTTGTGTGGATGTGTTGTAGGGTTTGGAGGAGAAACTCTGTGTCGAGTGTTGATGATTTGTTTAGCACATGGTGTAGTATTGTCGTCCTGGATTAATTCAAAGACTGATGGTCGTGTGCGGATCGACTAATGGGAAAGTTGTGTTCCCAATATTTTTATTTGGCGATACCGAGATTTCTTCGTTGAGGGAATGACCTGGTGGTGCAGATAGGGGAAGTTGGTTCTGGATTTGGGGAACATTCGTGATTGACCGGTTGAGTGATGTGGTTATGAACCGACGAAGTACGGAGTTTTAATGAGGCATGGATCATTCTCGATTTGGATTAATGCAAGACTTAGTTCACGGCGTAGTGAATTTGGTAGATCGCTTTCGGTGATATAGTTGTGGATGTAGCTTTTTATGACTTATAGCCGAGAGAATTCGAAGTAATATGTGGTGTTTTCCGTATTTCCTAGGTGTGTATTTGGACGTCGAGTGTATGAGATACCGCTGGTTGCGGTAATGCACGCTAGTGATTATTAGCGTGTGGTGAGAAATTCGAGTTAATGGAAATTGTTATGAACATCAAGTTTGGATGTATGTCGGAGGACCATAGATTGTGGGTCTGATTGGTTAAGTGACGGGGATCACGAGGACGTGATTCAATTTAAGTGGGGGAGAGTTGTAACATCCTGAATTTTATACATCAGAAGTGCCATCAGAAAGTGTCAGTAAATGTGTGCATCAGAAAGCGCCACTAAAAGTGAACCTAACACTTATGCATTTTCAGAATTTACATCAGAATCAGAATTTGTCAATTTCAGTCCCTGAACTTCTAAAAGCTGGTAACATCGCGTTTTGAGTGTGTTTATCGCGTCCCAGCACGTTGCGGAACGCGACAGGTATGTTTGAAACGCGACAACATGAAAACCCCATGACCTGAGC
Organism: Rutidosis leptorrhynchoides; assembly: GCF_046630445.1. NCBI lineage: Eukaryota > Viridiplantae > Streptophyta > Magnoliopsida > Asterales > Asteraceae > Rutidosis > Rutidosis leptorrhynchoides. The sequence goes on along the minus strand of NC_092334.1, from coordinate 104,464,463 downwards.
TATCCGTCGCGTATTAGGTGTATGTGTCGCGTACTGGGCGTCGCGAAACGCGACAGGAGGTCGCGAAACGCGACATTTACGCAGAACTGACCAAATTGACCCGTTTTTAAGGGTATCTTTTGGGTGTTTTAGTCTTTTCACATTGTGGACGGTTTGAGGCCTTAAGAACTAATCCAAAGCTCAACCCTATCTCATTTCTCACTCTCTCTACTACACACATTCAATTTAGAGAGAGAAAGAGAGTTCTAGAGAGAGAGAGAGCTTGGTTTGAGGAAGAAGAAGGGTGAATTGGGTCAAGTCGCGAGCATTAAAGTTGTTCATCTCGTTCTTGGCTACGTTTTGGTAGTATTGGTAAGCTCTAACTCCGAATTTCATTATTTGATTTTGATATTCAAATTAGGGTTTGAGCTTGATTTTGTTAGAAACCCTTTAATGGTTGTGAAATGGGTTTGTTGTGGTTAGTAGATGGGTTTTGACTCGTTATTGGTGGGTTAGGGTTTGGTGACGAATTTGGTCATGATTTTGGGTGTAATCACTAGATTATAAATGTGTTTGTGTATAGATGTTCATAAGAACATGTTAGTTGGTCAAAAATGGGTGTTGACTTTGGTTTAGTGGCAAACTAAGATTTGAGTCAAGTTTTGGTAAATCAAGTAGGTAAATGCTTGATTTAAGTGTTAGTGGTTGTCTTGGAAATATAATCACTAGTCGTTAGTGATTTTGGGGCGTTTTATGACTTTGGTCAAAATGAGCAATTTGAATTGGGTCAAAATTGAGGATGATACTAATTTGGATTAATTGGATGTTAAACGCATTTGTTAAGTGTTAAATGATGCTTTTGATGTAATTACTCGCGAGAAGTGATTTTAGGTTAAAATTTGGTGTTTTAGCAATAAAGTCAAACTTGGTCAACCATGGAATGGGTTTTGTGTAAAATACGAGCTAGTATGCATTTAGAGGTTAAAGTTGACATATTTGGGTATTTCGGGAACGCGGGAACTAGTCTCGTTAGTTTTGGACCTTCGGGTAGCGTTAAAAGTGCAAAAGGGTGTATTTTGCACTTGTTGTTCATTTGGGCGGGTCGAGAGTCCAAATGGGGTTGTATGTTGATTATGTGGATACCTATATGCGTATTATAGGTAAAATCTTGCTCGGTTGCGTGTGGTGAAGATTTCGCGCATGGTTTGTAATGCTCGAGTTCACGAGGTGAGTGGAATGATTATACATGTGTGTATATAATGTATTTATTTGTAGGGCGGGGAATGGGGTCGGGGTATACGGGTCTATACCACCGAGAGTTAGTGATATATTTCATTGTACACTAACGATGGATATTTCGTTGTCCAAAATGCCCAAGAGTTAGTGATATATTTCGTTGTACACTAACAATGGATATTTCGTTGTCCAAATTGCCCAAGAGTTAGTGATATATTTCGTTGTACACTAACGATTGCTTGAACGGATATTTTGTTGTCCGTGTCGCCTAGGGGTTAGTGATATATTTCGTTGTACACTAACGGTTGTTACGAACACTAATGGGAAATTTGAAGTACCATTCCCTTGTGTTATTGGTTAACCATGGTTATGTGTTGTAGTGTAGCATATTATATTGTTCGAGTTATATATGCTATTGTTTGTGCTAGCTTATGGTCTTGGAGATTTAGCGTTATACTTTGCGATGGTATGCCATGTAAAATGCTAGCGTGTATGAGGTATTTGTGCAAGTGTTTGCCAGTAGGTATATTATATATGTATATGTATAATTATTGCATTCACTAAGCTTTATGCTTACCCCTCTCGTTGTTTACCTTTTTACAGATATTGTGATTATGAAGCTAGCTAGTTGTAGACTAGATGCTTAGGAGCGCTTGGGCTCGACGGGGTAGCTTTTGGATATTTGGACGCGGATGGGGGATTTGGTAGTCCCCGGAATTATGCTCTTGGTATTGGGTTGGGTTATTGAGTCTTAACCCGTATTTCTCGTGATCGGGTCATTATTACAAATGATTTTGTAAAGTGTAATTTATGTGCCAAGGGTCATGATAGATTGTTAAACGTATCATTACGATGTTATGTTTCGATTAAAATAGAATTGAAAATGTATTGTATTAATGGGACCTAACTAATAAAAAAAATGTACTCCGTTTTTGGTTAAACGGATTGGGGTTGTTACAATGCATCAGTTCCCAACATTACTTCAATAACATTCATATTTTAAGCTCGTAAGTTTACAGTATATAGAAACTAACAGTTTCAATATGATGTAACACTGATAGCACGAAGAGATTAATGATTTCAGATAAGAATAGTTATGAAAATATCTTCAGAAATATGGAGGATATTTATAATGAAAGATACGATGATATCTTGGAATTTCTAATATCGAAGGATGGTGAAGAAAATTTGTCCGCAAGAGTTTGGAGTCAGAAGCAAGGTATTCGATAAAGATTTAATCAGAAACCGAATCATCAGGATTCTTAATGTACAAGTTTAGTCCTTGTGATTTGTTCAGAGACTACTTCGTAGTTTGCTTAAATCAGTTTTTCAGTTTCAAACTTTTTCTGAGCTTTGCCAACATACAATTCTTTATCATCAATTTTTGGCTGTTGAGGTCGTTTACAGTTTTTCTTGCTTCATTCAACTTTTTAAAATTCAGAGTATTAATTCGCAGGCTGGGTGCTTTTCAGAATTTCAGAATGGAAGATCATAGTTCTAAGAGATAAATGTTATATGGATACATATAACTGTTGATGTGAAAGCGTTGCGAGACTCACCATACAGATTTGCTGATTCCCGGTAATTGGTATGGCAATTCTTGTTACAAGATGCGGATGAGTACATGATGAGACTTCAATAGATAAATATAGTGATTTTTCGGAGAGATTTAAGCCAAGGAGCAATGAGGTTGCTGGTACGTCTGCTGGTAATATGATGGAATATAAAAGAATTCTCCGGTATCAAAAGGGTAATCGTATATATCAGGATTATAGTAAGGCTACTTCGAATGAAAAGTCAAAGTTGACTTGTTGGAGCTGTGACAAAATTGGCTACTTTGAAAAGGGATCGCAAAGTTATTTTTGCTAATAAATGCCAAAGGATCTGACGCGGCTACGTGTTAAACTTTTACTCAGTTGCCGAGAGTTGTCAGGTGCATAACTATACGCATCAATCTTTCTTTCCGTAGATGAAGTGCGGTTGGTTCATTATCTTGATTGAGGTGTTTTTAAGAATCATGAAAGGTTTGAACGCAAATTGTAATCGTCAAGATACAAATGAGGTTTAAGATGAGATCAAGTGGCAAACTTGAAGAATTGTTTAGTTTCATATGTTATAAACAATATTTTAATTCATTTTAATTGTCCAAAATTATTAGTCCACAGTCGATAGTCCATAGTTAACATTCCAATAATTCATATATAGTTTAACACATAATATTCGAATTAATTAATACGTGTCGTGACCCGTATTCGTCTCAGACTCGATCACAACTCAAACTATATATATTATTGTAGAATCAACCTCAACCCTGTATAGCTAACTCCAGCATTACTGCATATAGAGTGTCTATGGTTATTTCAAATAATATATATAGATGCGTCGATATGATATGTCAAGACCTTGTATACGTGTCCCGATATTTAAAATGCGTAAATAACAGTATTTAAATAACGATAATTAAAGTGCGTAAAATAAATAACAGAAATTAAATGATGATAAATAAAATTGCGAGAATTAAAATTGCGATAATTAAATTGTGAAAAATAAATTGCGATAAATAAATTGGGATAAATAAATTGCGAAAAATAAATGTAATACGGAATTAACAATTAACTAGGAACAGTTAGCTAGGATTTTGTTAGCGTGAATTCTTAACAAAATTCCTCATAGTTAATTTGTCTGTTTCTAACAAATTTTATTTTGCCAAATATTTTCTTCATTATGCCACTTGTTGGATTTTGATAGGTCAAAATCCAAATATGAAATTGAATGAATATGGTTACTCTGTGGTGAACGAATTTGTATATTAGTGAATGTAATTAGGATAGTAAATGACTGTTGAATCAGATTCGAAGAATGTACAGTGTAACTTATTAATGTGAAATCTAAATATTCCTCGGGTATTACCTACCCGTTAAAATATTTTCACCATTAACAGTTTGTACGAAAGAATTTTTTTAATTACAATCTTTATAAAAACATATACACATATATATTTTCTTCAGATGTAATTTTGGATTTAATGAGTTAACATGATATTAAACTCATCTGGTTTACCGTTAGATCTAGAATACATAATCTATAAAACATTTAGAGATTACTTAATCTCCATGAAGAACGAAGATAGTTTATGTAGAACAATTCGTAGAACGATGATTATGCCTGAGGTATAGATTGCGAGGTTGAGACGTATGATGATGTTGTTGTCGTTGGTACTAGTTATGCTGCTGGTGCTGCTGATGGTGGTACTGTTCCTGTTGGTGATACAAGTGTTGTTGGTGCTGAGGTTGGTGAGGATGTTGGTGTAGTAAGTATAGCTTGTAGGTCACGCACCATTCTTGTCAGGGTTTCTATCCTACCCTCTATCATTTCTATCCATCCACTCATCTGATTTGATAGGTCTTGATTATCAATTCGAAGTTCCCTAACTTCTTCTAATATTCCCCTTCGATTAGTATTCGGAAGTAGAGGTTGAATATTTTCTGAGATTGCAGTAATGCGACCTTCGAGGTGGAAAACTTTAGCAAGAAGGGTGAATACAGTGTTGCGCATAGGTTCACCGGTGAGTACATCGTTTTCTCCGATGTTAGGAGGTAAGTTTGGTTCGCGGTAGGGATCGCCTTCTTCATTTCTCCATCGAGTGAGTCAGTCTCGGACCCACCCCCATCTCCTCCAGAAAGAAAAATAGTTAAACGGTGGGGACACTTCGGTTTCATTGACTTCGGAGTCTACTTCAATATGCATCTCGAAATTGCTTCCGGAACTAATAGAATCCAAGCTAGGTGTAGGATCCATCTCTTATGGTCAGTTAGAGGATATTCGATATGAAATAATTTTCGGTTAACGAATAATATTCTAATTATATAAAATATCTAATATAGTACAGAGGATCCCGTAGATTACGAAGGAAATTAAAGAAACGTGTCAGATAAAGTCTACAGTAACATATACGCTAAGATATGAATTTTGTCTATACACTATTTATGCAATCAATGCAGTAAGATGTGTCTAGAGTAGAAATGATTAAATCGTGAGATACTTGACCTCTATATGATACATTTTACAAACATTGCATTCATTTTTGAAAAGACAATCTTTCACTTCATCTAAAGTTGACGACATGCATACCATTTCATAATATATTTAACTATAATTGACTTAATAATAATCTTGATGAACTCAACGACTCGAATGCAACGTCTTTTGAAATATGCCATGAATGACTCCAAGTAATATCTCTAAGATGAGCAAATGCACAGCGGAAGATTTCTTTCGTACCTGAGAATAAACATGCTTTAAAGTGTCAACCAAAAGGTTGGTGAGTTCATTAGTTTAACATAAATAATCATTTCCATCATTTTAATAGACCACAAGATTTTCATTTTCAGTTCTCATAAATATACGTCACATGCATAGCGACAAAAATATCATTCATATGGATTGAACACCTGGTAACCGACGTTAACTTTAATGCATAGAATATCCCCAAACAGAACCTCTCGTCTGTATAATAATAATCTCGAAGTACTAAAGCATTCGTACCCAGAATGGGACTTATCAAGGTCCATAGATCTATCTTTAGGATTCGCGTCAATCAGGGGCCATTTCTCTAAATTCTTAGGTTACCAGACTTGAAGGGCGATATTCGGTTTAATAATCCAACCATAGAATGTAGTTTTAAGTACTTGTGTCTATTTCGTAAAACATTTATAAAAGAAGCGCATGTATTCTCAGTCCCAAAAATATCTATTGCAAAAGAATTTAAAAAGGGAGCAAATGAAACTCACAGTACTGTATTTTGTAGTAAAAATACATATGACGACATTGAACGATGCAGGGTAGGCCTCGGATTCACGAACCTATATTATTTGTATATTTATTAATATACATAATTGTAATCGAACAAATATATATATATATATATATATATATATATATATATATATATATATATATATATAAATTTATTAATTATATCTTTTTATAAATATGTATATGTTTTATATATTTATTTTGTATATAAAAACATCAATTATGTTATGTCATATATAATAAGTATTTATATATATATGTATATATATCATATGTTTGTTAAAATAGTAATTATAACAATACTAAAATAATATTAAATATGGTAAAAATAATTATAATACTTAATTTATTAATAAAGGTAATAATGTTAATAATTCTATTAGTGATAAAAATAACATTAATGATAATAATATTAATTTTTACAGTTAATGATTATTATGATAAGGATTTAAGTAATTACATAATAATATTACCCATGATAATATAAATAATAATACTTATAATGATAATTATAATACTAATAATAATTATAATACTTGTAATAATAAAGTTAATATAATTAATTATAAACTGATATAAGTATAAATTTTAATGAAAATACTAATAAATTTTAATATGATAGTAATAATATTACTTAACAATAATACTAGTAATCATAATTGTAGTTTTTAGATATTACTAATATTAAGTGATAACTAATATTTTTTATTAGTAATGATGATGATGATAATAATAATAATAATAATAATAATAATAATAATAATAATAATAATAATAATAATAATAATAATAACAATAATAATAGTGGAAATAATAGCAACAATATGTTATACCTTTGTAGCATTAAAAAGACTTAAAGTGCCCGAGACGGGACTCGAACACGCGACCTCTAGCTTACCCATCAACATTCCTAACCATCCATCTATCTTTGTTTCTCTATTATTATTTGTATTTTATATGTATTTAATACGTATCTTTCTGTTTTCATTTTATTCCACCAAAACACTACCAGAATTTATTAATGGATCATAATCCCATCTTTTAAGTGTCGGCCCAAAGTAGTTTCTTAAGCCTAACTGAATACAAAACTCTCGGCCCATCACACAAAAATAAATAAATGTTTTGTAGCCGCCATGGTTCGATCCCAGGACCTCTCGTTAACACAACCACACCTTAAACCACTCAACCGAATCTACTTTTCTGAAATAATTCTAGAATTAAAACTATATAATGCGTTTTATTTTCTTGGTTATCTTCTTCTTCAACGTCCCATAATCATCATCATCTACGTACCTTTTCATCAGCTCTTCATCCTTCGTCTATCATCATCATGAACCCATCATCGACATCAAAAGACTGTAGCAGCAGCAGTAGGTTAATGGATGATGGTGGCGGTTCATGGTGGAGGTGGTGGTAGTTTATTGATGTAATATGGTGATGGTGGTTGTGGGTTTGAAAAGGGTGTGTTGCCGACTGTTTACAAGCAGAAACCGAAATAAGCATAAGCAGTAGTCGTAAAACAATAGCTATAACAATAACTTGATGGTTTTCGTGATGGTGATACGATGGTGGAAGGTTTCGGTCAGAAATGGAAAAGATATAGCAGTTCTATGATGATGGTTGGTTCAGTTTTAGTCTAATCAAAACAGAAATATAGATTGAAAAGAACAAGCAGTGGTGACGTTTGTGATGATCTTGATGGTGGTGATTTTCGAAGGTGGGAGGTTGAGTGGTTGTCCTCATGGTGGTGATTGGTGGTGACTCGCGGTGGTGGAAGGCCTAGGGTGATGAAGGTAGATCGGGTAAATGATATTATGGATTGCACACCTATTTTGATACGTATATGATATGTATATAATATATATGCTGTGTGGTTGATAATGAAAGAACAAAAAGGAACACAGTAATACATGTGAATGATTTGTCTTATTTTCATTAATTTTTGCCGACACTCAGCATAGCTATTATTTCGTGTCCATTGCTAAACAGTTAAAATATAAAATTGTTCCTAAAAATCTCAAACTTTTAGATTAAATATAATTAATTATTTCACTCATTAACTGTTTAAAACCTGATCAAAAAGGCTTGAGAATTGTTTATTTTTTGTTCCAATTTATGTGTACGGAGTACTAATATTTAATCTTAAAAATGTAAAAATATTTTTAACAAATCTATAATCTTCGTAATCAATTTACAGTCCAACTTTTATCTTAATCATTCATGAACATGTATTATATCTATATTAAAACTAACGAAACGTCAACCGAGTGTTACTGACGTTTACTAATTAGGCTCGAAATCAGTTATTTTTAATATATTCTCTTTCTATATGCAAATAGTTTTAAATAACAAGTTTTAACTACTAGCATAAATATTTTATATATTTTTAATATAATTATATATATTTACAAGAAATATTTACATACATATTTATATATATATATATATATATATATATATATATATATATATATATATATATATATCTATACATCTATAATAATAGCTTTCATTACATCGCATAATATTTTACATCTTTATTTTCAACAATTTAATCATATATTATTTCAAATAATATTTCAAATTATTATTATATATGTATATATATATATATATATATATATTTAAATATACATGTATCTATTTACAATTAGTTGTTCGTGAATCGTCGGGAATGGTCGAAGGTCAATTGAATACATGAAAACAGTTCAAAGTTTTTGAGACTCAAACTAACAGACTTTGCTTATCGTGTCGAAATCATATTAAGATTAAGTTTAAATTTGGTCGGAAATTTCCGGGTCGTCACACAAGACACATTGAAAGATGTCATAAATGCGGAAAATGGTCACACGAAGGGAAATGTTCGAACAATCAAACACATTCCAATACCGAGTTCGTTACTCTATGCAGAGAAGGACCGTTCATATGTTTAGAAGAAAAGTTATTGAAAATTCGAGGTTATGCTTATGTAGCTATGGAGAACCAAATCGAACGAATCTCCTATGAGTCGGCTAAAGCGGGTCTCTGAGAATTCTATCTCACGGGTAAGTATGTACAGTTTTTATTTGTTTTTATTTATTGCTTTTAATCTTTTGATAATAAACGCTGAATCGTTCGCTATAAAGTATTAAATTGATATTCAATAAAATTAGGTATGCGAAACCGAAATTATTGATATCATACAAAAATTTAATTCATCACTGCGAAATTTACCGTTTATTCATAAGGTGTAAATATCTTTAATCAATCAATCCAAAATATTTCAGAAATTCGTCAGGAGTAAAACTAGGTAATATAGCCGAAATTACTTTACCCAAAAGAGGGACGTATATTTTTGTTAATATTTGATTGATTAAAGTAGGATATAAGACCAAAAAGATTTTTATTTTTATATTTACCTTGTTTTTAAAATTAATATATAACTATATTATTTTTAAATATAAGTTTGTAAAATTAATGTATATAAATATTAATAATATTCATTTGAAATTTTATGCATTTTAAATTTAAGTTTGGTGTGAATTTAAAAACAAAAATGTACTTTATTTCATTAAGTTAAAAAAATAATTTCTAAAATTCAACGTGAGTTGAAGACTAGGTCGTTGAACCGAAATTGCTTTATCCGAGGGCGGGACGAGAAATTTTATTATCATTATTTTTAATTTTATTGATCTAAAGTATGCCAAAAACATTTAAAAAACCCAAAAATATTTGCTTTTAAAACAATCGCTTTAAAATGACAAATTTTAAAATTATGTCGAGGGACGAACTAGATTAACGTACCGAAACGCCCTCAATCTAAAAAGAAACAAAATTTTAAAAAATAAATTAATTAATTGTTTTACAAGATAAAGTTTTTATATAAAAAAATACAATATTACACCCCATGCGATCGCATGGGGTTTGCCTTGGAAAACCATGCGATCGGATGGTGGCCTAGAACAGGTCAAGTATCAAAAGCTCAGCGAGCTGGTTCTCTGTCTCCATTTTCCAGACACACATATACGAACAAACCCACCAAACTCCCCCTAAAATCATAATTTTTCAACCAAAATTCACCAAATTTCTTGCTATAATCCGCTCTAATCATGCGTTTGTTCAAAAGTTTTTAAAAGAAGGTAACGATTCCACCCCTAAAACTCTTTAAATTCGAATTTTAGTGTTCTTGAGCAAATTTTACCTAATTTAATTTTGATGATTTTTAGTGTAATTAGAGTTAAATTATTAGTATATTATGCTTGTATAACCTAGATTGATGCTATTTGTCATGATTTTAATCCTTAAACTTCAAATTTTTTAGAAATCTAGGGTTTGTGTTCTTGAGCAATTTGGGGCTTTTTGATATAAACAGGTTATGGCCGATTTTTGTTACGAATTATTGCTAAATTAAGTTTTGTAACATGTTTAGGTTGCTAAATGATCCAAACCTTGATCATAAACATGATTTTTGAGCATCAAAGTGGACTTTTTAAGTCTAAAATTCATGAACTTGATTATTTTGAAATAAATGCCATTTGAAACTTGTTTAATTGCTAGTAATGGTTATTTTAACATGTTATTTGATTTGAATGCTTATGAACTTTGCATAACTTTTCATATATGCTTATTTGAAAAATTGAAGAATTGAAAAAAATATGGAAATGAGTATAAGTTTAATTTGGATTAAACATGTTATTGTAATTGTTTTAATTTGTTATTTTGCTAACACTAATGCATATTTCATTTTTGTAATTTGAAAGTGGGATATTAAGTTCCATTTCAAATTACCATGCATGTTTATATTTGTATTGTATGTATATTATGAATTGTACACAACAGAGTAAAACATCGCATTTTCAAAGACTGGCATTAAGTTCAGCAAAAGCAACTAATTTTGACGACAAGATGCAAAATATATGTGAAATAACAACTGCAAGATGAACAAATGATGTGCACCATTTATCATTCAAACAAACAACAATATATTTGAAAACTTTGGTAAAATTTAATCATTTTTCTACGCTAATCACCCTCAATAATTTAAATAGTTACTGATTTCTTGCAAATGTGGGCATTGTAAGATCTTAAGTGTGGGAAGGGATTAAATTCTTTCGGTTTTAAAAAAAAATTGACTTATACACTTGGTTTAATAGCCACCGTTAAACTTTACTAGTAACGTAGTAGTTGTATTAGAATCTAGTGCTCTCTGATAATAAAGAACAGCCCTAGTCTTATACTCTGACTACCCACTTCTAGTAAAAATTTTAAAAATTTTTCAACTAAATGAACTCAAAATCATGTTTATACATATTTATGAATGATAAAACTAGGTGTTAACACCGAAATTATTGTTACCTCGGAAAGGACATAAATTGAGAAACAACCCAAAACGCTTGAATTCATTTAAAATGGAATAGAAGAGAATAAAAAGGCAAAGAAAGAAAAATAAAAGCCAAGTGTGGGAAAAATTTACCAAGTTATTTAGAACATATATCACATATTTTTGTACAAATAATTGAAGATACTTTTGTTTTGGACGATATTAATCAGTTTTACCAAGTTTATTGTAATATAAATAGAATTTAAAAGGAAGTAAAGTCTTCCGAGAAAAAGACAAGCGCTTCTTGATTTAGGTCAGGAAGTTGTCGTCCAGACCAGTTGTAGAGTCTACGAAAAACCTTGAAAAGTTTTCTCGAAAATCAGCTGGAAATCCACGGACCTCAGCATCAAACGGGGTCGCCAAATGGTCAGACTTATCCTAACCATGAGAGGATCTATCTCGTACAATGGGGGGGGCACCGTGAAAATTAGCTTATAAGACTAATGAATCAGATCCCCCAAAAGGATAATCTCCTTAAAGATCAAAAAAAAAAAATCAGCATTTAAGCCCGATATTACTCAATCCTTGAGATTGACCTTAAAGATTGAGAATACAAACTCATGGAATTCGATGATATCTAAACTCAAGCTTGAACGAGAAAATATTTTGATCAAATTACAAACCGATTTGTTTTCTGGAAACCCATTTTCAATGCGTTCATTCCCATTGAACGTAAAATTTTAAGAATTCACCGGAAATCATTAGGTCACCTGAACCAAATCGGGTATCAACCGTAAGAACAGTGGTTGCATAGCATGGTCGAAGACAGGACCTTGTGCCAGACCGAAAAACTATAGGGTGATCTTTACTATTGCTCCTACAAAGGATAGTAATTGCATCCAACACGATATAGACCATAATCAAAAGCATGTCATTAGACATTGCCTTAACAGTTGCTTGTTCAACGCTTTCCTTTACAACCAGACGGTAGTCCATCGAAAGGTAATATACGGAATAAGTAAACTGGAAGTGTTGTTTTCTTAATACAAGGTTAGCAAGCGGGTGACACAAAACCATAAGTTTTGAGCTAAAATTTTCAAATCTGAAACCCACAAAACCCACAAAAACATTTTGTAAACACCGGTGAAGGGTTATTCCGGAAAACTTATCTAGGGTAAAAGCTAGAATGAATTTTCAAAAGATCAAATATTTTCATAAAGATCCAATTTCCTAAAGGATCTAAATTTTTATAGTCATGTGGGACTATAAACCACAACGTTACTATCATTGTTCATACTACCGTATTAAAAACACTAATGTACAAAGTGTGAATAATAAAGAAATGATTCTAGTAAAGTTATATTCAAGTTCTATATTGCTTGAGGACAAGCAACGCTCAAGTGTGGAAATATTTGATAATGCTAAAAACGAACATATATTTCATAGCATTATCCTTCAAGAAAGACAAGATTTTAGTTGCAATTGTTCTATTTACAAGTGATATTCGTTTAAATATCAAAAGGTGAAGACAAATGGACGGATTCGACGATTTGAAGACGCAAACGACCAAAATGCTAAAAAGTACAAAGTACAATCCAAGTGGTTCAATTTATTGATGAGAAATGTCTACAAATTACAAGAGTACAAGCCGCAAAACGCAAAGTACAAGATATTAAATCGTACGAAAGGACGTTCAAAAATCCGAAACCGGGACATGAACCAACTATCAACGCGTGATGCAACGGACCTAAAATTATGAGTCAACTATGCACAAGAATATAATATAATATATATATAATTATATAAAATTATATTATATTATATTATATATTAAATATATCGCAGCAGCCCACGTTTTGGAATCAACTGGAACAGGATTTGGTTGCATGCGATCGCATGGCCAGCATGCCTAAATTCCATGAGATCGCATGGCTTACTGTACATGGCCAAGTCCTATAAATTGGAACGTTTTCTGCCGAGTTTGAGTACACCATATCCTACTGATATCACTCTCTCTCAAATATATATATTTATTTTATAATTATAATTTTAAAATTAAGTTAATAATAATAAGGTTATAGTGGCGAATGTTTTAAGTTTGTAAGTCGAATTTCTGTCCGTGTAACACTACGCGATTAATACTCATTGTAAGTTATGTTCAACCTTTTTAAATTAATGTCTCGTAGCTAAGTTATTATTATGTTTATTTAAGCCGAAGTAATCGTGATGTTTGACTAAATATTAAGATGGGGTTATTGGGCTTTGGACCATAATTGGGGTTTGGACAAAAGACCGACACTTGTGGAAATTAAACTATGGGCTATTAATGTGATTTATATTAATTAAATGATATCTCGTTGATTTAATATAGAGATTTATAATTTGACGTGTTTATATATAACCACATACGCTTGACTGGGTACGGTGGGCGGGATATCTATAAATACTAATAATTATTCATTTGACCGGACACGGGGATGGATTAATTGTCACTGGACTCATTAAAACAGGGGTGGATTACATTCAAGGGTAATTGGTGTAATTGTTAACAAAGTATTAAAACATTGGATTACACGCAGTTGATAACCTGGTGTATTCATTAAACAAAGTATCAAGACCTTGTTACAGTTCGAATCCCCAATTAGTTGGAATATTTGACTTCGGGTATAAGGTTAATTTGGCGAAGACTCTCGCACTTTATAATTATGACTGATGGACTATTATGGACAAAACCAGATGGACATATCGAATAATCCAGGACAAAGGACAATTAACCCATGGTAATAAATTAAAATCAACACGTCAAACATCATGATTACGGAAGTTTAAATAAGCATAATTCCTTTATTTTATATCTCATCGTACTTTTATTTACCGTCATTTTAATTTTCGTCATTTTATTTATCGTACTTTAAATTATCGCACTTTTAATTATCGCACTTTTATTTTTGGTCATTTACTTTACGCTTTAAATTAAGTTGTATTAATATTTAATATTTTACATTAAGTTTTAATTGTGACTTAAGACATAAAATCGACAAACCGGTCACTAAACGTTAAAAACCTCCTTTTATAATAATAATAATAATACTACTTATATATATATATATATATATATATATATATATATATATATATATATATATATATATATATATATATATATATATACAAATATAGTTTAAAATAAATATAGCGTTAAACTTAGCCAGCTCCCTGTGGAACGAACCGGACATACTAAAAACTACACTACTCTACGATTAGGTACACTGCCTATAAGTGTTGTAGCAAGGTTTAGGTATATCCATTCAATAAATAAATAAATAACTTGTGTAAAATTATATCGTATTTAATAGTATTTCGTAGTAAAATATAATCTATTTCGTACTACACCTCGCACACATCAAGCACCATTAACTAGAATGGATATTGAGGCCGAACTAAGACACGTTGAAATCCATTTCCTCCATCTTTCACCGAAACCCATGCATTTCATGACGTCTAACAAAATTTCCAATTTAGGCTATCGAACGCCTTTTCAAAGTCAACCTTGAAGATGACACCTTTTGTTCTGGTTAGAACGAAGAAATTCAATTGTTTCATTTGCGATTAGAATACCATCAAGAATAAGTCTATCTTTGAGGAACGCACTTTGTTCCAGTCCCATAAGAGATGGTAGAACTTTTCTAAGACGATTCGATAGGATTTTAGCAACTATTTTATAGTAGCTTCCGAATAAACTTATAGGTCTATAGTCGCTCAATCCTAACGCGTCTTTCTTTTTTGGGATCAAAGTTACAATAGATGCATTACAACCCCTAGAAATTTCCCCCGTTTCCCAGAACCATTTAATTGCATCAATGAGGTTGGTCTTTGTGATGACCCGGAAATTTCTGATCAAATTTAAACTTAATCTTTAAAGTTTCCGACACGATAAGCAAAGTGTATGAAGTTGAATCTCAAAATTTTGAATTATTCAATTACCCTTCGATTGTTCTCAATGATTCGCGAACAATTATATGTAAATAGATACATATACTATAACTTGAAAACGTAACAAAGTGTTAAGTAAATGATACTGTGCATTAAACTTATTGGTTTGATTATCTGATTGATATATATTCAACTACGGAATTAAAGATTATGCCAAACGATTGAATTAAAAGATATTTAATGAGTCTCTTAAGGATTATGATATTATTACGGGTCTCTGTTGTGAGGTTCACGTTGATTTAGGAAATCATCCATTCTTAACGGTATTCGGAATAAATGGTAAAGTGTTTGTTTAAATAACGTAATTTGGACACATACAATAATAAAGAATATTAACTGTTGGAAATAGATATATGAGTAACTTGCGATATGTATTTTAAAACGTGTTTATTAATATTGAAAATATATATTTAACAATACGATAAAATATAATATTAACTTGGTCATAAAAGCGAATTGTTATTATATATATATTAACAAATAGTGAGACGATGATTTATAGAAGTAAATGACCAAAATACTCGAAAGTTTAAGATATACTTTGAGTGGTATAGTTTAGGGATAATTTATGGCTATATTTTGACAAAGGTACGTGACACGAAATGTAAAATACAAGTTTTCTCAGCGTACGAAAGGACATTTGAAAAACTGGAACCGGGACATAAGTCGAGTGATGAGGTACGACTTATCGGAACAAAAATTACAAGTCAACTATGCATGTGAATTTAATATAATATATAATTAATTATATAAATTAAATATATTATATATATTATATAAAATTATGTCGACAAACAAAAAGTTAAAAGTTTGTGAGCTGGATCAGAGGGCCATGCGATCGCATGGCCTTGAAGCACAAATCCCATGCGATCGCATGGGATACTTTTTCAGAAAAGGTTCTATAAATTGCTCAGTTTTCACACACTTCTCTAATCATATATTACTCCGTATTTATTTTATTTATTATTATTATTATTATTATTATTATTATTATTATTATTATTATTATTATTATTATTATTATTAAGATTAATATTATTATTAATCTTATTATTATTAATATTATTAATTAGTATTATACATAAAATACTACAACGAGGTTATGAGCGTGTCACTTTCAAAATGGTTTTCAAGCGGGATAGAGCTAAGGAAATTATGGGTTATTGCCAAGGAGGTTATGGGTAATGTTCGGGGGTACATTTGTGAATCAAACCTAGTGTTTATCATCTCTGTTACTTCTACGTACTTTCCTACAATATTGAATCTCAATACTGATACGTAAGCACTCATATTTTATCTTTTATATATTAATTATGTATCCATGTCTAGTGCTCGAGTATATATATTTATATATGCTTGAATGCTAAATTTCGTCGTTAAACAGTTTATAATGAATCACTAATTAAATACATATATTACTAGTAAAAGGTATATGATATACATGTTTTTAGAAAGCTGGCGAAAAATCAATAACTTTTCATTTAGATATCGAATAGTTTCAATGAACGGATTAAAAGATATGATCAACTGAATTATGATTGACGTTAACTGAAATTGCTTTTGAATCTGCAATTAAGATTTAAACAACTTGTTTACGAGACTGATAAAGTGAACTTTTAAAAATTACCAACCGAGTAAATGAATCCTTATATAAGGCACGTCTCGTTTTGTTGAACTATTGTCAAAATTGACTTTTTGAAACGACTTTGGATAACTATCATATGTCGATCTCGAGCATTAGGATTGTGATACACTATGACCTGACCTAGATTGATAGACATTTATTGACCAACATATGTTCTCTAGGTTGAGATCTACGATTATTTGGTAATCCGAGTTTCGATCACATTTTGGTGAACGACTTTATATGCTGCTAAGGTGAGTTTCATTTGCTCCCTTTTTAATTGCTTTTGCAATATATATTTTTGGGCTGAGAATACATGCACTTTATTTTAAACGCAATGGATACAAGTACATACTAAATTCTACACTGAGTTTGAACCGAAAATCCCTTAGCTTTGGTAACTAGTAACTGCCAGTTATAAGAACTGTTGGGCGCGAGTAGTGGTATATGGATCCATAGGGCTTGACATCCCCGTCTGTTCCAGGTATAGAAACCCTAGCCTGAACTATAAAACAGACGTATGCTATTTGAGTTTAATACACGTTGGTTTGCGTGTATTGTACATGTTGGTTGCATGTATGTTAAAACAGAGGTACTTATTATATATACGTTAAAGTTTAGTTACCAGGGTGCTCAATCTTGTAGAATATTTTGATAAACGTTTCTGGATAAAACAACTGAAATCTTGTGATCCACCTTTATATACAGATTATATGAAACAATAAAACTATGAACTCACCAACCTTTGTGTTGACACTTGTTAGCATGTTTATTCTCAGGTTTCCTAGAAGTCTTCCGCTGTTTGCTTATGTGTTAGACAAGCTATGTGCATGGAGTCTTACATGACATATTTTTCAAGGAAACGTTGCATTCACCAAATCATCACCATGTATCTTATTTTGACTGCATTGTCAACGGAAGTATTATTGTAAACTATTATTTACAGTGATTGACTATATGTAGAAATCATCAGATGTCGAAAACCTTTCATTTAAATATTAATTTATGGTGTGCCTTTTTAAAAGAATGCAATGTTTACAAAACGTATCATATAAAGGTCAAATACCTCGCAATGAAATCGATGAATGACGTGTTCATCCATATGGATTTGGAGCGATCGCCACAGTTGGTATCAGAGCATTGGTCCTAGTGAACCGGGTCTTGCATGAGTGTGTCTAACTGATAGTTGTTAGGATGCTTCAGTAAGTCTGGACTTCGACCGTGTCTGCATATTAAAAGTTTTGCTTATCATTTCTTGTCGGAAATTACATGCTTATCATTCTTAAGTCTAGACACGTTTTCCTGCATTTATTGCATAAATAGTGTATAGACAAAAATTTATATCTTAGCGTATCTGTTACTGTAAACTTTTCCTGACATCTTCCGAAAATTTCTCCGTGATTTATGGAATTTGGTATTATATATACATATGTAAATTATGTATTGAAGAATACCAAACTAAATTCTATAATCTGATTCATATCAAAAATCATCTCCCTAATTATACAAGATGGATCCCGTATCTAGTTCAAATTCCTTAAACTCCGACAGCTATTCCGATATGGATATTCACCTGAATTCCGAAGACAGTGTAACCGGAATGGATCAACCAATCAGCAATCACCTATTCTGGATGAATTGAGGATGGGTTCATAGCCTACTTAATTATTGGAGACAAGAAGAAGGCGATCCCTTCCATCCACCACATTGCCTTCTTGGCGAAGAACCTGAAGCACTTACCGGCGAACCTGTTCGAGACACCATTTTCTCTCTCATTTCCAGAGTATCTCAAATTCTGGATCTTATTCATCCACTCATCCGAACCGCCAATCATCCCGGTGTAGTAGAGGAAGTCAACGAGCTTCGCGCTCGGGTAATGGCTTTAGAGAATATGGTGCAAAGGTTACAAGCACCAGCAGCATCACCGGCATCAACAGTACCACCACCAACAACACCAACAGTACCATTACCACCACCAACAACATCCGCATCGCAAACCTCAACTTCACAATCTGTCCCACGAGCATCAACGTCATACACACCGTAGTTACCAAGAAATACCAGCAACAATAACCGATGAAGTATTAACTCATTTCCCCTGAAGAAATTTTATGTATATTTAATATATATGAATTTTGAAATCAAAATAAATCTTTTCGTACTAAGCTATTACGTGTGAATCTTAACTAGTAGGTACTACTCGGTTAATTCATATTACTAATATGCTATGATATACATCCTTCGTTAACGACTTAACCATTGTTAACTACAATATCTGTTTCAACTCAATGAATTCAATTTCATAATGAACTTAGTGTATTAATCAACTACATGTTTGATTTTACACTTTTATCTTCGATGTACTCGAAAACATCATTTATATCTTATGAAGTTCACGAAAATTCCACGAGCATCAACATCCTTCACCGAGGAATAAGAATAAATAATGAAGTATCAATTACATTAGCGAAATACTCCGCAAAGATTATGTAATCTTTAATGTTTTAGAGATTAATCATTTCTAAGTCAAGCCGAAAATCAAATGAGGTTAATATGATATTAACTCGTTAAATCTGTGTTACATCTGAAGAAAATATACATACATATATTTTCATAATGACGGTAATAAATATTCTTTTGTACAAAATATTAATTGTGAAATCTTTAACGGGTAGGTAATACCCGGGAAATATTTAAGTTCGCAATTAATATGTTACACTGTACATTCCTTAACTTTGATTCAAAAATTATTAACAATACTCACAATGATATACAATCGTTTTCATACAAATTCAATTACATATTCTGATATTGACGGATCAGAATCCAAGTCATAACTCTGAACCGGTGACATCATTCTTAGATCTCTACATCTTTCAAATATATACTTTGACTTCAAAACTGTGCAAGATCCTTTAGCGTTGTTTTTACCGAAAATAACCTTGCAATTTCTTTTTCAAAGTATTCAGTTTTACCCCACTTCCAACCAGTCAATTTCGACTTTTCAGATTAGTCTTATTATAACCTTGATATATACGTTTTTGTTACTGGGGAACCTTTTATGTTCCACCACATTAGCAGTAAATTTACCAACAACCTCATTAATCCTTGACCTTCCGAAAAATCCTTATACTCATTGAAACCCTATCATGTACTCATCCACATCTCATAACGGTAATTGCCATACCAACTACCAGGAATTAGCAATCAGTATTTTGAATCTCGCAGCATTTTCTATGACAACAGTTATATATAAACATATAATGTCTATCTCCTAGACTTATTTACTCCGAATGTGAAGTTTCTGAAAAACATCCCAAACTATGAACTAGTTCTCTGAAATTGGAACAATGCTGATGAAGTAGCAAAAACGGTAAACGACTTTAACAGTCAAAAGTTTGATGATAGAGAATAGTATGGTGGTAAAGCTGAGAAAAAGAGAAGGTTTGGAATTGAAAAACGGATTGAGCAGACCATGAAGGAGGCTGTGGACAAATCACAAAGACTAAATCTACCTTTAAAGAATCCAAATGATTCAGTGTCTGCTAAAATCATTAGCGAATACCTTGCTCCTTACTCTAAAACCTTTGCGGACAATATTTTTCATCATCATCTTATCTTAAATATTCTAAGATATCATCGTATCTCCCATTATAAATATCCTCCATATTTCTGAAGATATTTTTCGAAACCATTCTTATCTGAAATCATTACCTCTTCGCACTATCTGTGTTACATCATAAAAGAAACTATTTTAGCTTCTAAAATATGAAAAATTCGAAAAAATGGATGTTTTGAAGTAATGTTGAGAACTGAAGCATGAGTTAGTATAATATAATGACACTTGATCAACGTGATTATATTACAGTAAGTCATGTTGAGTTTCTAAATGAAACGTGACAAAGGTTCACAGATCACACCCTCATCATAAACCATGTTACATAACTCTTTCATTCTATATAATCTCTAAATATATCAAGAAAATATATTTCTTGATGATTCGGTCTTTTCCGGATATTCTGGTAATTTGACAAATCAAAATCGTGTCATTTCAATTTCTTTCTTAGAACATTAACTATTTTCATTCCGAAATCCATACCTACGAATTCTGGACCATTATTCGCTTGACTTAAAGTCGGGAAGAGAAAACGAAAGCATGAAGCTCCGAAATATAATGGAAAATATAAAGCCCTAAAACAACCCCGAAATTACAAACCGTGTATATCAATGCGTATAGCAATATAAAGACACGGGAGAATGAAAAACACTATAACCCCAAGGTAATAGTAGAAGAAAATAACTTCCTCTGGTGGCAGATAAAAAAGAAGAATGAAGGATACGATAGCCAGGAAAATATCAAGAATCAGAACTGGATTAAGCATTTTCACAATCTATTGGGATGTATGAAATAAGAAAGAAGATTATAGGAGTGGTGAAAATAAATGAAACGGAAGAGGTCAATTTATAGCAAAATATCAGACATAGCAATCGAGGCAGATTACGCATTTAATCAAAGAAAATCCTAATTTTCGCAAATTCCGAAGAATCAAATCTTATATAGATTATGAAGATTTTCTATTCCTTAAATTCCAGAAATCAATCATTACTACGTCAAGAGTTAAAAACGAATCTCTATTTCCTCATTTCACTCTTTTACGATAACTTCTCTCATACGCTTCGAGTAATTGGATTGTTTTATCCATATTATTTAACGGTGATAAAAATTCTATTTATCAACACATATTCGTCATGAAAACATTTTTATTAGTAGCCATGACGACCTCACTCAAATTTCGGGACGAAATTTCTTTAACAGGGAGGTACTGTGATGACCCGGAAATTTCTGACCAAATTTAAACTTAATCTTTAAAGTTTCCGACACGATAAGCAAAGTCTATGAAGTTGAATCTCAAAATTTTGAATTATTCAATTACCCTTCGATTGTTCTCAATGATTCGCGAACAATTATATGTAAATAGATACATATACTATAACTTGAAAACGTAACAAAGTGTTAAGTAAATGATACTGTGCATTAAACTTATTGGTTTGATTATCTGATTGATATATATTCAACTACGAAATTAAAAGATTATGCCAAACGATTGAATTAAAAGATATTTAATGAGTCTCTTAAGGATTATGATATTATTACGGGTCTCTGTTGTGAGGTTCACGTTGATTTGGGAAATCATCCATTCTTAACGGTATTTGGAATAAATGGTAAAGTGTTTGTTTAAATAACGTAATTTGGACACATACAATAATAAAGAATATTAACTGTTGGAAATAGATATATGAGTAACTTGCGATATGTATTTTAAAACGTGTTTATTAATATTGAAAATATATATTTAACAATACGATAAAATATAATATTAACTTGGTCATAAAAGCGAATTGTTATTATATATATATTAACAAATAGCGAGACGATGATTTATAGAAGTAAATGACCAAAATACTCGAAAGTTTAAGATATACTTTGAGTGGTATAGTTTAGGGATAATTTATGGCTATATTTTTACAAAGGTACGTGACACGAAATGTAAAATACAAGTTTTCTCAGCGTACGAAAGGACATTTGAAAAACCGGAACCGGGACATAAGTCGAGTGATGAGGTACGACTTATCGGAACAAAAATTACAAGTCAACTATGCATGTGAATTTAATATAATATATAATTAATTATATAAATTAAATATATTATATATATTATATAAAATTATGTCGACAAACAAAAAGTTAAAAGTTTGCGAGCTGGATCAGAGGGCCATGCGATCGCATGGCCTTGAAGCACAAATCCCATGCTATCGCATGGGGTACTTTTTCAGAAAAGGTTCTATAAATTGCTCAGTTTTCACACACTTCTCTAATCATATATTACTCCGTATTTATTTTATTTATTATTATTATTATTATTATTATTATTATTATTATTATTATTATTATTATTATTATTAAGATTAATATTATTATTAATCTTATTATTATTAATAATATTAATTAGTATTATACATAAAATACTACAACGAGGTTATGAGCGTGTCACTTTCAAAATGGTTTTCAAGCGGGATAGAGCTAAGGAAATTATGGGTTACTGCCAAAGAGGTTATGGGTAATGTTCGGGGGTACATTTGTGAATCAAACCTAGTGTTTATCATCTCCGTTACTTCTACGTACTTTCCTACAATATTGAATCTCAATACTGATACGTAAGCACTCATATTTTATCTTTTATATATTAATTATGTATCCATGTCTAGTGCTCGAGTATATATATTTATATATGCTTGTATGCTAAATTTCGTCGTTAAACAGGTTATAATGAATCACTAATTAAATACATATATTACTAGTAAAAGGTATATGATATACATGTTTTTGGAAAGCTGGCAAAAAATCAATAACTTTTCATTTAGATATCGAATAGTTTCGATGAACGGATTAAAAGATATGATCAACTGAATTATGATTGACGTTAACTGAAATTGCTTTTGAATCTGCAATTAAGATTTAAACAACTTGTTTACGAGACTGATAAAGTGAACTTTTAAAAATTACCAACCGAGTAAATGAATCCTTATATAAGGCACGTCTCGTTTTGTTGAACTATTGTCAAAATTGACTTTTTGAAACGACTTTGGGTAACTATCATATGTCGATCTCGAGCATTAGGATTGTGATACACTATAACCTGACCTAGATTGATAGACATTTATTGACCAACATATGTTCTCTAGGTTGAGATCTACGATTATTTGGTAATCCGAGTTTCGATCACATTTTGGTGAACGACTTTATATGCTGCTAAGGTGAGTTTCATTTGCTCCCCTTTTAATTGCTTTTGCAATATATATTTTTGGGCTGAGAATACATGCACTTTATTTTAAACGCAATGGATACAAGTACATACTAAATTCTACACTGAGTTTGAACCGAAAATCCCTTAGCTTTGGTAACTAGTAACTGCCAGTTATAAGAACTGTTGGGCGCGAGTAGTGGTATATGGATCCATATGGCTTGACATCCCCGTCTGTTCCAGGTATAGAAACCCTAGCCTGAACTATAAAACAGACGTATGCTATTTGAGTTTAATACACGTTGGTTTGCGTGTATTGTACATGTTGGTTGCATGTATGTTAAAACAGAGGTACTTATTATATATACGTTAAAGTTTAGTTACCAGGGTGCTCAATCTTGTAGAATATTTTGATAAATGTTTCTGGATGAAACAACTGAAATCTTGTGATCCACCTTTATATACAGATTATATGAAACAATAAAACTATGAACTCACCAACCTTTGTGTTGACACTTGTTAGCATGTTTATTCTCAGGTTTCCTAGAAGTCTTCCGCTGTTTGCTTATGTGTTAGACAAGCTATGTGCATGGAGTCTTACATGACATATTTTTCAAGGAAACGTTGCATTCACCAAATCATCACCATGTATCTTATTTTGACTGCATTGTCAACGGAAGTATTATTGTAAACTATTATTTACAGTGATTGACTATATGTAGAAATCATCAGATGTCGAAAACCTTTCATTTAAATATTCATTTATGGTGTGCCTTTTTAAAAGAATGCAATGTTTACAAAACGTATCATATAAAGGTCAAATACCTCGCAATGAAATCGATGAATGACGTGTTCATCCATATGGATTTGGAGCGATCGTCACAGTCTTGATAATGTGCCAGTACTTTTTGGAAAAACAAAAATTGAATCCATTCGCCCCGGGGGCCTTCGAACTTCCACAATCTTTTATGGCACAATGGATTTCATCTTCTAAAAACTCACCTTCAAGTGAAGATGCGTCATCAGCAGATAATATGGGGTAAGATAAATCTTCCAAAGTGGGTCTGTTATTGTTACTTTCCTCGAACAATTTGGTAATGTGGGTGTATACTGCAGATTCGATGTCCTAAGGAGTCTCATTCCAAATGCCATCAATGATTAAACCTTTAATATTATTCTAATTTTGCTTATTACGAATGATCGAATGAAAGAATCTCGAATTTTTGTCACCTAAATTCCAACGTAATCTAGCTTTTTGTTTAAGCATACTTGATTTCGTTTTTTCCTTTTCTAACCACCTTTTCCTACTTTCCTTCCATTCTTGCAATACTGTTTCGGATAGAGGAGATGTTTTGGATTTGATCTCCAAGTTGTTTCCAACTGTTTTGAGTGCTTCTATCTCGAAATCTAACTTTCCAAATTTATTTTCACTCCAAGATTTAAGGGCTGATTTAACATTTTTTAGGTGATTTCCGAAGTTGCAATTTTTTCGGTTCATAGCCCTAATCTGCCCGTTCCACGCGTTTTCTATAACCTTTTCTGCCTCATCATCATTGAACCAAATATCAAAAACTCGAAAAGGTTTCGGCCTGAAGTTTTTGTCATCATCCTTTAAAAGAATAGGGCAATGGTCTGATCTAGTGCGTTCTAGGATCAACCCTGTTAGGTTGCACCATTTTAATTAGAATTTTTTAGACATTAGAAATCTATCAATTTTACTCAACTTAGTTCCATCGTCGCTGACACAAGTGAACGCCCTACCCCCTAAAGGAATATCTATAAGCCCGCATGAAGTGATAAAATCGTTAAATCTCCTGGATCTATACTCTAGGAATTCACAACTAAGACGTTCAGATTGATCTCGGACTTCATTGAAGTCCTCACAAAGGACCCATGCTTCATCACTGTGATCTAACATACTCGACAATTTGGACCAAAGTTGTTGTTTTTGATTGTCTTCATGTGGCCCATAAATATTAACCATGTTTAGGATTTCCCCGTTACTCTTCCATTTGCCCCTCACACCAATTACACAATCGAAGAAAATATTATCAATAGCCTCGTAGCAGCTAGTGTCCCATATGAGAATTTGACCCCCCGATTTTCCAATTTTTGCTCTTTGTATAAAATCATACTCAGAAGATCCCCGTAGGGATTGTATCCATTTAATGTTCATTGTATAGAGTTTTATCTCTTGGATTGCAAAAAAACTAGGTTTCTCTTTAATTAACAATTTTCTAGTCGACGCGAATTTACTTTCTAACTCGACCCCGAAACTTCTTATATTATAAGAGATAAACTTCATTGATAAAAATTGATGAACAAAGGGAGAACAAAAACTTACTGAGCCAAAGGCTTCTTCTGCCTTTTGAGGCCTAATCGGCACCCAAAATCATTGACACGCTCATTACAAATTGAATTCATTGAGGCTGAACCATCGGACGTACATTTTTCTTGCGATTCCCTCCCTTTGTCCACTTGATTGATCGTACTTTCAGATGTGCATCTTTCTTTGCACGAAGAGCATTTTGACCTAATTGGTTTATCTCCTAGCTTGTCATTCCTGGCCACATTCTTAATGTTGAGCATTCTAGAAGAAGATTTCCAACGTCGTATGCTGGACCAACAACAATCTCTTTTCCCCGATTTCAATTGTTTGTCTGTAGCTTCGTGATTCTGTTTGCACTTTACTCTTGCCCTCTACTCGTGTATATCTTTATTCTATTGTTGTACTGATTTACTTGAAGGTTTATTTGATGGTTTTTGAGCTCAGGAATAACGTTTGGGTTACTTACGATGGTTGGGTTGGATTTAGCTAAGCCTTGGGGTTTTTCAGCTTTTATTGAGGGGAGGGTTGGTTGGGATTGGGTTATTAACTCTTATTAGGTTGGGGGTTAAGCTGTTAGTTGGGCTTGTGTTTATAGGGTTATGATTTGAGAGTTTTGGTTTGGAATTGGTTTTTGAAGCGTTCATGTTTACTGGGCTAGTGGGACTATCAGGTTGTTGAGGGGTGGAATGGTTGGGCTAATTTGCAGGATCATATGTTGGGCTTGTTGGGTTTGGGCTCGAGGGTTTGGATATTTTGCTAGGTTTGGTCGGGCTTATATCATTTGGGATGTCTGGGTTGATTTGTGGGTTATAGGTTATTGGGCTAGATGGTTTTGGGGCAATGGATTTAGGTTTGTAGGTTTTATCCGAATTATCCACTTGGGGCTCTCTATCTTTGCACGCGCAGTGAATGTGGTTTTCAAGGTTTTGGGACTCACTTACGTAATTAATATTGCTATTGGACTTCGCCGTATACTCTGACACCTCATCATCACAATTTATGTTCCCAAAAAGATTCTTCATCCCTAGGCAGCCTGATTTTTCATCTTCACATGGCCGGAATGGTGATTTGTTGCCGGAATCTGCAATATCTTCATCATCAATGGAATTTCTGACGATTGGACTCTTAAAATCATCATCGAGTGCATCATGTTGCTCGTTTTCTGCAAGATTGAAAATATCTTCATCTTCTTCATCTGAATTATCGTATGTGTCTTCAATTAATTCATCATCTGATGTAGGGTTGGACGATTCATTAAAGACGTTTTGAACTCCTGTATCCATCTTCTCGAACTTAATGTTGACAGTTCGATTTAAATCTTCGTTTATGCTGACATAATACCACCCTTCATCGTCTTGTAGTTTGATCAGACCCTCGTATTGTACCGTATTATTACGGATGTGTAGAAGAACCTTTCCATGTTTTAAATCTTGATTACCTTCTTCAATTGAGCAGTTCTCCATTTTTAGAATATTACCCCACCAGCCTGTGATTTCTCTGAACGTCGATTCGTTCTAGCATGTAATCGGCACACCACTAATGTTTACCCACATCAGCTTTCCTGGGCTTCTGTATGAGCTATCTAGGGTTTTAGCGAACTTACACCATTTATGTATCATGTGATTAGGGTTTCTGACAATGCCTTCTGCTACCTGTTTGGACTCACATACAATAAGGATGTCCATACCTCCCAGATATTTCAATTGGAAATTGGTCATTCCTTCAGCCTTGCATAATTCTTCGAATTGGAACATTAGGTCTAGGTTGTATACTTCTCATAGGATTGAATTGCCTACTAGGTTATGATTTTTTGCCTTCACCCGAACTGTTCTACCATCGTTGTACCTCTTTTCATCACTATGATTTTTCTTGCTTGTATCCTCACCATTCTTTCTGTTTATCTCATCTCTTAGATCTGGTTTACGTCTTACATCTTTCTTCGAATTTAGGGTTTCTCTTAGGTCTGTTTTTCTAACCTCTTCATGCTTTCTATTTAATGCGTTTCTGAGATCTTCATTATTATTCTTTGCAACATCACAGAACCTTCGCCCATCTCTAAATGTACTGCCAACATTGTGAATGTTGCCTAAATTATGTTGATGTTGGTTCGTCTTCCTGGCAGTAGTAACGTTATCTTTCAAATCTTTTCTTTCGAAAGCCTTAAAGATTTTGATATGGGCCCCTTTGAAGGTGATCTTTTCCAGGTCGGCAAGAAGTTGCTCACCGCTGTTTACATTACTAAATCGCACGAATGCAAATTTGCTGCCATTCTTGAGGCGTTTCCCAGCCATATACACATCTCTTAAGTCACCGAATGACTTGAAGGTTTTACATAAATCCGCAACAGTCCACGAATTCGTAAAGTTAAAGAACATGAATGATGTTAAGTGAGTTCCGAATAGCCACACTAATCGGTCTCGAAGTCCGCCGCTGTACCTCTCTTGTGCCCTCCATGCTCTGCCGGTCTCTCTCTCCTCTCATTTTCTCTCCCCAATTTTGTGAACTATAAAAAAAAAACAATTTTTTTTTTTTTGTAAATAATGTTATTATTTCACCATTCCTTCATATATTTAACATTGTCTTCATATACAATTCATAATATACGTGAAAAATAAAATTTAAAAAAAAAAAAACATATTGTTTTGATCACAATCTATAACAAGAACTAAATTATTTTTTATGAATATTTTCGAAGAAAAAATTCTAATTGGTGAATGATATATATTTTTTCCCATAAAACATTGTATGTAACAAATGTTACTAATTTTGTCGAAAACGTTAATATGTTTACTGTAAAATGATTTTTTATGAATGTTTGATAGGAGTATTTTTTTACGATTATTTTTTTTATTTTATTTTTTTTTTTTTTTTTTTTTTTTTTTTTTTTTTTTTTAATATCTATATCTAATATGGTCATAATGTATCTAGGTTTTTAAAGAAGTTCTAAAGTTGACAAAGTAAAATCCAAAAAGCTATATATCGCCACACACAAAAAGAAAAGAACGATGTCAACTAAATGAATTATAAACTTTTACTTTTAAGACTTCTAAGTGAATGCAATCTATTACTATTGAATACACAAATTCGAAACAAGTTGGCTCGAGGACCACGGTTATATACTTGGTTGAGATCTTGCAACGACTTCGAATTTTATGGCGCTATGAATAACTTATAAAGGTTGCACTTCTTTTTGGGCTTATCTCCAATCCAAACAAACTTTGCTTTGCTACAAGCATCACTCTTGTTCTATTTATGATTTATTTATGATAGTTCATTAAAACACGAGTTTTTGTGCTTATGTGTATTGTTATATATGATTCATTCTATTCATAAGGAGTATATCTTTTATATAAACTTAATCTGTCCACGTATAGCGACAAATTGATCATGGTTAATATTTATATAAACGCAATAATACGGAAAAAGAACGAGTCAAGATTTAACGGTCCATAGTATGTGGCAAACCCTAATCGAGATGAAAACGTTGAGAGGGTCATTACGAGCTGATCAACTGCGAAGAGCAGTTTGACGGAAGTTGATTTCCAGTGTTATATATGTATGAACTCGCAAAAAACTTTAAAATGTGTTTGTAAGTTCTTAGAATGAAGGTTTAGAGTGGGGGCTATGCAATGCAGAATTTTTTTTATTTTTATTAAGACAAAGAGTCATGCATCGTTAGATGTATTTTTATTTTTTTTTTGAAAGTCAATATAATTATTACTATCACTAAAAGGATTTACAGATTAGGGATGTGCACACATGCATATTAGCAACATCCCAGGTTCACGAAAACATAAATGATAATTTCGCACAAAAGCATTAGCCTTTCTAGGATGCTAAGGTAGCATCCTAACAAGACTAGCACAATTAAAACTCGATTACATATTAAGAAAACTCTTAGGGTTGTGTAACCAATTATGCCAATCTATACTCGTCTTCGACTTGCACCTCTTCACGATCCAATCATAGCTTGCTACTTGAATTTCACATATCGCGACCGGGGTATTCCAACTCTCGTTCTTAAAAACTTTTTGATTACGATTCTTCCAAATTAGATAAGCACTCGACCATCTAACCGCTTGCCATACCTTTGCCCCTAATGTAGACATTGAGTTACCGGATGTGACGTCGAAAATATCCCCGAGAGATGTAATATTCGATCCATTAAAGCCCCACCACTCTAAGATTTTTGACCAAATCTCCAACGAACGGTTACAATAAACAAGAGAATGATCTACCGATTCGATGTCGTTGTCACATATAGGGCAACGCACGGAATTGAGATCAAGTCCTCGTTTATCGAGTTCCGTTAAGACGGGTAATCTTTTTTTCCTTGCCCGCCAAACAAAAACCTCCACCTTTTTCGGCACAAGATTGTTCCTTAAAGTTTCGAACCGATTTATACCTGTAGGAGTCATACTCGAGTTTAAAGCATCCGAGAGCAGCCTTGTTTCAAATTTGCCATGCCCACTCGAAGTCCACCTCCATGAATCACTGTATACTGTTTTGATTTTTACGCCCCTAATCAGATTATGCAGCTCATTTAAATCACCAATAAGTCTCCTCGTTAGTCGCCTCTTCCAATGCCAATTTCCTTCACAGCTCGAACCATTCCATCCGACTCGGTCAATCACCATGGACTGCTGAATTGTTTCTAGCCGGTACAGACGATTGAATTTCAAATATAAAGGCTCATTCGAAATCCAATTATCAAGCCAGAAGGCTGTGTTTGATCCATCCCCAATATCCCTACAGAAAGAATTCTTGAACTCGACCCCAGCCTCTTCGATTGATGTCCCTGTTCTGATAATACTCGACCAAACAGAAGCATAGTTAGATGAAAAATGATGCCCACCCGAATCAAGACCGCCCGAGATGCCATAAATATTTTTAATGACTCTAACCCACAAGGAAGTGGGTTCGGTTTTAAACCTCCACCACCAATTGCCAATTAGAGCCAAGTTTTTATTTTTTAGAGACCCGAGATTAAGTCCGCCCTCCTCGAAAGGAAGAATGACCTCATCCCATTTGACCTAAGAGATTTTCGCATTGTTACCCGACCCACCCCAAAAGAAGGAACGCCTCACACACTCAAGTTTTTTATAATACACATTGCGGGGCACGAAAGAGCGAGAAAAATACAAAGGCAAACTATTTAACACCGACTTTACGAGAGTCAAACGCCCACCAAAAGACACCGAACGTGCTCTCCAATCCGCAAGCCTTTTTTCAAACTTATCGATCACCGGCTTCCAACTAACCTCCTTAGACATTTTTGCCCCAATTGGAAGGCCTAGATAGGTGCACGGAAACGATCCAACTTTACACCCAAAAAATATTTGCCATGGCCTCAACCTCCTTTGAATCAACAATAATACCAAAAATATTGCTTTTATTGTAATTTATTTGTAATCCCGAGGCAAGCTCAATACACTTGAGGAGCTTCATTAGGTTATCAATGTTACACCCACTCCACGAACCAAAGAATATAGTATCATCCGCGTATTGAAGGTGCGAGATAGGGATTTTTTCAACCCCTATTTCTACTCCCTCAAACATATTATTCCTAACCGCGGCTTTAGCCAATAAGTTTAAGCCTTCCGCCGCTAGTATGAATAGAAATGGAGAAAGTGGATCTCTTTGCCTCACTCCTCGTTGAAGCGTGAACTCGTTTGTTGGAGAACCGTTAACCAAGATTGAGATCGAAGCAGATTTTAAACACGAAATGACCCATTTCTTCCATTTTCCCCCAAAACCCATAATTCCCATCATTTCAAGGAGGAAATCCCAACATAGCGAATCAAACGCTTTCTCGAAATCCACCTTAAAAATGAGACTTTTGAGACGCTTGTACTTAAGGAAATCCACACATTCATTTGCTATCAAGGCTCCATCAATGATGTTTCTTCCTCTAATAAATGCGCTTTGCTCATATCCCACGATATCCGGTACTACTCTCTTAAGGCGGTCCGCGAGAACTTTTGATAATACTTTGTAGAAGCTACCAATTAAGCTAATTGGCCGGTATTCATTTAGGCTCAACGGGTCCACCTTCATAGGAATCAATGTGATAAAAGAGGCATTGCAACCATGTGATAATTCCCCCTTTAACCAAAAATCATTCAAAGCATTCATTAGATCACCTTTGATTACACTCCAAATTTTTTTGTAAAAAGTGATGTTGAAACCGTCCGGGCTGGGCGCTTTGTGATTACCGCAGTCTTTAATTGCATTCCACACCTCAGTTTCAGAGAACAGACCCTCGAGTTCTCTGTTTTACGAATCATAAAGTTGAGTGAGCAGCATGCCTGCATTTTCAGCCCAACCCGAGAGTGTGGGCCTCGACGTAACAGAATTGGGCCTGCTGAATTGCTTCCGAAAGTGTTCAAAAACAACACCATTCACTTCACAAGGATTCTCTGTCCACACTCCATTAATGTTAAACCCTCTTATGTTACATTTATTTTGTTTACGCTTAATGGTGGCATGAAAATATCTCGAGTTCTCGTCTCCCTCCAAAATCCATCGAATCCTAGCGTTTTGTTTTAACATGTTGGCTTTCACCTTTTCTTTTTCAATCCATCACCTCCTGCAATCTAACCATTTCTCACGCTCGACATCATTCATCCCATTATTTTCAGCCTTGATTTCCCACTCGTGTGCTTCTTTTTTAAGAGTAATTATCTCATTATCTAAACCTCCAAAGGTACAAGAGCTCCAAAACTTGAGGGCAAACTTTACATTTTTCATTTTATCTCTAAAGTTGCAGTCGAATCTAGACCCTTTAACCAGTTTACCCCAAGCTTCATTAATAACATCCTCAATCCCTTCCTTATTAAGCCATTCATCAAAGACTTTAAAGGGTTTTAGGCTGAAGTCAATGACTTTCTCCTGTAAAATTATTGGAACATGATCCGAAAGAAATCTATCCATTGTTGTAATGGACAGATCATCCCAAAGTCGAATGAAATGATCCAAAACAAGAAAACGATCGAGTTTGCTAAACTTGGTGCCATCATCACTAATTCTTGTAAATTTCTTCCCATTAATCGGTATCTCAACTAATCTATTCCTCAAAATGAATTCGTTGAACCTCTTTGCCTGATGTTGATGGAAAATACAATTCAACCTATCATCATGCTCCCTTACCTCGTTGAAATCACGACATAGTACCCATGCTTCCTCATTTAACCCCATCAGCTTCTCTAATGAATCCCAAAATAATATCTTTGACACATCGTTATGAGGCCCGTAGACGTTAACCACAACAAATTCGCTACCAGTACTTTTCCAGCGACCTTTGACAGCAAGGAAGAAATCACCATCTGCCTTCGCAATAGCCTCAAAATAATTGGAGTCCCAAATGAGGAGTAAACCTCCTGAATTTCCCACTGCATCTTTCTGGACGAAACCAAAATCCGTGCCCCCCAAAGAGCTTGAACCCACCTATCCTGTAAATTTCTACATCTAGTTTCCTGGAATACAGCAAAACTAGGTCTTTCACTCGAACAAATCCGTTTAACCCACCTAAATTTTCCATCTACCGCAAAACCTCGAATATTTAATGAAAGAATCTTCATATTTAAAATATAGAAAAAATGAAAACAGGAGAGACAACAGTGGAACTTACTGAGGGTTAAGGTTTGTCCACCTTAACCCGATTTTCTCCCCATACTTCCTAACTCACCATCAGAGTTCTTTAAATTATCCTCCGAATTGCAATTGCTACTTAGACCCTTCGATTTGATTCTTGATTTGCCAGGTTTATTTCTACACCCACAGGACTTGCATTTGAACTTCTTCAATTTAGTAAAGTTAACACCACGTCTAGCCATCTATTTGAAATGCATAATTCTTGAGGAGGATTTTTGATTCCCCATCGTTCACCAGTAGCACTCGTAACAGCAGGGTATTTCTTTTGATTTTGACCCACAGGTGGATGAACTGGATGCACGTTTACCCGATTTGGATTTTCCATTGTTTAAGTTATTTTTATTTTTATCAGAGCAGCATTGTTGGTTGAGTTGGTTTGGCCTGTTAGCATTAAGCCCAACGGAATTCTCTTCAAAGCCCTCTTCGGGCTCAACTGGAGAAACAACATTTTGGGCCTTAGGCCCAACTGGAGAAGTGGCATTATGGGCCTCAAAAGAGTTTTCATGAGCCCGATTCTCTTTACCTATACCCTTAATTGGAGATGACTGTTTAGATTGCTGCACTCCAGGTTCTTTTTCCTCAAAAGTAGCAGTCACATAATCAATGCCCTTGGAAACAGGTGAACTTTTATGATTTTATTCATTGGACTCTACCACAACCTCATCATTATCTCCAAAAAGGTTGCTAAGCTCGAAACAACCAGACTCCAGGTCTTCCACATTCGTCCCCATCTCCTTTTGAATGTCGGCGGTTTTTTCTGGTACCTCTTTACCGGAATCTTTGACGCCCGAATCTTGACCATTAACAGGAACACCATCAAAAGCACATTCATTTGCATTATCCCCTAGCCAGCTGAAAATCTCATCCGAGTCAATGCTATCATCATAACTATCTGACAGGATATCGGAATCAATATAATCTGAGTCGCCGGAAGAAACATTGTCATCTGAAACTATAGAATCCACCCTTGCATTTTTAAAGACAGGCCACTCCTTCTTCTCCTTACTAACGTTGACAAAGTAGAACTTACCTTTAAACTTGATCATAATCTGTAACACCCTGATTTTTTTTTTAAACACAGTGGAAGTAAATACTTAATTACCAAAATAGCCTTATTTAACGTTTACATAACTTTGTTTACAAACCAACTTTATACAACAACGGTGTTACGTGAAAACATCATTAAAATTGAAACATCAGAGTTAATCACATTGTCAAACATGTCTTCAAACCCGTCCGAGGCACCCATCCTAAACAGCAGTACCTAAACCTGCAAGGGTGGAAATGTGGGGGAATTAGCACAACTGCTAAGTGAATGGATACTATCTAACAGACCAAGCATAAGCAACTAAACATGCAAAGGCCACAGATATGCTAACGTCCTGAACTATCATACAACAACTGACAATATGAGGATCGGCGACTTGTACGAGCACACGACTTAGTTGATCAAGCTACAGTCTACCGATAGTCCGCTTTACTGATTCTACTGCACAACCGTCCAGATGCAACACATGCGTCCTTCTATGCTATACTAAACAATCAGTAACACCATGACCCGACCAGGCTACCACAGTCGACCTCACATCAACCATACCTTTCCGCCTCGGTGGGTTCCCAACCTTGCCGCCTCGGTTGGTGTCCAACTAACAGTGCGCACATAAGATCACAGATAAACAGTCATGCAATCGTCCTAACTAGCATGACAATATCTAACTACGCATGGTAATCATATTAAACATAAACATAATAATAAAGAGTCTGAACAAGTAGCGTGTTAGCTACTTAATGCTCTATCCGGAGATAGACCCACTCACCGAATACCAGCAATAAGCTCAGATAAACTATCACTGAGCGGCTTCCTTATCCTTATCACCTGAACATAAGGCAAATCAAGTTAGTTTCTGTCTGTTAACACAAAACAGCACATTACAGAAAATCAGTCACAAAAAGGCGCCGCTAAAAGTCCACCTAACACTTATGCATTTTCAGAATTTGCATCCTGATAATCATATGTCACGCAGACAGCATAACGGCTAGGAAACAGCTAAATTAAACAACAACTACTGATCTGGTCTGCATCCGTACGGTTGCACATGCATCCATACGGTTACAAGTCCATCCGTACGGTTGTATCATGCATCCGTACGGTTGCACACTTCCTGCCCAGTTTCACCAACACCACTGCATACGTACGGTTGCACATGCACCCGTACAGTTGCACCATGTACCCGTGCGGTTGCAATCTGCAACCGTACGGTTGTGTTCATCGAGCAGCAGCAGCAGAAAACTGACGGGTTTCGACCTAAAATCACCAATTCGTGCTCTAGAGCTCGTTTCTTACCTCTAAACTGACCAAATCATATACACTTAACATCAATAAGCATAAACCCACAAGTTTTTGACACAAACAACATCAAAATCAACCATTTTGACTCAAAATTGCTCTTTTGACAAAGTTAACACAAAATCATCATTTTCTTAAAGATTAGAGCTTGAAACTCTTTGATTCTTACCTCAATAGACTCTGTAAATTGTAAAGAACAAGATGATATGAATGATTTGAGCTCTAGAACATAAATTAGAAATCTAGGGTTTCAAGTGGTAAGAATTTAGGTACGGGATGTTTTTAGAAGGTTCAAGAAAAAAATGAGAAAAAGAGCTGGTCACAAGCTTATATATGTGGGTTAAATGACATACCCCATCACACACGGGTAATTACCAGTTATCTAATATCTTTCGTACTTAATTTGACTACCCTAACGGAGTCCAAATTAAATAAACGAACCTCTCTGTGACCCTTGTCACAAACTGGTCTTAACCAAATAATAAAATAACACTAAACATATAATTAAAAATAAAAGCATAATTAACCACACAATTATGCCTAAGGGCAAAAAGGTCATCTTACATCTAAGCCCGATATGAGGATGTTTCAAATCCACCCCCTTAAAGAGATTCCGTCCTCGGAATCTGGTCTTGGTCAAATAGACGTGGATAACGAGCCGTCATCAGCTCTTTGGTCTCCCACGTAAGGTTCGATCCTAGACTATGCTTCCACTCAACAAGCACCATATGGATCTCCTTCTTTCTCAGCTTAGTTACCTTTCTATCCACTATCCTAACGGGTTCTTCAACTAACTTTTGATTTAGGTCTACCCTAAAATCACACAACGGAACCAATTGCGGCTCATCATTGACCTTACACTTCCTAAGGTAACATACGTTGAAAGTGTTATGTATCCCTGCTAACTCTGCTGGAAGCTCTAATACAACCGTCTGATCATTAATCCTCTGAATAATCTTGAACGGCCCAATGTATCTCGGAGCTAAATTTTCCCGCTTATCGAACCTGATAACACCCTTCCACGGCTAAACTTTCAAGTAAACATGATCACCCACCTCAAAGTTTACTGGACGTCTACGTAGATCGGCATACATTTTCTATCTGTCACGTGCCGCTTTTAACTTTTCACGCGCTATCGCTACCTTATCGGCTGTTATCTGAACTAATTCTGGACCTGCAAACTGTTTCTCTCTGGCTTCTAAACAACAAGTCGGCGTTCTACATTTGCGACCATACAATATTTCATAAGGTGGCATACCAATACTCGAATGGTAAGTATTGTTGTAAGCAAACTCAATCAATGGTAGATGTATATCCCACGAACCACCGTACTCTAACACGCAGGATCAAAGCATATCCTCTAGTGTCTGTATTGTACGCTCACTCTGACCGTCGGTCTGTGGATGATACGCTGTACTCAGATTTACCCTTATTCCCAAACATTTCTGTAAACTGTTCCAGAAGTTCGCTACAAATCTAGAATCCCTGTCGGATATGATAGACAATGGAACTCCATGTCGACTGACTATTTCTTTCAAGTACAATTCTACCAAAGTACTCAACGTAGCTGTCTCTTTTGTAGCTAAGAAATGTGCACTCTTCGTCAGTCGATCAACAATTACCCATATCATATCATTACCTCTCCGAGATCTAGGTAATTTAGTTACAAAATCCATCGTAATATGATCCCATTTCCACTTTGGAATTTGCAACTGTTGTAACGAACCATAGGGTTTCTGGTGTTCGGCCTTAACTTATGCACAAATATGACACTTTTCTACCAACTGAGCAACATCTTTCTTCATCGTGGGCCACCAATACATCGATTTTAAGTCATTATACATCTTGGTACTACCCGGATGGACAGTCAACCTTGATTTGTGTGCTTCATTTAAGATTAATTTCCTTAAATCTCCAAGCATAGGCACCCAAATTCGGTTGTTAAACGTCTTAAGTCCTCTGGAATCGGTAGTTAATTGGTCTTTTATTTTGGTCATCAATTCAGTCTTTAAATTCTCCTCCAATAAAGCTTGGGCTTGAACTTGCCTTATCTGTTCAATAAGGTCTGATACTATTTGGGTTCTCATAAATTTCACGGTCTCTACGGCCTTTTTACGACTTAAAGCATCGGCCACAACATTTGCTTTACCCGGGTGATACTTTATTTCACAATCGTAGTCTTTTATAAGCTCAATCCACCATCTCTGTCGCATATTCAGTTCTTTCTGCGTGAAAAAATATTGGAGGCTCTTATGGTCTGTACATATCACATACTTTGTACCGTATAAGTAGGGATGGCAATGGATTGGATATGGATCGGGTGATGCCGTATCCATATCCATATCCATTTTATTTTTGTTCATCCATATCCATATCCATATCCATTTAGTTTTATATCATCCATCCATATCCATATCCAATGGATTTAGCGGGTTAATGGATATCCGATGGATGTTAAAAAAATATTATAATATTTGATTAAAATAAAAACATAGTATAGAAAAATAAATATGACACGATATAATTAAAATTTATCCATAAGAATGTGTAATCCTTGTCAAAGATATAACAAAAATTTTTATTTTTACTATAAAACATAGATTATGAAAAATTAAATATGAAATTTGTAAGTTTATTTTATTAGACATACTTGTTTTATTATAATATATTATAGTTATTTCATTATGGGTTGAAAGAAAAATGTAAATTTAACGGTAAATAAAACTGTAATCGTAAATATGTACGCATATATCTATATTTATATATGTGTATATGTATTTCGGGTAGTAATGGATATATCCTTGGATGAAACTTTTCATCCATATCCATATCCATATCCGTTAAGGTTCATCCATATCCGTATCCATATCCATTTAGGTTCATCCATATCCATCACGAAGCGGGTGGATCGGGTGGATATCCATCAGATCGGGTGGCCATTGTCATCCCTACGTATAAGTAGTGTCTCCATAACTTCAACGTAAATACCACTGCGGCCATTTCTAAATCATGAACCGGATAATTACGTTCGTGTGTCTTTAACTGACGAGAAGCGTACCCAATAACTTTATCTCTCTGCATCAGTACACACCCCAACCCGGCAATTGACGCATCACAATAAACCACAAAGTCATCTGAACCCTCTGGCAATGCTAACACTGGAGCCTGACACAACAACTGTTTGAGCGTCTGAAAAGCCTGTTCCTGTTGGTCACTCCATCAAAAATTTCGTCTTATCTGGTCAATTTGGTTAACGGACCCGCTATTTTAGAAAAATCTT
The DNA here is from genome assembly GCF_046630445.1 of Rutidosis leptorrhynchoides. Lineage (NCBI taxonomy): Eukaryota > Viridiplantae > Streptophyta > Magnoliopsida > Asterales > Asteraceae > Rutidosis > Rutidosis leptorrhynchoides. The sequence continues at coordinate 104,425,105 of NC_092334.1, read as the reverse complement.
TTATAAATCGGCGATAATAACCCGCAAGACCCAAGAAACTCTTAACTTCTGTCGGCGTCTTCGGCGAATTCCAACCCATTAATGCTTCTATTTTCGATAGATCCACTTTAATACCTGCTTCACAGATAACATGACCCAGAAACTGCACCCTCGAAGCCAAAACTCACACTTCGAGAACTTAGCGTATAACTGCTCTTTATTTAACAACCCTAACACCAATCGAAGATGTGTCGCATGATCAGCCTCTGACTTTGAATACACCAGTATATCATCGATAAACACAATCACAAACTGATCTAAATACGGTTTACAAACTCTGTTCATCAGATCCATGAAAACTGCTGGAGCATTCGTCAACCCAAATAGCATAACTAAGAACTCGTAATGCCTATATCTCGTTCTAAACGCTATCTTCGGTATATCTGATTCTGCAACCCGAACCTGATGATACCCGGATCTAAGATCTATTTTTGAAAAATAGGACGCACCCTGAAGATGGTCAAACAGATCATCGATTCTAGGTAAAGGATACTTGTTCTTAACCGTCCTCTTATTCAATTCTCGATAATCTATACACATTCTCAGAGTACCGTCTTTCTTCTTTAGAAACAACACTGGCGCACCCCACGGCGAGGAACTCGGTCTTATAAACCGTCTGTCTAACAGTTCTTGTATCTGAGAAATCATCTCTCTGATTTCAGAAGGTGCTAACCTATAAGGAGCCTTAGCCACTGGAGTTGTTCCCGGAACCAACTCAATCTTACACTCTACTTCTCTTACCGGCGGCAACCCCGGTAATTCGTCAGGAAATACTTCGGGAAATTCCGAAACCACTGGAATATCAGTAACTTATCTCTTCTCTATCTTAGCATCAATAACATAAGTCATAAAAGATTCACATCCCTTAGAGAGTGACTTCTTCGCCTTCATCATAGAAATCAACAGAAAACTAAACCCACTTCGTTCCCCTCGGGCTACAATACGGGTTCCATCGGTCAAACAGAAAGTCACAATCTTCTTATCACACTTAATGTGGGCCTTATGCAGGCTCATCCAGTTCATCCCTAACACTACGTCAAAACTAGGGATAGGCAACACTAAACAGGAAATAGCAAGCAGTCTACCATCAATTTCTATACTAGCTCCAGACACATATGTTGTGACTGGAACCATCTTACCATCAGCTACCTCTACTCTAGCAGGCTCAGGCAGCACAGTAGCAGGTAACCCTAACTTAGTACAGAAATCTATAGACATAAACATCCTATTTGCACCTGAATCAAACAATACTCTAGCAGGTATTGAGTTGATCAAGAACATACCGGTTATTACGTCATCATTATTAGTTGCGACCTCAACTGTCATCTGAAAGGCCCTAGCTTCCGCAGTCAGCGGGTTATTTCTCTTCTGTCCACTAGAGGCTGTGGAACCCCCGACAGATGCCGAACGCGCCCCTGACCCTGCCCCGGAACTTGCGTCCTTTGACGTCTGACAACTAGCTGAACGGTGACCCGGCTGGTGACAACTCCAACACACATTCTCCCTGAAGGAACACCCCTGAGACTCATGACCTACCATACCACATCTCAAACATCTTCTCGTTGCCTCAGAACACTGCCCAATGTGAGAAGACTTACAACCTTTACACCATTCTCTCTTTCCCGAACCAGACCATGTGCTTGATTGATTACCTTTACCCTTCGGTCTAAACCCAAACGGTTTCTTAGACTTAGAACCAAACTGAGACTGACTGGTAGCCTGACTACCCTGCGGTACCACATTCTCTATATTCATGCCCCTTGCTGCTCTAACATCACTTTCTACCTTCTTTGCCATCACAAAAGACTGAGATAACATCGATGCTGACCACACAAACGTCCTGTATTCCGGCAAGATCATATTCACAAAATGTTGGATTCTTGATTGTTCATCAGGCACCCATTGTTGTACAAACATTAACTTATCCATGTATTTCTCAATTACCTCATCAATTGACATCTGAGGTGTCATCCGCATCTCCAAAAACTCCATTTTGATTCTATTCATGTCAAACACATTGCAGTACTGCTCACATACCTTACCGTAAAACTGTTCCCAAGTGATCATTCAAACTTGTTCTGGAGGAACACTTGCTATTACTGAATCCCACCACACCATAGCCCTGTCTTTCAATAACCTACTCGCATAAGTTACTTTCAATTCTGGCTCACACTGACATGCCTTGAATGCCTTTTCAACTTCCCTTAACCAGTTGAGAGTTGTTGTTGGGTCAAAACTTCCTGAGTAGGGAGAAGGTCCACAATCCCTGAATTGTTTAAAGAAGCATCTTTTTGGTGGTTGGTATTGTTGTTGGAATTGCTGTTGCGGAAATGGTTGTTAGTATATGGGTGGTTGAACTTGGTTCATCATCATGGGATTTTGATATTGGTAGTTAAATTGTGGTGGCATAACATGTTGAGGGAATTGGTTCCGTAATGGGTATTGGTACTGGTTCTGGTGTATTTGCGGTATGGTTTGTGATTGAGCAGTGGTAAAACCTGGTGGTGTATCCTCATTACCTGACTGTCTAGCTAACTCAAGCTCAGTAATCTTTTCCTGAGCTTCCTTAAGCTTACTTTCAAGCTCATGCACATAATCAGCCTCGTAAATCTCTGCCTCATCCTCCACATCGGGAGCACTGAACGTTTCGGGGTGGATTGGGTTTGTAGCATTCGCATCCCTGTCATCTGCCATCTGTACTACAAAACACTCGCAAAAATGCATAGTGGATAACTGTAGTTTACTAAATACTAACATGCACAATATCCTGCATTCACTTAGCCCCACCCCACAGACATGTTTGACTTAACTCAGGGTTTAGGAACAAATACACGCATGTACTTGCTGCTAAACCATGCTCTGATACCAAGTTGTAACATCCTGATTTTTTTTTAAACACAGCGGAAGTAAATACTTAATTACTAAAATAGCCTTATTTAACGTTTACATAACTTTGTTTACAAACCAACTTTATACAACAACGGTGTTACGTGAAAACATCATTAAAATTGAAACATCAGAGTTAATCACATAGTCAAACATGTCTTCGAACCCGTCCGCAGCACCCATCCTAAAAAGCAGTACCTAAACCTGCAAGGGTGGAAATGTGGGGGAATTAGCACAACTGCTAAGTGAATGGATACTATCTAACAGACCAAGCATAAGCAACTAAACATGCAAAGGCCACAGATATGCTAACATCCTGAACTAGCATACAACAGCAACTGACAATATGAGGATCGGCGGCTTGTACGAGCACACGACTTAGTTGATCAAGCTACAGTCTACCGATAGTCCGCTTTACTGATTCTACTGCATAACCATCCAGACGCAACACATGTGTCATTCTATGATATACTGAACAATCAGTAACACCATGACCCGACCAGGCTACCACAGTCGACCTCACATCAACCATACCTTACCTCCTCGGTGTGTTCCCAACCTTGCCGCCTCGATTGGTGTCCAACTAACAGTACGCACATAAGATCACAGATAAACAGTCATGCAATCTTCCTAACTAACATGGCAATATCTAACTACGCATGGTAATCATACTAAACATAAACATAATAATAAAGAGTCTGAACAAGTAGCGTGTCAGCTACTTAATGCTCTATCCGGAGATAGACCCACTCACCAAATACCAGCAATAAGCTCAGATAAACTATCACTGAGCGGCTTCCTTATCCTTATCACCTGAACATAAGGCAAATCAAGTTAGTTTCTGTCTGTTAACACAAAACAGCACAGTACAGAAAATCAGTCACAAAAAGGCGCCGCTAAAAGTTCACCTAACACTTATGCATTTTCAGAATTTGCATCCTGATAATCATAAGTCACGCAGACAGCATAACGGCTAGGAAACAGCTAAATTAAACAACAACTACTGATCTGGTCTGCATCCGTACGGTTGCACATGCATCCGTACGGTTGCAAGTCCATCCGTACGGTTGCATCATGCATCCGTACGGTTGCACACTTCCTGCCCAGTTGCACCAACACCACTGCATCCGTACGGTTGCACCATGTACCCGTGCGATTGCAAGCTGCAACCGTACGATTGTGTTCATCGTGCAGCAGCAGCAGAAAACTGACGGGTTTCGACCTAAAATCACCAATTCGTGCTCTAGAGCTCGTTTCTTACCTCTAAACTGACCAAATCATATACACTTAATATCAATAAGCATAAACCCACAAGATTTTGACACAAACAACATCAAAATCAACCATTTTGACTCAAAATTGCTCTTTTGACAAAGTTAACACAAAATCATCATTTTCTTAAAGATTAGAGCTTGAAACTCTTTGATTCTTACCTCAATAGACTCTGTAAATTGTAAAGAACAAGATGATATGAATGATTTGAGCTCTAGAACACAAATTAGAAATCTATGGTTTCAAGTGGTAAGAATTTAGGTACGGGATGTTTTTAGAAGGTTAAAGAAAAAAATGAGAAAAAGAGCTGGTCACAAGCTTATATATGTGGGTTAAATGACATACCCCATCACACACGGGTAATTATCAGTTATCTAATATCTTTCGTACTTAATTTGACTGCCCTAACGGAGTCCAAATTAAATAAACGAACCTGTTCTGTGACCCTTGTCACAAACTGGTCTTAACCAAATAATAAAATAACACTAAACATATAATTAAAAATAAAAGCATAATTAACCACACAATTATGCCTAAGGGCAAAAAGGTCATCTTACATCTAGACCCGATCTGAGGATGTTACATAATCGAATCTCTTACAATATCAGGTTGATTTAGCTGAACTAACACCCTTCCAAAATTCAAACTCTGGTTTCCGGTAAGAGTGCAATTCTCCATCATGTACACTGTGCCCCACCATTCTCCTATTAAGGCAAATGTTTTCTCTGACCAACATGGGGCAGGAACCCCACTGATCCTTAACCATGATGCTCTACCTTCTGGCCATACACCAAAATCCCAACGTTTAACTTTAACAATCCATCTCCTTAGAGGATGCTCTACATCTGCCACAACCTTTTCAGCCGTTTTATCACTATCGAATATGAGAATCATCCCCAGCCCACCAAGAAATTTGATTTGGATGTTCTATAAACCTTCAGACTTGCAAATATCCTCAAAATTTGAAAGAACAGTCCTACTTTTTGCCTCACAATGGATAGCCTTACTTAGCAACTCACAGTTTCCTTCTTCATCATTCACCTTAATAATTCTAACCTTGGTATGACCCCCATTTATATCGCCCCTCGAGTTGCTTATATTGTTTCTAAGGTCTTCCTTCTTGCTATTGAGTTTGAATCTAAGATCCTCCTTCTTATTTGATACGACCTCAGTAAATCTACGCCCATCATGAACACCTTCTTTCCCATCGAAACCTCTCTTAAAAGTTTTATCTGCTCTAGCCGAAGTGTCACCTGTGTTACCTAATGGTTTCCTCTTAAAAGCTTTGAAGATCTTGATTTGCACCCCATTGAAAACGATAGCTTTCATGTTCTTCAGAAGCCTCTCAGCGTTTGTAACATCAGCAAATCGAACAAAGGCAAAACGATGGCCACTGTTCAATCTCTTCCCCGCGACATACACATCTCTAACCGCCCCAAACGGTTTGAATTTCCTCCAAAGATCCGTAACACCCCAATCATCCGGAAAATTAAAGAACATGAACGATGTTAAATGATTTCTTTTTGATCTCTCGTTGTAGGCGTTTCCATAGTAGCCATTGTATCCTTCTCGAAAACCCTTCGTGCCCGCATAAGAAAATTTTCTCTCTCATACCTCTCTCTCTCTCTCTCTCATCTCTCGTCTTTAACTTGACTTTTTTTTTTGAACTTTTTAAATAATAACTACTATTAATATTTCATGTTAATAAAAGCCAATATATATATATATATATATATATATATATATATATATATAAAGGTAATGTTACATCAGTGATCAATAAATTATTTGTATGCACCTAGTCGCTTGTTAATCATGCAAAAAAGTCGAAGGTGGTGTGGTTGCCCCACACAGCCTTCCCTTCGCCAACCGCATCGCGTTGCTTATTGCCTGTGTTCGTCGCCTTCGTGACAGATTCTTTCCCTTTTTTTTCTCGTTTTTCTTTTGCATCGTTAGATGTATAGAATACCACGCAGAATTTTTTTATTTTTATTATTTTTTTTTAAAGTAGTAGTTTCTTTATGGTCCTATCTTTTAGACCAAAGTTGTTCAAATAAAAAATAAAACTCCACAAACGTTTAGGATAAAAGTTAGTACAAGCCAACACAATTAATAGGGTAATTATTATGTTTTATAAATTTTGTCACTTATTATTATCATTATTTATTTTATTATTGTTATTATTATTAATATTATTATTAATATTATTATTAATATTATTATTATTATTATTATTATTATTATTATTATTAATATTATTATTAATATTATTATTATTATTATTATTATTATTATTATTATTATTATTATTATTATTATTATTATCTAAGTTTTCTTATTTTTTTTAGTTTTTCAATCTTTTTACTTATAAACCAAATTAGTTTACATTAACGTTTTAAGTTTACAATTTTATTATGATTTATGTTTACATTTTTATTATGTTTTATGGAAAAAAGTTAACATAAAACGTAAATATAAAACTAAATACAAAACGTTAACGCAAAGTTTAATATGTAAACATAAAATATAAACGAAAAACATAAAACGTAAACGAAAGATGTAATATGTAAATGGAAATTGTAATCTAAATGAACAAACTTAAACGGAAACATAGATTTAAAACGTATATGTAAAACGCAAGTATAATAAAACGAAAAATGTAGAACTTAAAATGTAAACGGAAAACGTTTTATATTTACAAATTGCTTGTACGTTTACGTTTTATTTTTACGTTTTGTTGAGAATGATAAAAATACAAAGTGCATATTTAGTTTCCTTAGCTAAGTCTAATTAGTACTCCGTATTGTTTTAGAATTAGGATTCTTTATATGGTATATATATATATATATACCAAATTGTATTCTTCAGCTCATTAAGTCGAATAAAAAACCCCTCGATAGATTTCAATATGGTATCAGAGCAGGTGGCACGGGTGTAATCATTATGGCAACGGCGGTTCAAATCGGGGTGACTTTGGACGTGAGCAGGGGAAGAGGTCGGGTGTCCGGGAAAAGTCGAGATGTAAATGAACGGGTCCGGGGTAAAAAAAGCCACGTTATATGATACAAGTGCATGAACAAACCGATTAGGGGGTGATTGTTGGAGCTAATCGGTTAGAGTGTCCCACATAGGAATGGAAAAGAAATAAATGCTTGTATATAAGCTTCGGAGAACGTCCCTCTATTACCAATTGGTTTAAGAGTACTAGGGAACTCTTAAGTTTATATGCAGGGTATGGTGGTGGACCTAAAATCGATCCTACAAATGGTATCAAAGCAAAGATCCTTACACAAACCAAACCTAAAATCTTTAATTGAATATCATCAATTGAAATCAAACCTCACCATCTGATAACGATCATTCGTTCAATTGAAAAATAAAACCCCAAAATCCTTACATTCAAAATCGATCTGTTCTTCTGTTCAAGAAATCATAACTTCAAAATCATCAAACCACGAATTAACAATCTGTTGATTCGAAATCCTTGATACGATTTAATTAAACTGATCAAATCTGTTCACATTTCCAACGGCTGGAGACGAAGCAGAAACTAGCACAAAGAATACCATCGACATCTGTTCACCCTATTATCTGACATCCGCAGACCAGCCTGGTCAAAATTTCGTCGGAGAAAATCTTCTTCATGACGGGAACTATTCAGACGGGAGGAATGAAATAATGAACGTACTGCTTGCAAAGAACAAGAAAGGGTTCATAGATGGAACGATACCGAAGCCTGATAGTAAATCAAAGGAACTAATGAACTGGGAGAGGTGTAACGCCATGGTTCGCGGTTGGTTAATAAATTCAATGGTTAAAGAAATCAAGAATAGTGTTAAGTATGCGGTAACAGCTAGAGAGTTTTGGACCGATCTTGATGAAAGATTCAACAAAGAGAACGCACCAAGGGCATATGATTTGCGCAGAACTTTAACCTCCATTCATCAAGGTAATCTTCTTGTATCAGCATATTACACTAAACTTAGAGGTATATGAGATGAAATTCAGTCTGTGAGCCCTTTGCCTTCATGTAGATGTAACAATTGTACCTGTAATGTTAGCAAGTCAATTGCTTCAATGAAAGACAAAGATAGACCTTATGATTTCTTAATGGGACTGAATGAGGAATACAATACTGTTAGAATCCAAATATTGAGTAGTAACTCTATCCCTATAGTAGGAGCTGCGTTTCATCTTGTTAATCAAGATGAACAACAATGAATCATTGGGAATTCACGCAACAACAGTTTTGAGGTGTCTGCTTTCCAGACAATGGGCTGAAGTGCAAAATCAACTGGTAAACAGAACAGTCAAAAGTGGTTTAAAAGGGACGAACAAGATAAATCTGAAGAGTGTTCTTACTGTCAAAAAACTGGTCACATTGTTGATGGTTGTTTTGAACTTATCGGATATCCTGACTGGTGGTCCAAGAAAGCCGCAGGTTCAAAGAATCAAACAAATCGTTTTAAAGATCAACCCAAAGTTGTAGCAGTACATGATGATAAACAGACCGCAAATCTCTCGAGGGAAGATATTGAATATCTGTTACAACTGATAAAGGTGTCAAAGGCCAAGGACACAAAGCCAATCGCTAATACCACGGGACTTACGTTAGAGGAGCCTAATTGGGATGGGTGAACATTCTAAAAAAAATAATAATAAAAATAATAAAAAAGGTAAAAAAAAAAAAAAAAAAAAAAAGAATAATCGGCGTGGAGATGAGCCGCCTAGCTTGACTAGGTTCCAAACTCCGAGGAAAAAAATCTTAATGGCGAACCAAACAAGGTTCAAGTCGAACTGGGTTCAAGTCATGGAGACAGAATACTCCTCAGTGAACCAATGAAGGTCGAAGAAGACTGGGTTCAGGTCGGGAAGATGAAAACACCAGGCGAACCAAACAAGGTTTAAGAATGAACTGGGTTCATGTTCGGAGCTTGATGATCAAAAATCAAAATAGAGTATTCGTCTCTGATCAAGAACCAAATACAGAGTATTCGTATCTGATCAAGAATCAAAAACAGAGTATTCATCTCTGATCAAGAACCAAATACAGAGTATTCGTCTCTGATAAAAATCCAAAGGAGGAACCTTTACCGGCTGGATAGTCGCAGTCTAGAAGTTCTATTAAGGCATCGATGGATCAAAAGGTGGAGGAGACTACCGATGGAATTCTTTCGTGGCAAGTTGGATGTTCGATATCTTCACATTCCAACATGAGGGGGAGTGTTGAGAATGATAAAAATACAAAGTGCATATTTAGTTTCCTTAGCTAAGTCTAATTAGTACTCCGTATTGTTCTAGAATTAGGATTCTTTATATGGTATATATATATACCAAATTGTATTCTTCAGCTCATTAAGTCGAATAAAAAACCCCTCGATAGATTTCAATACGTTTTACTTTAACATTTACGTTTTACTTTTACGATTACATCATACGTTTGTGTTTACGTTTTAGGTTCAGCGGTTATGTATCTGATTTATGTTTTACGTGTACGTTGTACGTTATACATTTTACGGTTTTACAATTATGTTTACATTTACGTTTTATAGAACTCTTATGGCAATGGTTAAATATTTATTTCAAAGTATTAATTTTACATACAACGTAGTTTCTGTAAGTGAATTCAAGAGGCGATTTATTTATTTATATTTATATAATTATTAAAATTGAATTGATATTAAAATGATTACTTTAAAATGTCATAGTTGATATATATTGTCTACAATATAAATTTTTTTTTTTTTTTTTTTGATTACTTAAAAATAGATAATAGCTACGTTGGGCGAGAAAAATATTTAAGGTAAATTAATCGTATCAAATACAAATAATGAAACTCCCTCTCTTATTTCACTGGTAGATTTACATTACTAAAATGCGATCATTAAAAAATTATTATATTTGATCCAAAGAAGTTTAGACTTGGTCTAAATACATAATGCTTTCAATAAAACAATTTACAGAAATAGTATTTTTGAAAGAAATAAAAAAATCAAAACTAGTGTAACCGGAGTTGGAAAGTTCAGATTTGACTCGTGACATCTTTTCTATAAAACTTTTAAAATTGGCGTTGGGAACGTCGATTTTGCCACGTGGCATTTTTTTTAAATCTTATACCTTATATAATAGAATGGAAATTACAAATTTACCAACTTTCGAGTAGTAATTTTTCGAGATTCTAAAATGGATTTAGATCATATTTGCGTAACAACCTATTGTAATGAAATTCTAGTACTTTATGAACATAATAATCAGAGTGGGGGTTATGTAAGATTTAAAAAGAAATTACACGTGGCAAAACTGACGTTCCAACGCCGGTTTTACTACTTTTGAAAAAAAAAAACTGCTAACGTGGTAAAACCGACCTTCCTGACACCGGTTATACTAGTTTTGAAAAAAAATCAAAATACTATGTCGGTAAAATGCTTTAAAAAAAAACCACTACATTAAAAAAATCGAACATTGCACGAAGATGTGTGACATAAAACTTGTTGACGCTAAATATAGGCAACTAGCAAAATTCATAAAACCAAGGCTGAAGGCTCCATAGAAAATATGTATTTCATATAGTTGTTAAGTCAGAAAATCTTTTTTTTTAAAGGCAATAAATTTTATTATGCACACCCAAAGTCACGAAATTTACAAGATATGTAGTTGCTCATTATAAGCAAACTAGAACACGATACACAAATACACAATACTAACACAAGATAGGGATGAGTCGGTGCTAAGGTAGCAGCTATCACCCCAATTTACACCACAATATTGATCAAACAATATAAACTCTAGGATTATGCAACCAACTATGTCGCTCGATATTCTTCGATTGCATCGTTTCATGATCCACTCAAAGCTTTTCACTTGTATTTCACTTAACGCAATCGGTACATTTCAACACTTGTTCTTGAAGATTTTCTCGTTGCGATTCCTCCACATTAAATACTCACAAACCCAAATTACCGCTTGTCACACATTTTTACCAATGTCCAAACTACTTGAATTTGCTAATAGGAGGTCGGTAATATTGAGATTTGTAACATTACCAAGCCACCACCAATCGACCAATCAAAAACTTTTGACCAAATATCTAAAGATGTTTTGCACGAAAGAAGAGCATGATCTGTTGACTGGATATCGTCATCACAAATTAGACAACACACCGAATGTAAATCAATACCTCTTTTATCAAGTTCCGTTAAGACCGCTAATCTTCGTGAAAGGATCCGTTCATATCGATTATAAACGATTCACAATAGTTGATTACATCGCGAGGTATTTGACCTCTATATGATGCATTTTACAAATATTGCATTCGTTTTTTTTTAAAGACACACTTTCATCACTTTGAAAGTTGACGGCATGCATACCATTTCGTAATATATCCAACTATAAATGACTTAATAATATCCTTGATGAACTTAACGACTCGAATGCAACGTCTTTTGAAATATGTCATGAATGACTCCAAGTAATATCTCTAGAATGAGCAAATGCACAGCGAAAGATTTCTTTCATACCTGAGAATAAACATGCTTTCAATTGTCAACCAAAAGGTTAGTGAGTTCATAGGTTTATCATAAACAATAAAATTCATCATTTTGATAGACCACAAGATTCAAATAGAGTACACCTATCTCGTGTATGAAACCATTTTTCATAATGCTTAGCAGAGTAGGTTTGTATCCTTTTCTCCCCCGTAGGTTGCCTCGCGATTTTTAAATAACCGTACACATATCTCGTGCACAAAAATAATACACATAACCTGTGTATAAAAATCATTCTCTCGATACATAACATTCAATTTGATTTCATTGCTCAACATGGTAACCGACCTTAACATATAATGCGCATCAATAATATCCCCAAAACAGAACATCTCGTCTGTATAATATATAAACTTCGAAGTACTAAACACCACGCCCACTAGCTCTTCCGTTTAGTGAACATTCTGGGTGGGGGTGTTAAACCCGATAGCTACCTTTAGGATTCGCGTGAATTAGGGCCATGCCCGTTTCTAATTCTTAGGTTACCAAGCAATAATAATCAGGGAAAAATATTCGCATCAATTGGTGGCAATCATCATGTCCACCTAATTCAATAATAATCAACAGAACTTCTGTCTGTATAATAATTCATTCGAGGAATGTTTTGCCTGTGTCTATCTCGTCAAACATTTATAAAAGCATTTCATGTATTCTCAGTTCAAAATATATTTCAAAAGCATTTAATAAAGCAGTTGTAAAAAACAACGCATGTATTCTCAGTCCCAAAAATGTAAAGAGTAAAAGGGAATCAAATGAACTCACTATACGATATTTTGTAGTAAAAATATTCATACGACGATACTGAACAATGCAGGGTTGGCCTCGGATTCACGAACCTATATCATTCATATATGTATTAAAATATATTCTTGTAATCGAACAAATATATATATTATTATTAGTGATGTAATTTATATATATAGTAGATTAATAAGTTTCATTATATATATATATATATATATATATATATATATATATATATATATATATATATATATATATATATATATATATATTCATTTTGTGCATAATAATATTAATATAGTTAAGTTGCGTATATTAAATATATCTTTATATATAACCTTCAATTTTTATACTTATAATCTTAACCATGTCTTCTAAACTTTTATTATCATAATTAGAATCATTTTAATAATAATAATATAGATATTACTGATAATAATAAAAATGATAGTTTTTAAGGATTCAAAAGGATAATTTTAGTAACAATTATATTAATGATAATAACTTTTAGTTGTAACAATACTAATAATGAAAATTCATTTTAATAATATAAATGATAATATTAGTAATAACTTTATAAGAATCATATTTGTTACTAAAATCTTAATAATAATAAATGAAAATTTTCTATCATAATTCTTATATTAGTAATAATATTAATAATTATAATATTAATAATAATAACAATAATAATAATTCTAATGGTAATAATAATAATTATTATGATTTTCATAATACTTGATAATAATAATACTAATAATAATAACACTATTACTTAATAATATTACTAATAATACTAACAATAATAATAATAATACTAAACAATAATATTTGATAATGATAGTATATTAGTTATAACAATTTTATTAATAATTATAACCATTGTAATATTAATAATAAATAGTAAATAACAATATTAATAATTATAAAATTAATAATAATAATAATAATAATAATAATAATAATAATAACAGATAAAAAAAATAACCATTTATTTTAACATCTGGTAATCATTTATTTTAATTAACAGATACAATAGAAATCAGAAAAAAAATAACCAATGTGAAGAACTCGATTGTAAACTCAAACATCAAATTTAAATTCTAGGACTTTTTAGCTCACAATTTTTAAATAAAATAGATTTCAAATCTTTTATGGAAATAATCTAAATCATCAATTTAACTGAAATCATCAAAACGAGTTCGAATTTGGCGATAAACGATATTGTTGACTTTTTGAAATTAACTTTGACTCAAAAATTAGAAGTTGATAGGAAAAATTGGACCCTGAAACTTTACAGATAGATTGAGTAGGAGATTTTAAGCGACTCTGCACTTTTAGATTTTTAAATAAAACTCGAATTCAAATTTTTGACTAAAATACTCAAGAACAGAGCAGTCGACAATGAGTAACAAAATTGCAGTTAAATCTCTATGTTTTACCTTCGAATTGCGTTAGCAGCTAGTTATATAGAGGCAAGTGATGTTATTACCACCATAAAGACTCGATTAACATTTGTCTTATAGCTCAATTGGCTCTACAGAAAGATTCGTTCAGGAGAAAAATAATAGAATAAAAACATATTACAAATTCATCTTGATTGTACAATCGATTCTGTTGTTTCACAAATTAGGAGACAGAAAACAAATTCAAACACAATATGATAACAACGTGAAACAGATTTTTGATTCTGTGTTTGTTTAATCCGTATTTAATTAATTTAAATATAAATTAATAAATATATTATTATTACAAATATGTACAGACTCATATAATGTACTAGTATATATCAGGATCAGGATATATTATAAATCTTTTTTTCTATATCTGAATTTTTTTGTATCTATATTTCTGTATGCATATACATGTATTTAATCTTATTAATTAATAAATGTAATTATAATAATACTCGTAATATAAAAAAATAATAGTAAATATAATAATATTATTATTAATGATAATGATAATAATTATTATAAAATTTAAATAATATTATTAATAATAATAATAATACTAATACTATTAGAAATAATAACACTATAACAATTTATATATATCTAACTTTATATCTATATATTATATATATATTGAAAATAATAATATTAATAATACTGATTTTAATATTAATATTAATATTATTATTAATATTAATATTAATATTAATAATAATAGTAATAATAATAATATTAGTATAACAATTATATTTTTAACTTGTAACTATATTTAATATATTAATATTATCTATTATATAATATATAATATTTACTAATCTATATATTATAACATATAATATTTAGTCCTTTTATATATAATCCTATATACATAATAATTATTTAGAGAAATCATATATATTTATATTTAGTTTTAGTTTAATAATCATTTTATTATCTTGTATACTATTTTATATTTTTACTACAAATCATTAAATTGAAATTTTATTATTCTAAATTATTATTATTATTATTATATATATATATATATATATATATATATATATATATATATATATATATATATATTCAAATTTATTTACAAACAAATTGTTCGTGAATCTTCGGGAATAGTCAAAGATTAAATGATAACATGAAAACAGTTCAAAAATTTTGAGACTCAACATTACAAACTTTGCTTATCGTGTCAAAATCATACAATGATTAAGTTTAAATTTGGTCGGAAATTTCCGGGTGGTCACAGTACCAACCCGTTAAAGAAATTTCGTCCCGAAATTTGATCGAGGTCGTCATGGCTAACAATAAGAATGTTTTCATGACGAATATGAGCTGATAAATAGATTTTATCACCATTGAGTAATATGAATAAGACAATTCGATTACTCGAATAGTACAAATGAAGCTATCACTAAATAGTGAAATGAGAAAGACAAGTTTCATCATGACTTTTGACTAATCATGGTTGAATTCCAGATTTTAAGGGATTTCAAAAAAATTCTTCGTAATCTATAAGATATGATTCTTCGGTAATTAAGGAAATTACAATCTTCTTTAATTAAATATGGTGATCTGCCTCAATTATTCTGTCGAATACTTCCATTATAAATTTACCTCTACCGTTCCATTATCTTCACCACTTCTATACTTTTCTTTCCTTGATTTTTAATTCCTAATGATTGTGAAAATGCTTAATTCATTTCTAATCCTTGATATTTTTCTAATTATCATTTATGTCATCCTACTTTTCAATCTTTCACCAGAAAAATCTGTTTACTTCTACTATTACCTTGGGGTGATACTATTCTTAATTATATCGTGGCTTTATATTGCTATTCGTATTAATATCCACAGTTTGTAATTCCTGTGTTGTTGTTGGGCTTTATATTTTCCCTTATATTTAGAAGTTTCATGCCTTTTTATTCTCTTCTCGACCTCTAGTAAAGCGAGTAACGGTCCAGAATTCGTAAGTATGGAGTTTCGAATGAACTTAATGTCCTAAACAAGAAAGAACGTAATCGCACGATTGGATTTGTCAAATTACCTGAATCACTGAGAATAGAACTATCAAAAATATACTTTCTTGATATGTTCAGAAGTTAAGCAGAATAAAAGAGTTATGTTACATGGCACATGATGACGTTATGATCTGTGAATCATCACGTCCCATTAGAAACTCAGCATGACTTACTGTAATATAATCACGTTGATCAAGTGTCATTATATTATACTAACTCATGCATCAATTTCCAAAACTACTTCAAAAATATTCATATTTTAAACTTGAAAGTTTTTGAATTTAGAAACTAAGACAGTTTCCCTTCTGATGTAACACTGATATCGCGAAGAGATAAATGATTTCAGATAAGACTAGTTATGAAAATATCTTTAGAAACTAGGAAGATATTTATAATGAAAGATACGATGATATCTTAGAATTTTATAATCAAACTGTGATGAAGAAATTCGTTCACGATGATTTAAAGCGATTAAAGAGCAAGATATTCACTAAAGATTTCATCAAAAACAGAATCATCAGGATTCTTTGAAGACAGATAGTCTTTGTGATTTGTCCACGACCTCCTTCATGGTTTGCTCAAATTCATTTTTCAGTTCCAACTTTTCTGAGCTTTGAAAACATACTATTCTTTTATCATCAAACTTTCGACTGTTAAGGTCATTTACAGTTTTTGTTGCTTCATTCAGCTTTTCAATATTACGAGTATTGATTCGTGGACCGGATGCTTTTTAGAATGTTAGGATGGAAGATTATAATTCTAAGCGATAAATGTTATATGTATATATATATATATATATATATATAATTGCTGATGTAGAAACGTTGCGATATTCAATATACTGATTGCTGACTTCCAGTAATTGGTATGGAAATTCTTGTTACAAGATGTGGATGAGTATATGATAGGGTTTCGATAAAGATAACGATTTTTCGAAAAGTTAAAGGTCGACAAAATTATTGGTAAGTTTTACTGCTAATGTGGTGGTATATAAACGGTTCTCCGGTAACGATGATGAAAGGGTAATCTTTATAATATGGTTTATTCGAATGAAAAATTGAAGCTGATATGCTGGAGCTGTGACAAAATTGGCTAATTTGAAAAAGAATTGCAATGTTATTTTCGGTAATAACAATGCCAAAGGAGTTAGCACAGATACGTGTTAAACGTTTACTCAGGTTCTGAGTGTTTTCAGGTGTATAACTATATGCATCAATCTTTTCTTCCGTAGATGAAGTGCGGTTGGGTCATCCTCTCGATTGAGGTGTTTTAAAGAATCATGAAAGGTTTGAATGCAGATTGTAATCATCAAGATACAAATGAGGTTTAAGATGAAATCAAGTGGAAAACTTGAAGAAATGTTTAGTTTCATATGTTATAATCAATATTTTAATTCATTTTAATTTTTCAATGTTAGTAGTCTACCGTTAGTATTCCACTGTTAGTAATTCAATAATTCATATGTAGTTTAATATATAATATTCGAATTAATTAATACGTATCGTGACCCATTATATACATGTCTCAGACTCGATCACAACTCAAAGTATATATATTATTTTAGAATCAACCTCAACCCTGTATAGCTAACTCGATCATTACCGTATATAGAGTGTCTATGTTTATTCCAAATAATATATATATATGACGTCGATATGATATGTCAAAACATTGTATGCGTGTCCCGATTTATCTGACAATATTTAAAGTGCGTAAAATAAATAACAGAAATTTAATGACGATAAATAAAATTGCGAAAATTAAAATTGCGACAAATAAATTGCGATAATTAAATTGCGATAATTAAAATTGCGATAATGTAATAGGGAATTAACAGTTAGCTAGGAACAGTTAGCTAGGAACAGTTAGCTAGGATTTTGTTAGCGTGGATTCTTAACAAAATTTCTCATATTTAATTTGTTTGTTTCTAACAAATTTTATTTTGTCAAATGCTTTCTTCATTATGCCACTTGTTGGATTCTGATAGGTTAAAATCCAAATATGAAATTGAATGAAATTGGTTATTCCATGGTGAACGGATTCGTATATCTATGGATGTAAGTAGGATAGTAAATGACCGTTGAATCAGATTCGAAGAATGTACAACGTAACTTATTAATGTGAAATCTAAATATTCCTCGGGTATTACCTACCCGTTAAAATATTTTCACCATTAACAGTTTGTACAAAAAAAAATTAATTACAATCTTTATGAAAACATATATACATATATATTTTCTTCAGATGTAATCATGGATTTAATGAGTTAATATGATATTAATCTCACTTGATTTACCGTTAGAACTAGAATACATAATCTTTAAAACATTATAGATTACATAATCGCCATGAAGAATGAAAATAATAGATGTAGAACGATACGTAGAACGATGATTATACTCGAGGTACAGAATGAGATGTTGAGGCATGGATTGTTGATGGTACTGGTGCTGTTTATTGATGGTACTGTTGTTGCCGATGATGTTGTTGAAGCTGGTAAATTTTGCACCATATTCTCCAAATTGATTATTCGAGCGCGAAGTTCGTTGACTCCTTCTATTATTCCGGGATGATTGTCGGTTCGGACGAGCGGACGAATAAGATCCAGAATTTGGGATAGTATATAATCATGACGAGATACTCTGGAAATGAGAGAGAAAATGGTGTTTCGGACTGGTTCGCCAGTAAGTGCTTCAGGTTCTTCGCTAAGAGGTGAATTTGGTTGGTGGAAGGGATCGCCTTCTTCTCGTCTCCATTGATTAAGTCGACTACGAACCCATCAGATGAATTGGGGATGGCTGATTGGTTGGTTCATTTTGGTGACACTGCTTTCGGAGCTCGAGTGAAACTCCATATCGGAATCCGAGGGACTTGAACTGGTGGCGAATTCCATTTCGTACGATTGAATAAAGGTTTTTTTGATATGAAATGATTTCTGGCTATCGGGTGGTATTCTAATTACATAGAATATCTATAAAACAAAAGATTTCGTAGATTACGGAGGAATTTACGGAATATGTAAGGCAAGGTTTACAGTAACAGATACGCTAAGATATGATTTAGCAGATACGCTAAGATATGAATTTTGTCTATACACTATTCATACAATCAATGCAGTAAGATGTGTCTAGACAAAGAATGATAAGCATGTAATTTCCGACAAGAAAATGATAAGTAAAACTTTTTGACATGCAGACCAGGTTCAAGTCCAGACTTATTAATGTATCCTAACAACTACTAGGCCGAAGTCCAGACTCATTAATGCATCCTAACAACTACTAGTTAGACACACTAATGCAATACCTGGTTCACTACGACCACCGCTCTGATACCAACTGAAAGGACCCGTTCATATCGATTATAAACGATTCACAATAGTTGATTACATCGCGAGGTATTTGACCTTTATATGATACATTTTACAAACATTGCATTCGTTTTTTTAAAGACAAACTTTCATCACATTGAAAGTTGATGGCATTCATACCATTTCATAATATATTCAACTATAAATGACTTAATAACATCCTTGATGAACTTAACGACTCGAATGCAACGTCTTTTGAAATATTTCATGAATGACTCCAAGTAATATCTCTAGAATGAGCAAATGCACAACAGAAGATTTCGTTCATACCTGAGAATAAACATGCTTTCAAGTGTCAACCAAAAGGTTGGTGAGTTCATAGGTTTATCATAAACAATAAAATTCATCATTTTGATAGACCACAAGATTCAAATACAGTACACCTATCTCGTGTACGAAACCATTTTTTATAATGCTTAGCAGAGTAGGTTCGTATCCTTTTCTCCCCCGTAGGTTTCCTCACGATTTTTAAATAACCGTACACATATCTCGTGCACAAAAATAATACACATAACCTGTGTATAAAAATCATTCTCTCGATACATAACATTCAATTTGATTTCATTGCTCAACATGGTAACCGACCTTAACATATAATGCGCATCAATAATATCCCCAAAACAGAACATCTCGTCTGTATAATATATAAACTTCGAAGTACTAAACACCACGCCCACTAGCTCTTCCGTCTAGTGAACATTCTGGGTGGGGGTGTTAAACCCGGTAGATACCTTTAGGATTCGCGTGAATTAGGGCCATACCCGTTTCTAATTCTTAAGTTACCAAGCAATAATAATCAGGGGAAAATATTCACATCAATTGGTGGCAATCATCATGTCCACCTAATTCAATAATAATCAACAGAACTTCTGTCTGTATAATAATTCATTCGAGGAATGTTTTGCCTATCTCTATCTCGTCAAACATTTATAAAAGTATTTCATGTATTATCAGTTCAAAATATATTTCAAAAGCATTTAATAAAGCAGTTGTAAAAAAACAGCGCATGTATTCTCAGTCCCAAAAATGTAAAGAGTAAAAGGGAATCAAATAAACTCACTATAAGATATTTTGTAGTAAAAATATTCATACGAAGATACTGAACAATGCAGGGTTTGCCTCGGATTCACGAACCTATATCATTCATATATGTATTAAAACATATTCTTGTAATCGAACAAATATATATATTATTATTAGTGATGTAATTTATATATATAGTAGATTAATAAGTTTTATTATATATATATATATATATATATATATATATATATATATATATATATATATATATATATATATATTCATTTTGTGCATAATAATATTAATATAGTTAAGTTGCGTATATTAAATATATCTTTATATATAACCTTCAATTTTTATACTTATAATCTTAACCATGTCTTCTAAACTTTTATTATCATAATTAGAATTATTTTAATAATAATAATATAGATATTACTGATAATAATAAAAATGATAGTTTTTAAGGATTCAAAAGGATAATTTTAGTAACAATTATATTAATGATAATAACTTTTAGTAGTAACGATACTAATAATGAAAATTCATATTAATAATATAAATGATAATATTAGTAATAACTTTAATAAGAATCATATTTGTTACTATAATCTTAATAATAATAAATGAAAATTTTCTATCATAATTCTTATATTAGTAATAATATTAATAATTATAATATTAATAATAATAATAATAATAATAATAATTCTAATGGTAATAATAATAATTATTATGATTTTCATAATACTTAATAATAATAATACTAATAATAACACTAATACTTAATAATATTACTAATAATACTAACAATAATAATAATAATAATAATAATACTAAACAATAATATTTGATAATGATAGTATATTAGTTATAACAATTTTATTAATAATTATAATCATTGTAATATTAATAATAAATGATAAATAACAATATTAATAATTATAAAATTAATAACAATAATAATAATAATAATAATAATTATGATGAAAACTACCTTCCAAAGAAGCTTTTAAAAAGAAATGTCCCAAACCGGGCTCGATCCCGCGACCACCCGATCACCCATAACACATCAAACCAGCTAGGCTGCTTGTCTTTCTGATTTAATACCGTAACCATTTATATAAAACCCTTATTAAATTGTTTCCATTTTCTTCTTCAACCCTAACCCAAACGACCAGGGATCAAACCATGCCCCCAACGAATTACTGGATAAATTTTAGGATTATCAAACAACATCTAACATCTGGTAATCATTTATTTTAATTAACAGATACAATAGAAATCAGGAAAAAAAATAACCAATGTGAAGAACTCGATTGTAAACTCAAACATCAAATTTTAATTCTAGGACGTTTTAGCTCACAATTTTTAAATAAAATAGATTTCAAATCTTTTCTGGAAACAATCTAAATCATCAATTTAACTGAAATCATCAAAACGAGTTCGAATTTGGCGATGAACGATATTGTTGACTTTTTGGAAATTAACTTTGACTCAAAAATTAGAAGTTGATAGGAAAAATTGGACCCTGAAACTTTACAGATAGATTAAGTAGGAGATTTCAAGCGACTCTGCACTTTTAGATTTTTAAATAAAACTCGAATTCGAATTTTTAACTAAAATGTAAAGACCCGTCCTAATCCTTAAGAATGAATACAATAACATATGATTACATTGCGAGGTATTTGACCTCTATATGATACATTTTACAAACATTGCATTCGTTTTAAAAGACAAACTTTCATTACATTGAAAGTTGACAGATATGCATACCATTTCATAATATCCAACTATAAATGATCTAATCTGTCATTTACTTAATCATAATCTTTACTGAACTCAACGACTTGAATGCAACGTCTTTTGAAATATGCCATGAATGACTCCAAGTAATATCTTTAAATTGAGTAAATGCATAGCGGAAGATTTCTTTCAATCCTGAGAATAAACATACTTTAAAGTGTCAACCAAAAGGTTGGTGAGTTCATAGGTTTATTGTAATCAATCATTTTCATAATTTTAATAGACCACAAGATATTCATATTTATAAACAGAACCTCTCATCTGCATAAAGATAAAATCATTCATATGAATTGAACACCTGGTAACCGACATTAACTTTAGTGCATAGAATATCCCCAAACAGAACCTCTCGTCTGTATAATATAAATCTCGAAGTACTAAAGCCATCCATAACCTGAATGGGGGTTGTTAGGCCCAATAGATCTATCTTTAGGATTCGCGTCAATTAGGGATAGAACCTCTCGTCTGCCTAATTCTTAGGTTACCAAGCTAAAAAGGGTGATATTCGATTCGATAATCCAACCATAGAATGTAGTTTTGAGTACTTGTGTCTATTTCGTAAAGCATTTATAAAAGCAGCGCATGTATTCTCAGTCCCAAAAATATATATTGCAAAAGCATTTAAAAAGGGAGCAAATGAAACTCACATATTGTATTTCGTAGTAATTAAGCATATGATGGCATTGAACGAATGCAAGGTTGGCTTCGGATTCACGAACCTATATTAAGTATACATATTTGTATGTGGGTCAATATCTATTAATCAATTTAGATCAAGTCATAGTGTACCACAATCCTAATGTTCGAGACTAATATGCAAAAATCAACAAAAGTCAACTTAACCAAAATGATTTCCACAATTTATACATGATTATTACATAGATTAAATATAGTCGTTTTATATTTTTAAATATTTTTAACAGATTTATTAGAGTAAATAATATAATTCATTTATTAATAAATAAAATGTATATTAAAATTTATATAATAAAAATATACTTTTATATATCTTAAGTAATAAAATTTATAAAGTTCACTTAATATCATAAAAATAACATGATAGGTATTATTAATGTAATTATATTATACGTAGTAAAATATCTTTGTATCACATATTTATTTGATAAAATAATATCGATAATAACAATAGTAAATAAAAGTCGTATTATTTTGTAATAATAATTATTATTATTCTACTAATAATAATAATAATATTTATATTTACTAAAAATGATATTATGATAAAATGATAATTTTTATTAATAATAATACTAAAATGATAGTAATAATGATATTTTATATTAACAATAATAATTTTTTTGTAAAAATGATAGTTTTAATATTAATAATACTTTTAATAATAATAATGATGAAAATAATGAAAACTATATTTTTATCTAATCAATACCTTTCAATTTTAATTCCATTATGATACATATACTCATTATTTCCTAATCAATTTGTTAATAGCTTTTAGTCGTCTTTTATATTGCATTCATATTAATGATAATAATAGTAATCATAATAATTAGATGTTACTAATATTAGTTTTAATTATAATAATACTAATAATAATAAATATTATGGTAATATTAATGATAATACTAATAACTATTTTAATGATAATAATAATACTAATACTAATTATAACTTTAACAATAATAACGATAGTAATAATATTAAAAATAACAATTTTTAATGATAATACCTTTTATTAATAACGATAATGATAATAATAATAATAATAATAATAATAATAATAATAATAATAATAATAATAATAATAATAATAATAATAATAATAATAATAATAATAATAATAATAATAATAATAATAATAATAATAATAATAATAATTAGATAATAATTATAACGACGATACAAAAATTCCATTGATTATAACTTCTAATCCGTTCATCGAAACCATTCGATATCTAAATGAAAAGTTCTTAATTTTTCGCTAGCTTTCCATCGACATGCATATCATATACCTTATCTAAACCGCATATGTAACTAGTTCATAATCAATCGTCAACTATTTAATGACAATATTAAATGTACAAGCATGCATAATTCTATATACTCGAGCACTAGTTAGGGATACACTATTAATATAAAAATTTAAGTTATGAGTGCTCACGTATCTATATTGAGATTCAATATTGCAGGAAAGTATGTAGACGCAACGGAGACGATAAATACTCGATTGACTTCACAAGCATACCTCCGATCATTACCCATAACCTCCATAGCTATAACCCATAACTTCCTTAGCCTTATCCCACTCGAAAAATCTGTATTGAAATAACTCGCGCATGACCTCGTCGTAGTATTTTATGTATAATATTAATAATGATAATACTAACACTAATACTACTAATAATAATATTTAAGATTAATAATAATAATAATAATAATCTTAATAATAATAATAATAATAATAATAATAATAATAATAATAATAATTTATATGTATAGAGAGAAAGAGATGCGAGAGAGTTAGATGAGAAAAAATGAATCAGAAAACGAGTACGTTCGACCTTTAAATGGACTTGGCCTCACCATCCTCCTCATGTGATCGCATGAGGGTGTGAGGGGGAACCCACGCGATCGCATGAGGTCCTCTCCCAGCTCATATGCACTTAAATCACGCTGCCGACACTTCTTTATTATTATTATTATATATATTATATTTAATTTATATAATTACTTATATATTATATTAAATTCACGTGCGTAGTTAATTTGTAAAAATAGTTCCAATGACTCGTACGTTGTCACTTGACTTATGTCTCGCTTCCAGTTTCTCGAAAGCATTTTCGTACGTTTTAGAAAACTAATACATTACATTTCGCGACGTGTACCTTTATCAAAAATTAGACTTAATCATCGATAAATTATTTTATGAAAAATGTAACTTATATAATTGAGTGTTGTGGTCATTTGCTTTTATAAATCAATGTCTCGTTGTTCAACAAAATATATTATCTTAAATCAAACGTTTTATGACTAAGTTGATATCACTTTGTATATATATATATATATATATATATATATATATATATATATATATATATATATATATATATATATATATATATATATTCATTTGGAAATATAAATATATATTAGAAATATCTATATAATGTTTAGTTTTTCAAAACTAGTTGTATTTCAATGTTCCTTTTAAAATCGTTTACAAAATATTATAATACGTAACATTTATTCTTTAAAACTCAATTTGATGTTATTCATTTATGCGCCAACATTTATTCTAAAAACATATCGAAATATTAATCGAGTCAAATAACCAATGTTACTATCGTTTACTTAACTAATTTGAAAACATATATATTTAACGAACACGTTTTAAATACAAGTTGCAAGTTATCTATATATTTAACAACCAATATTCTAACTTACGTTTATTTAATCAAAGATATCTTAAATAAATAAGTTCTATTATATCGAAAAGCGTTTTTGTACATTTGGAACTACATCAATTGATTACAATATAATTTAGTCTTCCACTAATATTTGTCTAACTCTCGTTAATTGACATAATTGTTCTTACTTGTAAATCACTTTACTATCTTCCGAATATTGTTAAAATGGGAAGATTTCTCAAATCAATGTGGACCTCTCAACAGTGACTCGTAATCATAATTTAATGTATCTGATAATTCAATCATTTGATATTATCTTTTATTTCCGTTGATAATTATTTTAAATATATTTTGAAACAAATGCGTTCATGTAAAGTATTATACGTCTAATACTTTGTTAACGTTTTCAAGTTATAACATATACACATATACATATATAATCATATCCATTTATATCATGGTTCGTGAATCGTCGAAATTTGGTCGACGTTAAATGAATGTACAAACAAAGTTTAAAATTTCTTGAGATTTAACTTAACAAACTTTGCTTATCGTGTCGGAATAATATAAAGATAAAGTTTAAATTTGGTTGGGGATTTCTGGGTCGTCACATAAAGAAATGGTGTTAGTTAGTGTCTATGGCTCAAGTCTAACATGAATATGTGTTTGGTTTGCTCGATTTGTTGTTTTGAGTAACTAGTTTGAATATGAAAAATGAGTGTGTTTAATCTTGAGTTTTGAGTGATTAAATGTTGTTTAAATGTTAAAGTTCATGTATTAAATGTGTTACTAGCATCATTAGCTTCAATTTGATGGGTTGTTTGATTTAGAAAAGCTTCAATTGCAAAATGGTTGAATTCATGATTTTGGTTAGGGTTTGATGAACTTTAAAATGAACTTTTGACACATTGAATACTATGAAATGTTGTTAGTAAGTATTTAGTTGTATTGTATGTTTCATTACCTTCAAAACGGAGTATCGTATGTGTAAATTGGATTCCCGAGTCAAGAAATGCGTTTCATGAGCTTGAAACTTTGATTTTGAACATTTAACGATCATTTGAAGAAGGTTTTTGTTGTTTTAAATGATGAACTTGATTGATGAAATGTGTTTATTTGTATTCCTCGTCAAAATACCTTTCCAACGATATAAGATACGTGTTTTGAATGTTTACGGTTCATAAGTTATGGTTGTTTGAAGTTTGATTCGTGCTTGAGTGTTCAAAAACTGCCAGACTTGCTGAACAGACCATCTAAGCGCCGCTCAGGATCTTGGAGCGCCGATCCGGGCCCTGGCTATCCAAAAATACATATTTTCTATTAATTCTAACTATGCTACGCACCCTGGATCAACATGAAATTTGGCCAACATGCTTATATATAATTAAAAACCCCAGAAAAATAGTTCGGGACCCGACCCGAATGTGTTGACTTTTCGTTGACTTTGACTTGGGCCAAAAGTTGACTTTTATTCAAACATAACCAATACTTTGTTAAACATTATAACCTTTCATTTACACTTATATCTTGCATGAAACTTGACAACGTAATTCACATGCTACATAATCGAGTCGTAACGAGCCATAGGACTAATTGAACACATTTCAACCGACCTTGTTTGTGTCTTACCCGGTATTGATATAACTTACTTGTTTAGGTCGAGACTAAACAACTTTCATGCACACGTTTACTTTATGAAGTACTTATATACTCGTGCACTCGAGGTGAGATCATAGTCCCACATTTTTAACAACTTTCATTCTTTTAAATCGTGGGCTGAGAAACATATACCTTGTTACATCTTGTACTACTTACTTTTATGCTTTGAACACAAGTACGAAGAAACAAACATTCCACAGCGAGTTAGAACAAAATCCTCAATTCAATTATCATTAGTTATACTTGCCGGGTGTAAGCGTGAACTTATGTTGTGTGGATCCATACGGGTTTGATAAACCCTCATTCGGACGGTTCGCTGCCGTTACATGGATGAAATATATTTTCGAGAAACAGTGTATGTTCTAACACTATTGTGATGGGGTTCTACGGAAGGAAAGTTAAGCCTTGATAATTGGGTGCTCTCGAACTTACTTTTGGAATGCAAACAATTTGGAAAATCAACTATATTAAATCTTGTGGTTCAAAAACAACGTTTATTACTACACCTATGATTTCACCAACGTTTTTTGTTGACAGTTTTCTATATGTTTCTCAGGTTCATACTTGGCTACTTGAAACATGCTTTCGCACACTTTGATTACTTGTTTGGAGTCAAGCATACATGCATACACTAGCGATAGCACTTTTGGATTTAACTTAAGCATACATACTTACACTATTTATAGCAAACCGTGATTTTCAACTTATATTATGTCGCAAGTTGTTTCATTTATACTTTACTACTTTTGTAAACTTAAACTTGTTGTCGAACCGTTTGGTAACTTAAAACTTTGTAAGTCTTGTACGTTTCAAATGAATGCGACATAATTTTGGTCAAACGCGTCTCATTTAGGGACTATGACCACGTAACGGGACCTAAGTTAATGGCGCCGTCAATGACGATTTTGTCGGGTCGTTACAGATGGTATCAGAGCGTTAGTTGTAGGGAACTAGGATATGCATTAGTGTGTCTGACAGAGTCGTTAGGAAGCATTAGTGAATCTAGACTACAACCGGATAGTTAGCCATTACATTCTAACATACATTTGCTATAGATAGCACTTACTTGACTACTTGTGCATTATACTTGAATCTTTCTTAGGGTGAACTCCTTAACGGTACCAAATTTTCATCATACGATCCTGTACTCTACCACTCTCTGGTAACACGCGTAATTTTAAGATTCATACACGTATGGATGACGACAACTTCATTAGTTACACTAGTCCGGGAACTTTGTCTCCCATGTTGTTATTCACCCCGTTTCAGCTTACTATCCACAAGTGGTGTAAAGTTACCACCATTACTTTCGATGAGTATCGTCATCACTATTTATCACTACGGTTACATACTACTCGTTATCATAAATTCGTTACTCTTTTCGTGCCTAAAGGCACTATTGTTTGACTTGAACCGCATTGACGTGAACAATCATTTATACACTTCCCTCGGGAAACGCATCTTCAGAGTTGCACTATTTCTTTTGATTAATACAAGTCACGTTAGAGATGTCGTTACACTCTATTCATTTTAAATCTTCATGATTACACGAACTTGAATTTATGGAGTGATGTGGGAATGGAGGTATGAGTTAGCATAATATAACGACACTCGATCAACGTGGTTATATTATGGTAAGTCATACCAAAGTTCTAATGACACGTGATGGTGATTGGACTCGATCAACCTAATCACCATCATGTGCCATGTACATGACTTTACTTTTCCTTGTTGCCATCCGAAAACTTCGAGGATATTGATAACAACCATACCAGGGACACATCTTGATATTACCAAATCCTATTTATGCTTCTGAATGAATGACCAATTCTTTCAACTTCAAAACATATGTTACACGTGTATACTATCTCGTCTTTGCACACTTTTATCGACGAACTACGAAACGCTTGATATGCTCACATCGAGGCGGAAACTTCTCTCGCACTACACTCGTACTTCCGTGTAAGGAAAACTTTTATCTAAATTCTCAATGGAGAGAGAGACTCTTCACGTTATACTAGTATTCGTCACGAGGGTGAATAGTCCTAACAAACGTTTTTCGGAAACAAATAAGAAACTTATTCTAACAAACTTTTTTTTAGAAACCGGCAAGATGGGAAAACTTGCACAACTATTCATTGAAGGAATTCTATTCCAACACGGTGTGCCATCGTCAATTATCTTGAATCAGGCTGCTCGTTTCACTTCTAGATTACAAGAAGCCATGGGAACATGTTTATGCATGAGTACCGCATATCATCCACAAACCGACAGACCAAGCAAACGTACGATTCAAACCTTGAAAAACATATCACGAACTTGTATTGTTGCCGTTAATTGATTTCCTCTTACAACGATAGTTATCATTCGAGTATTAACGCCGCACCTTTTCGAAACTTTATATGGCTGCAATTGTCGTTCTCTTAATTGTTGGGCCGAAGTAGGCGACAAGCAAACCACCGGACCCGAACTCATTCATGAAACAACCGAGAAATTATTCAAATCCAAGAAAGACCCAAGACGGCCCGTAATTGCCACTATGCCGATGTTAGACGTAAGTCTCTCCAATTCCTAGTGGGTGACTGCGTAATGTTAAAAGTCGCACCTCGAAAAGGTGTAATCCGGTTCGGGAAACGTAGAAAGCTAAATCCGCGATATTTTGATCCTTTTGAAATCTTGAGGCGTATTGGACCCGTTGCTTATCGTTTCGAACTCCCAACTCAATCGAATTCCGTTCATCCTACATTCCGTGTATCAAACTTGAAGAAGTGTCTTGCGAAACAAGAACTTGTTATCCTCTTCTACGAGCTTACTATCGATGATAAACTTCACTCTCTAGGAGAACCGGTTAAAATTTTGAATCGTGAAACCAAACTCTGAGACGACGTGAAATCCCGACTGTCAAAGTTCGTTGAAATGCCCAAGGAAGTACCCTTACTTATTCGTAGAATTGGCAACGCGAGATCTCGGGGAAGAATCAACGACTACTACTTCCAACTAAATTTCGGGACGAAATTTCTTTTAAGGTGTAGGTAATGTAACATCCCGCCTTTTTCCGTAAATTTATTTTAACGCCGTCTTTTTTTTAAATAATATCTTTCGTTACCTAAATTCGTATCTTCCGTCGACTAGCGTTTTTAATATTTTCGTTATTTAATTATAACATCTCTCGATTACTCTAGCGTATTTAAAATAATTCGTTTGGTTAATTCACCCACTCGCTTTAAACTTGAGGGACCGAAGTTGTCAAGTGGGCAAACTAGTTGACTAGGTCAACTAGTCAATCCACCATCTCCACCATTCATTCATACTTCCACCTCCCTCATCTCTTTTTCCTCTCTAACTCAAGAACACACTTTTTAACATCTTCAAAGAATCATCATCTAAATCAATTCAAGCAAGCAAACATCAAAACAAATTATATATTCGTAATCCTCTCTTCATCCTCTTCGATTTGGTACTAATTTCACTACTTGGGGTAAGGTTTCTAAAAACTCTAGATTTCTCAAATTCGTCTTATTGACTTGAAATGGTGTTAGTTAGTGTCTATGGCTCAAGTCTAACATGAATACGTGTTTGGTTTGCTCGATTTGTTGTTTTGAGTATCTAGTTTGAATATGAAAAATGGGTGTGTTTAATCTTGAGTTTTGAGTGATTAAATGTTGTTTAAATATTAAAGTTCATGTATTAAATGTGTTACTAGCATCATTAGCTTCAATTTTATGGGTTGTTTGATTTAGAAAAGCTTCAATTGCAAAATGGTTGAATTCATGATTTTGGTTAGGGTTTGATGAACTTTAAAACGAAATTTTGACGCATTGAATACTATGAAATGTTGTTAGTAAGTATTTAGTTGTATCGTATGTTTCATTACCTTCAAAACGGCGTATCGTATGTGTAAATTGGATTCCCGAGTCAAGAAATGCGTTTCATGAGCTTGAAACTTTGATTTTGAACATTTAACGATCATTCGACGAGGTTTTTGTTGTTTTAAATGAT
Organism: Rutidosis leptorrhynchoides; assembly: GCF_046630445.1. NCBI lineage: Eukaryota > Viridiplantae > Streptophyta > Magnoliopsida > Asterales > Asteraceae > Rutidosis > Rutidosis leptorrhynchoides. The sequence continues at coordinate 104,393,914 of NC_092334.1, read as the reverse complement.
GAACTTGAGTGATGAAATGTGTTTAGTTGTATTCCTCATCAAAATACCTTTCCAACGATATAAGATACGTGTTTTGAATGTTTACGGTTCATAAGTTATGGTTGTTTGAAGTTTGATTCGTGCTTGAGTGTTCAAAAACTGCCAGACTTACTGAACAGACCATCTGAGCACCGCTCAGGGTCTTGGAGCGCCGCTCCGGGCCCCGGCTGTCCAAAAATACACATTTTTGATTAATTATAACTATGCTACGCACCCCGGATTAACATGAAACTTGGCCAACATGCTTATATATGATTAAAAACCCCAGAAAAATAGTTCGGGACCCGACCCGAACGTGTTGACTTTTCGTTGACTTTGACTTGGGCCAAAAGTTGACTTTTATTCAAACATAACCAATACTTTGTTTAAACATTATAACCTTTCGTTTACACTTATATCTTGCATGAAACTTGACAACGTGATTCACATGCTACATAATCGAGTCGTAACGAGCCATAGGACTAATTGAATAGATTTCAACCGACCTTGTTTGTGTCTTACCCGGTATTGATATAACTTACTTGTTTAGGTCAAGGCTAAACAACTTTCATGCACACGTTTACTTTGTGAAGTACTTATATACTCGTGCACTCGAGGTGAGATCATAGTCCACCTTTTCAACAACTTTTATTCTTTTAAATCGTGGGCTGAGAAACATATACCTTGTTACATCTTGTACTACTTACTTTTATGCTTTGAACACAAGTACGAAGAAACAAACATTCCACAACGAGTTAGAACAAAATCCTCAATTCGATTATCATTAGTTACACTTGTCGGGTGTAAGCGTGAACTTATGTTGTGTGGATCCATACAGGTTTGACAAACCCTCATTCGGACGGTTCGCTACCGTTACACGGATGAAATATATTTTCGAGAAACAGTGTATGTTCTAACACTATTGTGATGGGGTTCTATGGAAGGAAAGTTAAGCCTTGATAATTGGGTGCTCGCGAACTTACTTTTGGAATGCAAACGATTTGGAAAATCAACTATATTAAATCTTGTGGTTCAAAAACAACGTTTATTACTACACCTATGATTTCACCAACGTTTTTCGTTGACAGTTTTCTATATATTTCTCAGGTTCATACTTGGCTACTTGAAACATGCTTCCGCAAACTTTGATTACTTGCTTGGAGTCAAGCATACATGCATACGCTAGCGATAGCACTTTTGGATTTAACTTAAGCATACATACTTACGCTATTTATAGCAAACCGTGATTTTCAACTTATATTATGTCGCAAGTTGTTTCATTTATACTTTACTACTTTTGTAAACTTAAACTTGTTGTCGAACCATTTGGTAACTTAAAACTTTGTAAGTCTTGTACGTTTCAAATCAATGCGACATAATTTTGGTCAAACGCGTATCATTTAGGGACTATGACCACGTAACGGGACCTAAGTTAACGGCGCCGTCAATGACGATTTTTTCGGATCGTTACAACATAAAATACTCAAGAATAGAGCAGTCGACAATGAGTAACAAAATTGCAGTTAAATCTCTATGTTTTTCCTTCGAATTGCGTTAGCAGCTAGTTATATAGAGGCAAGTGATGTTATTACCACCATAAAGACTCGATTAACATTTGTCTTATAGCTCAATTGGCTCTACAGAAAGATTCGTTCAGGAGAAAAATAATAGAATAAAAACAGATTACAAATTCATCTTGATTGTACGATCGATTCTGTTATTTCACAAATTAGGAGACAGAAAACAAATTCAAACCCAATATGATAACAACGTGAAACAGATTTTTGATTCTGTGTTTGTTTAATCCGTATTTAATTAATTTAAATATAAATTATTAAATATATTATTATTACAAATATGTACAGACTCATATAATGTATTAGTATATATCAGGATCAGGATATATTATAAATCTGTTTTTCTATATCTGAATTTTTTTGTATCTATATTTCTGTATGCATATACATGTATTTAATCTTATTAATTAATAAATATAATTATAATAATACTCGTAATAAAAAAAATAAAAGTAAATATAATAATATTATTATTAATGATAATGATAATAATAATTATAAAATTTAAATAATATTATTAATAATAATACTAATACTATTAGAAATAATAACATTATAACAATTTATATATATCTAACTTCATATCTATATTATATTTATATATATATATATATATATATATATATATATATATATATATATATATATATATATATTGAAAATAATAATATTAATAATACTGATTTTAATATATATATATATATATATATATATATATATATATATATATATATTCAAATTTATATATATTAATGCAATATATATATATATATATATATATATATATATATATATATATAATTTGAAAATAATAATATTAATGCAATATATATATATATATATATATATATATATATATATATATATATATATATATATATATATATATATATATATATATATTCAAATTTATTTACAAACAAATTGTCCGTGAATCGTCGGGAATAGTCAAAGGTTAAATGATAACATGAAAACAGTTCAAAAATTTTGAGACTCAACATTACAAACTTTGCTTATCGTGTCGAAATAATACAACGATTAAGTTTAAATTTGGTCGGAAATTTCCGATTCGTCACACTTCGCTTACTCGCTCATCAAACAAAAACCTCCACTTTTTTTGGTACCAAGATGTTATGTAGCGTTTCGATTGTTTGAGGTCTCGCGGGATGTAATCGCGAATCAATAGCAACAGAAAAGTAATTAAAGGATCTATTACTCATAAGAGTCTGAAAACTAATGATACTTTATATCACTTGTTTATTAAGAGGAATTACTAAAAGCTTATGTCAAGTAAAAGAATCATCTTAAAAAATTAATATCAATATCTTTAACGCGTTAAAACGTGTCACATTCAAATGACACGAGTCATATACGAAATGAGAAGATAAACCCCAAAAAAATATACTATTGTAATGTGTAAATCATCAAGTTTGACGAATTTGAAAATTTGGTATTTTCATTAAACTTCTTAAATGTTGTTATCTTAGTAACAAAGTAGGGTTGGCAAATCAGGTCCTACGTTAATTGAATTTGACAAATGCAAATCAGACAAGAATTAGGCAGCAACATTCTACGAAGCATCGTGTGTGTTTTGCCAACAACCGGTGGCTCTAAAGTTTGCTGGGGTCTAATCTGAATTGAGAAGTCATTTTGTCACTATCTAATCCAACCCATATATACTTATATAGGGATCAAAATAGACCGCTCTTATCTTATTCATAGATTAAAATTAATATATATATATGGGCAGGATCAATGAGGAAGTAACCAATCGGGGAGAAGCGGGGGGAAGCAAAAAAAAATCATTTTTTTTTGGAATTTTTTTTCAGGCATCAAGATCACACGAAAATATGAACATTTAGAAAAGACACTTCGTGATTAATGTTATTTTTTAGGCGGAAAAACGATCGACAAAAATAACATTCAAGATAATATTGTTCGTGAAAAATGTTTACGTTTTTTTTCTTCATGTTTTGTGAAGTAAAATTTAGCCCGATTTAGAGTTTAGGGTTTAGGGTTTGGTGTTTTGGGTTTATGGACTCTAAACCGTTCGTGTTAAAAACTCAATCTAAATTCTAAATCTAAACCCTAAACCTAAACCCTAAATTTCTAAACCCTAATATCTAAACCCTATAAACCCTAATATCTGAACCCTAATATCTAAAACCACAATATACGCTCGAAAAACACGATAATTGTTATATATTAGTTCTTCAAGCGTTTTTCCGCCAAAATAAAAACATTTATCACAAAGTGTCTTTATTAAATGTTCATATTTTCATCTAATCTATGATTAGTTACTTCTCTCTTGATCCTACCAATATATATATATATATATATATATATATATATATATATATATATATATATATATATATATATATATATATATATATATATATATATATATATATAGTGAAGGAATCTAAAGAAAAGTAAGGGTGGTAGAGAACCCATAAAACTTACATATTGAGCTCAATCTACAAACAGATAGACCTCAATCTGCACATAGATTGACCTCAATCTACACATAGATTGAGTTTAGTCTGTGAGTTCTCTCTGTTCTCTCCTACCCTTGGTTCTCTCTGGTTCAGCGGTTGGTGGCATGCCTCCTTTAGGGGAGGTCAGGTGTTCGACTCCGGTTGGCTACATATTGAAAACACAATTTCATCCCTACCATGAAGTATCCACCCATGTCACCTTCCCCATATCGTTTGGGAGTAAAGGGGAGGGGGTTTTACTTGGCCGTGCCCTTGGATCGGTTTCAAGGTTTCCTCCCGGGCAGCGATGGGGGCGTGGTTATTATCACTGCATCGGCATAGTCGAAACGAGAGATGATCGCAACGGGTTGTTTAGTCCCCCTCGAGTGATCCTAATCACTGTCTAAAAAATATATGATGAAGATCCATGTAGAACTTAGTCCATTAAGAATCTAGAGAACTCAGACTTAGGTCAATTCGTACCCAGACCAAGGCATAGACTGAGGTTGTATATGTAAAAGTTCTTTATAAGTTTTTTTCTCATCGAAAGTTCGCTCTGAATCTTTATATATATATATATATATATATATATATATATATATATATATATATATATATATATATATATATATATATATATATATATAAACACACCGCATACGATAGCTTTTTTTGCACATCATGTTAGGAGTCACTGACGGGAGCTAGAAGCCATCCGTCCGATCATATCAGGACAACATGTCAGGTGGAAACCGTAGATTAACTATCCAGAAGGCACAATCTAAATAAAACCCCCTAGGATAAACTCCATAATAACTGCACATATATGACAAAATCTGAAGATGACTCCTCTTGAATTTGAACCTTCGATCCCATAAAACACGGATACTCTGGGGTACCACTGTTCGGTTAACGCAGGTGATAGATCGATATACTGTAACTTATAATAAGTTCTTTTAAATAAAAAATATGAATATAAATATATCATAATCTATGTTAATTTTCAGAACTTGTGATATTTATTTGAAATTTATTTATTTTTGTGTTCGAGAGATGATAAAAATGTGAAGTTTTAATTAATACTAGCGATTTAGTGAACTGTCAACGTTTTGATCAGATGTCACTAATTATGCGAACTCCGATTTATTATTTGAAAACTCAAACATTAGTAACTCAAGAGATACAAGCAAATAAATAATAGGAGTACGTACGTACCCTATAAAAGCCCAAACACGAGCAATCACCTATAATGTTGCGTTCTTGATAACATCGACATATAATATACCAAAGATGGGTAGCACAAGTTCAATAGGTTACCAGTAATAAGTGACGCTTGCGAATAAGGAGAAAGTTTCGCCTAACCACATGCTTAAGTTTATTCTAACGGCAAATGAAAAAATATACTCCGATAAAACTCTACCAAGAAGCTAGCTAGAGGAGAGATACTATGGTTTGAGTAACCATGAGTCTAACACTTGACGTTACGACTTCTATATCTATCTATATCTATATCCTATATCAAAGCTAATGTAAAAAACAAAAAACAAAAAAAAAAAAAGCAAATTGAACGACAATATTACTCTCATAATCTCGTTCGTAGTATGATAGCCAAAAATGATCATATTATATTATATGGAAGCGTTATGCGTGTCAACCACATGAAGCAAATTAAACAAGGCATAAATCACATGCTTAAGTCAATCAAATGATGATCGTCTATCGTAAATTAACAATCTTTTCAATTTTTTTTTTTTCAAGTTATTTTTTTTTCAAGTTATTCAAATGAGCAATTGTAAATTAACAATCTTTTCAAGTTATTTTTTTTTTGAAAGTCAAGTAAGTTTTTATATATAAAATAAAAGAAGTACACAACGAAACACTAGCAAGGAGCTAGACAGTCACCGACCGCATAAACGTACACGGGCCTACACACAAACCTACGTGATCATGCATATTTTAACCGTGGGGTTTAATATGCCTGCTCAATACATAAGGAGGGGTTTAAGGATCTTAGAACGTGGCTCTCCGGTCCGGCTACCGTGAATAACCCTGGCCGACATGATGATGTCGGCGGGGTGGCCAAGTGATTAAGTCCACCTCTGATAACGGTCGTCGATCAAGAGGCCCCAAATAAGGTCGTAGGTACTAGCTTACGAAAGACTAACCTGTTAACCTTGAAGAGATGCTGAATGATGTTGTTTTGCGTAATGTATCTCGTGTGCGATAGTTACGTAATATGCCGTGTCTGGTAAATGATGATTAGGGTTGTATTTATAGGCAAACCCTAATTCTAGAACCGTCCCAGATCACGTTAATCTCATCCATAACTGACTCCCCCGAATCACGGATATAATTATGGAAAAGATATTTACTTGACAGCTAAGCAACCGCCGTACCGGGAACAAAGGAATCAGATACAATCCGCATACCGCATAGCGCACACAAGCACACGCATACACACACTATTAAGCGCCCGCATGCATATGAGGTGCGCATGCGGGTTGCGGTATCATTATGTCCCCCCAGTTTGATGTTATATGACGCAAGACACATGACATCAAACTATTAAGCGGAAAAAACAAGAAAACGGCTAGCATTTAATATTCCGCGTGCGCCTCGATGCCATTAAATGCCTGTCACAATCGCAGAAGCCCATTCGGCGGACATGACATAAAGTGGCAGTGTGTCAGGCGCGTACCAACCACGCGCGTACATGTAATCATACCCAACTGGCATCCACGCGCATCAATAAAGTGCTGGCCGTCGATCGCGTAACACGTGTACAGCCACGATCACACCACTCCATCCCATGACTCCCAATCTTCCCTATAAATACCCCATTTTGCAGCTCATTTCCACTTTCCTGCTTCAAGCTTCCTCGTTACGCTGCCAATTTGAATTCCGATCAAAAATCAAACATTCCGGCCACCATTTAAAGGTTAGTATTCATCCGATTACTCCTAGAAAATGACTAAAGCTAACGAGACGTATGTAGATAGCGTAGAGTCTGTTATAGAGCAGAAGCACATAGATTACTTAGTGAAACAGTATCCTCCCTTAGCCAAGTACAATCCGGTGCCACCCCTACCCCATCAGCGTGCTCACGAGCCACCGGAGAAGAAAGTGGCCATTTATGAACATGCGTTCAAGCATGGTAACTTTAGGGTTCCTCCCTCTGACTTCTTCTTAGGCGTATTAGATCACTTCAGAGTGGGATTAGGGCAACTACACCCGTATGCCATAGGCAAAATAGTTCTGTTTGAAATGTGGTGTGCCGCAATCGACAGGGTACCGTTGGTTAAAGTTTTCTGTCATCTATACCGCCTAGCCAATCACCACAAATCCTGGTTCACCTTCTTCGCCCGACAAAATTTCACCAAAACCCCAAAGTCGAATGCGGGTAACTGGAAAGAATCTTTCTTTTTCATTGACCAAACTGTAGTTGGTACCGCTTTTCCGCAAACGCTTATATGGTGCGAGAAGGTGGAAAAGGATGTGAACAAAACCCCGGTCCTTGATGACGAGGAAACAAAGCTGTTAGCGGAGTGCGCTAATGCACAGCTGGTGTACCGGTCATACGGGAACGTGATATTGCGGCTAGGGAAGATATCCGCACACTGGCCATGGGAGGAAGTGCGTCCAGCCATAGTCGGACCGGATGGAAAGGGTAGGAATAGTATAATCACGTACTAACAACAGTTTGCTATTTATGTGTTCTAACGCATGCGTGCATGTTTGCAGAGATGAAGATGAAGAGAGTACTGACTGCAGAGGAGATTACGGGCATCGCCTTCCGTAAACAGAATGTGAACCAGCCGTTAGAGCAGGAGAAGACTGGCGAGAATGCACCTGCCACCTCCGGCAATAAGCGCAAGGCCGCCGAAGCCTCCCAATCCCAACAGAAGAAGAAGAAACTCACTCCCAAACAGAGGGAGGACAAGCGGAACGATAACTTCGTTCCCATCGAACCCCGTTCTGCGGATCTACCTCCCCCATCTGGTAAGAGTTCAGCTTTCGCGCATACTGCACATTTAAGTTTGTATTTATATAACCACTTATTAACACGCAGGGCATGCGGAAGAAACTCATCACACCCCACCGCGGGTCAATCCGGACCTCGAAGCTACTGCCGAGTCAAAGGATAAGACGATACACCTGGACTCCGAGTCCACACCAACCCCGCCACACGGTAGCTTCCGATTGGCAAACCTGGCGCAGCTCACCCAGTCATCGGCGAAAAACGCCGCAGAGCAGTCCGCCTTCCTCCAACAAATCTTTCCGGCTGAGTTCTGCAACCAACTAGCCGCACTGCCTTTTAATCAGGCGCTCAACGCCTTCGTCCAAAACGGCCTTGTCTTTTTTGGCATGGTTGCAGATCAAGCCCGCCGTTCGACTAACTTGTATCAAGTGGCCTTGCGGAAAGAAACAGAGCTAGGGCTGCTGCAAGCGGGGATTGATCAGGTAAAGAAAGACAGGGACGCCGCAGAAGAAGCGCGCAAGGCGGTGGAGTTAACCGCGGCGAAAACCAAAACTGCACTGATTGAAGAGAGAAAGAAAAACCGCGAGCTGGTTGGTGCGGTTGACAAGTCCAAGGGGGAGGCGGAGCGTCTGCGGGTGGAGCTGGAAAGGGTGACGAGGGAAAGGGATGACGCGGTAACCAACCGCGAGCTGGCAGAGGCGGATCTGGCGAAGCTGCGCACTGCACTCCCCACCATTGCGCAAAAGGTGATGGATTCTGGGCCAGTTACCGATAAGTTCAATGCCTATGTTGACGCGGTGAAAGACCACGAAGTCAACAAGGCAGTCTTAGAGGTGATTCAAGCCTGCAGCCTCACACCACCGTACCTTGACGCTGTGCAGAAGAAATTGAAGGAGGGTACGGCTGCGGCATTGCTGGAAGCGGAGAATGCTACCACCACCATTCCTATCCCTCTAATCGATGCGTTTGCGGCGGACCCAAACATGCCGATTGATGGGTTTCTCAAGGAGGATTTTTAGTTTGTGTTTGTGATGGTTTGCGCCGTAAGTCCTATGCTTAGGCAGGCAATTGTAAATGTATTTTTGAGCCGTAAGTCCCGTGTCGGGCATGCATTTGAAACAATTACCACTTATGTAATAACTTAATTCAATGTATATGTATCTTACTGTTATGCATGCGTAGTTTGTTTGTTTATATATCGCGAATCAAAACAAAAGGTGAACCACATGCCCATGCGCATAGTTAACCAAAACTCATGCGTATGCGGGTATTACTGCGTAAAATAAACCAATACTTTAACAATTACCCTTTAATAATTTAGACTCGAAAGCTACTGCGTTATCGCTTTGTCATGTACTAGAGGTGCACTATAGCTGTATGGTAAGCAACGCAACTAAAAACAAGCCAATGTTTTTATGCTTTGAGTTCCTCAAGCAAACCAATGCGAGAGTAATTACGCACAAGCAAACCAATGCTTGTAATTTTTTAAGTCGACTTTGCAGCCATCTAGTCTGCGTGGCGCTTGGCTAGGGGAAAACCAATTCCCTTTGCCTGCCGTTAACGTCTAGCCTTGTAACCAAACAGGCTTCTGCCGTACGGGGGCTAGAGGACACCCCTTAAGTAGGCAGGAACCGCATACAAAAAAGATTTAAACAACAAAAGTATGCGCGAGTAAATATTTAATTGGCATTAATCACAATTACAACCGCGACACATCCAAACGGACGGAAATTACATAGAAAAAATAATGTGCTACAATAAACTGGAGTGATCAGGTCCACCTAGCTACATATAACATTTTTTCAATAACGTCGCATGCCAAGTGCGTTTCACAGGTTTTTCATCTAATGTCTCGAGATGGTACGCCCCGGTATTGTTTGCCTTCGCTACCCTGTATGGACCTTCCCAACGGGGGCCCAGTTTCCCAGTATCCTCCGCATGACTTGCGTCGTTCTGACGCCAAACCAAGTCACCGCACTTGTAAGAGCGCGAACGCACACGCTGATTATAGTACTTTGCAATTTTTTGCTTGTTATTTGCTTCGTTGACAGCCGCAGAGAGTCTGCACTCTTCCAGCAAATTAAGATTTTCCCGCAAAGCTTCAGAGTTATTTTGCTCATCAAAATTTTGTATGCGGAACGTTGGTACCCCAATTTCTGCGGGTACAACAGCTTCTGATCCATAGACCAAACTGAACGGGGTCTCACCAGTGCTTGCTTTGGGTGTTGTTCTATGCGCCCATAAAACCTTCGGTAGTTCATCCACCCAACCAACGCGACCATGACCCAACCTAGCTTTGATTCCAGCTACTATATCCCGGTTGGTGACTTCGCACTGGCTATTCGCCTGCGGATGCGCAATAGATGTAAAAGTTTGCTTAATATTAAGCTCCGCGCACCAGCTGCGAAAAGTGTCACCCGCGAACTGCGTACCGTTATCGCTAACAATTTCGTTTGGTATACCAAATCGACAGACGATGTCTTCCCATACAAAATTTCGCACCCTTTTTCCTGAGATTGCTGCCAGCGGTCTCGGTTCGACCCACTTTGTGAAATAGTCGATTGCAATAATCAAAAATTTGATGTTTCCTGCGTGTGCAGAATGTGCGTAAGGTACTGATGTGAGTAACATGTTTAGAAAATAAATGATAAAATTACCTCGGCCTTTTGGGAATGGTCTGACTATGTCAATTGCCCATTTGCAGAATGGCCACGGTGAGGAGACTGGTATCATTGGATGCGCAGGTGCTCTGCTAATAGGTGCATGTATTTGGCATGATTCACATTGCTTAACTATGCGCGCAGTATCCGCGTACATGGTGGTCCAATAATATCCTAGCCGCATTATTTTTGACACAATGGACCTGTGCCCCGAATGGAGTGCGCATGCACCTTCATGCACCTCGCGTACAACTTCATCTGCCTCTTTCGGGCCAATGCACCTTAAGTGCGGTCCCAAATAATTTTTTCGATATAGGACGTCACCCTCAAGGGCATACAGCGGTGCCTTAACGCGGACTTTCTTTGCATCAGCGGAATCCGCAGGAGATGTGCCATCCCGCAGAAAAGCCACAATGGGCGTCATCCATGTTGAGCTTGATTCCTCAACTGGTGCCACTAAAGGCATCATAACAATGGATTTCGCATTGAGTTCTTCTATTAGAACTTTCTTTCCCATATGATCAAAAGCCAAGGCAGCCAGTTTGCTTAGCGCATCCGCCTTCTTATTTTGCCCACGCATTACGTGGGAGATTTGAAAAGCTTCAAATTGGTAAGCGAGGTTGTGAACAAGCGATAGATATTGCTGCATGGCTATGTCATGCGCTTCAAAATCTCCGCTGACCTGACTGCATACTAGCTTTGAATCCACATATGCGTGCAAAATTTTAACATTTAACTTATGCGCAATGCGCATACCTGCTAACAGAGCCTCATACTCTGCTTCGTTGTTCGTAACAGCAAAATTAAACCGCAGTGCGTATGTATGCTCTTCGCCATCTGGGCCTGTTAAAATTATACCCGCACCTGCACCAGATGCGCTGCACGCACCATCGGTGTACAATTCCCATGGTGACAAAGTTGGTGCAGGTGGATCCTGATGTTCTGCTGACGCCTCGACATCCGCAGGTAATTCTGCTAGGTAATCAGCAAGTATTTGACCCTTAACCGCACTGCGCGAAGAGAAATTTATTTCATGTTCACCTAATTCAACTGCCCACTTAGCCATTCGGCCAGAAATCTCAGGCTTGTATAACACCTGAAAGAAAAATGATTGCGTTAGTCAATGCGGTAACCCCGGTCATTGCCGCAAAGTAGGCGTTTACCAACCTGTTTGATTGGTTGATCAGTTAGAACCACGATTGGATGTGCTTGAAAATATCGGCGCAAACGTCGCGCCGTATGGACCAGCGCATATACAAGCTTTTCTATTGGTGAGTAGTTTACTTCGCTTGATGTCAGCGTCTTGCTTACGAAGTAGACCGGCATTTGCGTCTGAGAAAAACCTCAGTAATTAAATTTCTGCGATATAAATAAAGCATGTAAATTAATGGATTACCTTTCCGCGATCCGCGATGAGGACTGAGCTGACAGCTTCCTTCGATGCCGCGAGGTACAGTGTTAGCGTTTCTCCTGATACTGGCGCAGTAAGTGTTGGTAATTCTGCAAGCACCTTTTTCATCTCCTGAAAGGCTGATTCTGCTTCCTGAGTCCATACGAAGTCTTTTTTCTTCAAACAATTTTTCAAAGTATTGAAGAATGGTAACTGTCGTTCTGCGGCTTTCGACAGAAACCGCGTGATAGCCGCAAGCTTCCCCGTTAGACTCTGCACATCTTTCTTTGTCTTCGGAGATGGCAAATTATCAATGGCTTCAATCTTTTTTGGGATTGGCCTTGATACCCCGCGCTGTCACCACATGACCTAAAAACTTGCCTTCCTCTTCCCCAAAACTACATTTAAGCGGGTTAAGCTTCATGTTGATCCTGCGCAGAGATGCAAACGTTTCTAGGGTGTCCGTGAGCATGTCTTCTTCGGTGTTACTTTTAATTACCAAGTCGTCGACGTACGCTTCAAGATTTCTACCGATTTGGTGCTTGAATGCTGCGTCAATTACACGCTGATAGGTCGCGCCAGCATTCTTTAAACCGAAAGGCATCTTCGTGTAACAATAAATACCCTGCGGCGTATGAAAAGCAGTCTTGTCCTCATCTTCCGCAGCCATTAAGATTTGGTGATAACCCTTGTATGCGTCCAGAAAACACTTGTACCTAAATCCCGATAGTGATTCTACCTTCCAGTCTATCTCCGGGAGAGGGTAATTGTCCTTGGGACATGCCTTATTAATATCTTTGAAATCAACGCACATCCTTCAGTTACCGTCAGCCTTTTTTACCAATACAGGATTTGCAACCCATGTCTGATAACGCACTTCCCGCAGAATGCTTGCTTTGACAAGGTTGTCCACCTCTGCGCACAACCAATCACTGCGGTCTAGAGCCATATGCCGCTTCTTTTGCCTAACGGGTGTCAATGATGGATTAACATTTAACTTATGTTCCGCAATATCACGCGGAACCCCAGTCATGTCTGACTCACGCCACGTGAAAACATCTGCGTTTGCGGACAAAATTCCATGCAATTTGGCCTTTGTTTCGGCTGACAAGCCTGCGCCGATTTTAATTCGCTTATCCGGATGCAAGCGATTTTCTATGACTGCACAATTTGCCAGTTGTTCTCCCACGCTAGGAGTGCTTATAGGCGCAATTGAGCCACACAACTCGGTTGTTTCATGTGACACAACCGTGGCAACGCCTCCTACTGTGGGAAACTTGATCAAACCATGCACTACCGATGGTATGATGTTGAAACGCCGTATGAAGTTTCTCCCTAGCAGTGCGTTATATCGTGAAGTTGAACGAACCACATAAAAATCGACCAATTCATGCCTGATCATCTGCGTGTTCCTGTCATCCGCAAGCTCTACCATTAATTCTATTCGGCCTAGCGGCCACGAGTTTTCTCCGGAAAACCCTGATAGCGTAATATCAGGCTGGCGTAACTGCGCTTTGACTTCTTCCGGAAGGAAACGATAACAATGCTCATACATAATATCGACACCGCTGCCAGTGTCAACATGCATGCGCTTAACCTGGATTCCGCAATCAGGGATGCGACACTTGATGATAATGGGCTCATTAATAGAATCAATTGACATTACAGGAGGGAAAGTGATTGGGAGAAGCTCTCAATCTTGGTGACCATTGTACTTTCTCCGCTGGTTGATTTTCTCTGCGTCAACCATGTTAATGGTTAAGTCGGTATTTTTCGCTTTGTCAACTTTCTGCCACGCGAAAGTCATAGACTTCGAAGCCTCTTCTGCGGCCTTTCCCTTGTCCTTTTTAGGTGGTTTTAGATGATCCAATTTGCCCGCGCGAAGCACCTCCAGAACCCGTTCCATCAAGTTTTTACACCGATTGGTGTCGTGACCATAATCGTCATGAAATTCACAATACTTTGTTTTGTACCGCTTACCAAATTCCGTAAGCGGAGTTGGGACCGCAAAGGTCGCGCACACCGGTTCGGTTGCCAAAATTTCTTTTGCCATTTTGGACAAACTTTTAAGCAGCGCATAGTTCTGATTATTGATGCCGCGCTGATTATTGTTTTGATAATTGCCACTTGATTTCCCTTTATCATTTCTGATGGGACCACCGCTAGGATACCTTCCACGAGAGTTGTTACCACGATTTTGATCGCGTGAACGATCATCATCGTCCTTCCTCTCGTTGCGTGAGCTAGCTGTTGGAATGTCATTATCTTCGCCACTCCGCATATAGTCGTGGCATTCATTAAGCGCCTCGGCATAAGTTGTTGGGACTGTATGGCGCAGACGCCTTACCAGTGTTGGATGACGTTCTGAGTTTATACCATGTATGAGTCCAGAAATCTGTTGCTCTGGTTTGAGATCTGGTATACGCAGGCACTCATTAGTATACCTTGTGAGAAATTCGCCCAAAGATTCCTTGGACTTCTGCACGATGTCATGGCATTCAATGTGAGTGCGCTTGCGTGGTCTCTGATTCTGATATTGCAGCAAAAACTTTGTCCGCAGATCCATAAACCCGGCAATACTACCCGCCGGCAACTTATTAAACCACTTACGAGCAATACCCTGTAGTGTCATAGGAAATATCTGACACGCAACCGGATCCACCCAGCCTTGAGTGCGCATTGCGCCTTCGAAACGCTGTAAAAAATCATCTGGATCGGTCAGGCCATTGTAAGTACCCAACGTGCTAGGTATCTTTGGTGCTGATGGAAACGGGTATGCGGATATATGCGGAGGAAACTTGTCAAAGGTAGTCGGTAGCTCGAAGGGTGGTTTAACAGGATCCCCTTTCAAGTTTGCAAAGAAATGCTTCATCATGTCCTGAACAAAGTCAGGTTGTGAAAATAAGTGAACCATATCAGGAGGTGCGGCCTGCATGAATTGACTTGCAAGATTTGCCTGCCCTTGAACATTTTGCCAAGGTTGACCCTGCGTCTGCGGATATAACCAAGGCTGCTGCGTTGGAAAAGAGGGATAACTTGAAGACGCAGAGTACACAGGTGGCTGTAAAGGAAGCGAAACCTGTGGCGCAGATATCTGCGAAACTTGAGGATACACACTTAAAAGCCCAACTGTATGCGCTGTGCTTTGCTGCTGCGCTGTTATCGGCGCCCAATGAGAGTTTGCATCTGGGATGACACCAAATCCCCAACTATTAAGTAACACCTGCGCATCCGCAGGAGTTAGAAATTGTGAAACTGGGCGCGGTGGTTGCCAAGGTTGCAACGGTGTAAATGACGAATTCTGCTGAATGCTCTGCGTATGCAGAGGTATTGAAATAGTGGTACTGTAAATAGGTACCTGGCCGCAGCAAACCACATGCGGCCCCGTTGTTCCACCGCTAGTGCCTGCAAAGATGACCCTTGGATCCACTGACGAAAAGTCCAGCCGCGTGGTTGTGACTGGTGAGTTTGCTCTTGGCGGTGTGACCCCATCTGAATATATCGGCTTGTACCTCTGAAAGGGTTCGCCGGATATAGGTGGAGGGTATATCGTGTACCCCGCCTGAATAGTGGCCCCCGTAGTCATAACCGGTGTCTGTTGACTACCAGACGGTGCGTTCTGAACATCTGTTTGGGTATGTTCCGATGATTCCTCGGAAGTCATGATACTGTTAAAGAAAAAATTCAAAAATTTTGCAAATAACGAGTCATACAATTCAAAACCTTAAAAGAAAACGCAATTAAACAGTCTTGAATTAATTCGACTCTCAATGAAAGCACCACTTGATCATGCATATTTTAACCGTGGGGTTTAATATGCCTGCTGAATACATAAGGAGGGGTTTAAGGATCTTAGAACGTGGCTCTCCGGTCCGGCTACCGTGAATAACCCTGGCCGACATGATGATGTCGGCGGGGTAGCCAAGTGATTAAGTCCACCTCTGATAACGGTCGTCTATCAAGAGGCCCCAAATAAGGTCGTAGGTACTAGCTTACGAAAGACTAACATGTTAACCTTGAAGAGATGCTGAATGATGCTGTGTTGCGTAATGTATCTCGTGTGCGATAGTTACGTAATATGCCGTGTCTGGTAAATGATGATTAGGGTTGTATTTATAGGCAAACCCTAATTCTAGAACCGTCCCAGATCACGTTAATCTCATCCATAACTGACTCCCCCGAATCACGGATATAATTATGGAAAAGATATTTACTTGACAGCTAAGCAACCGCCGTACCGGGAACAAAGGAATCAGATACAATCCGCATACCGCATAGCGCACACAAGCACACGTATACGCACACTATTAAGCGCCCACATGCATATGAGGTGCGCATGCGGGTTGCGGTATCATTACTACGAAAGACTCACAAAACAAATATAGCTCGAAGCCCTAAAGGGCATTAACACGAAGACACACAAAAACCCCCCACGACACTAAGAAGACTCTGTATCCGAATCCAATGACGCGCAAGAGGAACAACATGAGCAACAATCATCGTCCTCCTCCGAAACATGCATCACATTCTCGATAAAATATCTTTGATGCCAACGAAAATTTTCTCGACGTCGTCTACGCTTCATATTACTCCTTCCCCAAACGTGTTTAATGAAACGACTTTTAATTAATGGGGGGATTTTTCTCTTCTTAACACGAAAACGAGCAACCGGAGTCACATCCCGCGATTCAACACATTCACGTTTGTTTAAACAAGGGCCATCCACATCTCGTTCATCAGAAACTTGGCCCGTCCCATTTGCAGCATAATTGCCCAACTCAGAACTGTTAGATTGGGCCGGCCCATTTGGTGTTTTAATGTTAAGCCCACTTTGGGTTTTCAGTGGGATTTGGGAATCAGAATTAAATTCACGCATGCAATCTTCACCTAATCCCAAATCACGTGTGTTATCAATTCCCTCGAAACCTGCAGAGCAGCCTTTGGAATTCGCATCATCAACCTTCATTCCTTGAACTTCACACCTCGACGGTCCCGTATCTGTGGCTGATTCCGATGGGGATTCGACCGGAATTTTATCAGACTCAGCTAGAACCTCAACCGGAAATTCCTCAGACACATCGGAGAAAGAATTGATATCGGAGCAGTCGACGGCCGGGATGACCTCTCCTTCTTCAATATCAACTCTTCCATTTGCAGGTTCACAATTAAATGATCCATCTCCAGGTTTTTTCTTGGTACCTTCATCACAGGTACCACAGGTACCCAATTTCACGTCCTCACTTGAGATATTATTATCTCCCACGCTATTTGCATTGTTTGATTCAGTGGATTGATTATTACAGGAATTGTCATAAGGATTTTTTCCAACAACTCCTGAATCCGCATCAAAAGCGTTTTGGTTCACTTCGACCAATGACCAAACAAGTCGATCCTTGTTAAAACTAAAGATGAGATTGTGATTGTTCACCGACTCGGGAAGGTTAATTTCGATGTATTTTCCTCCGATTTTTAGCTCGATGCTATTGTTCACCGGAATCTGAGACACCTTGGTTACCTTGATAGAACCTGTAAGTGAATCGTCAAAACTTTTCCCATCCCATTTAGTTAGGTTGGACAGCCCACTGCTCCAAGGGGCAGGAGGAAAATCGTCATACCCTTCGATATTCAGTTTTTTCTCTCGATCGGTACACGATGAACGATGAGCAATATTTCTATCCAAGGCCTTATAAGCACGAATCCACCTCCCATTAACTTGTATGGTGTTCAAGGTTTTTGTGAAAGAATCGACATCAATAATGTCGTCATAACGAACAAACCCGAAACGTTGACCGCTCGACAATCTCTTTTGTGGAAAGAACACGTCTTTAAGAGTGCCATACTTCTCGAAAACATTCCGGCAATCTACTCGAGACCATGACTCCGGGAAATTGAAGATCAAAAAAGATGTAACTCGATTATCACACGACTTTAAACACGAGTGTCCATTTGGCTTCGACATTCCGTTAATATTAAGCTACCTAATTTAGCTAACTAAAAGATACGTACCAATTTTTTAACTGATTACCTGATTTTGATTTAGGGTTAATCAGTCTGTATTTGATGGTCCCTTAATTGGTACACTGGTGAAATTATGGAAGATGGTAGCTCAATTGTTGTATGCAAATTAAATACACTTACTTCTTTTGCATGTCAGAACCACATGAAACCTAGTAATATGTTTGATATTCTTTATCGTTATGATTTAATTAATATATTTCTTTTTCGTCAAAATAAAAAATAAGAAAAAAATTAAAGAACCACATGAAACCACTGAAAAATTACATTTCGTGATTTGATGATGGATCAATGACAACTGATATGCTATGGTGGCAATGTGAGCCTATTGGGCCGTTGCATGGTTACACAGCCCACCAGCATATTTAACAAATTACCCGAAACTCTTCGACTCAACGCATTGGTGATATTTGTTGAAGATTAATGTATGTTATTATTCAAATAACTCGACTAAGCAAATATATCATACAACCGAAGACTTTTGTGTACAATAATCACATAGAAAGCGACACTCTAATGAACTCTTCCTTTAGTATGAACAAAATTAATTTCAAGAACAAGCGTAATTTAAATTAGTGAATTATCGGGTTCTATCGATTACATGTTCAAACCTTACTATTAACAAAATTTTCGGGTGTCAAGAGAAAGGGCTAGAAATGGTTATGGAATAACCACGTTATTTCGTGTACGAAGTTGTGATGTAACCCAGTGATTGGTAGTCTGCCTCCTTTAAGGGAGCTCAGGAGTTCGACCCCCGTTGGCTACATATCAACCTACAATTTCATCCCTGCCATGAAGTTTTGGGGGGGGGGGGGGGGGGGGGGGGGTGAGGGTAAAGGGGATGGGGTTTTACCGTCCATGCCCCGTATGGGATTGGTGCGGTTTTATAACACCCCGTCAAAATTCATTAACGGAATGTTAACTCTGGTCCCAGTGCTCGGCTTGACTTCTACGTAACAGCAATGTTCTACAGCGGAAACAACTAACCTGAGATAAAACATGCAAAATGGGTCAATAAAGATACGCATACCCGATTGGCTCGTGTTGCGCATCACACTTGCACGATGTGCATATCCTACTCGCTATAGCACTTCTGGCGCAAGTAAATGTGCGCTAGGGGGCGCCAGCTTGATGATGGCGCGCTACATAAAGATGACGTGTCCTGTACTTACCACGATCTCTGTACAAGGGCCGACGGCCAGCGAAAAAGGTAATAGTACTGTTCCCTGGTCCCCTCCACGAAATAACCAGGTAGTGCATACAAGAAAGCAGCATGGAACACGTGGCTCCAATAAACAGACAACACTGTAGCTATAAATAACGGACTCGAATGACAAGGCAAGGGGTTGGTTTTTCAGGAAGTTACGCATATACTATTTTTAGTATATGCATATGAACCAGTCGCGCTATCTATATAGCGCCTTCCTTACCCGCGCTACCAGACTCACATCACTTCACTAGAAACTCTCGATATACAGGTAACGTTCTGTGAACATAAACCCTATTCTCAGCGCGAGCCATCGCTGACCGAACTACCCGCCGATGGTGGGTCTACGTTTAACCACCCCTGCTGAGATCCTCATCTCACAAGGGGTTATTCATGGTACTCCGGACCGGAGAGTTAAACTCAATTGACCCTTAAATCCCCCTTTATTGATGTCAAGCATGGACCGAACCTGACCCGATTATTCTATGCTTGATCATTTGGCGCCATCCGTGGGACATACAAGTTAAAAGGTTTCGATTTGATCTTTTCTCTATATGTCCACTACTCATTTTTTTTTTCTATACAGGCACCTGTCGTGAAAAATAAGTGCATTCAATGGCCAACTGCCGACCACAGCTAGAAACAAAGCGCAAAGCTAGCGCTGACGGAAGCTCGAGGATGACGGAGATATCGTTCCCCGCCATTCAGACAATCAACACTTCCTGCGCACCCATTGTAGTGTAGGGATATCTGCCCGAGTCTGGTCACGGCGTTAAGCGCCTTCACATGGATAACGGTAGTAGCGTTGACATAATGCACGAGCATTGCTTTCCACAGCTACCCACAACGGTGAGGAGAACCATCAAGCCTCCGACTACGGCATTATCCGGGTTTTCAGGAGAATCAGCATGGCCTATCGGAATCTTGGATTTGAAGCTAGAGCAGAGAGACAGCAGGGATAAATTAAAAAAGCGCACTAAGAGCGTAGAATTCTGCGTTGTGCGCTCGTACTCTAGATACAATGCTATACTCGGAAGGACTTCCATTCAGAAATTTGGCGCTATACCATCCACAATTCACGGGATGGTTCGATTCCTGACAGATCAAGGAGTTGCCACCCTCGAGTCAACGCTGCTAGATGCCTTTTGAGCGTCTGTTACTGAAAAGGGGAGCGCTACTCCCGAAGAAAAGGGCGCGAATGAATGGTGGGTTATAGTTAATCCCGAGTATCCGGAACAGAAGGTAAAGATAGGGGGACCCTCACACACTAGACTAAGGAAAAGCTGAGGAACATCCTTATCGCCAATTCTGACGTGTTTTGTTGACGCGATCCTGACATGACCGGAGTACCACGAGAGATAGCGCAGCATCACCTCTGCGCCAGCATCAATCTGACCCATTCCGCAGCATCACCTCTGGTCGCTATCGACTTCTTCACTAAATGGGTGGAAGCAAAGCCACTGCGCACTATCACCAGTAAGCAGGTCAGAGACTTTTTCTGGGAAAGCATCGTATGTAGATTTGGCGTACCTAACGAGATTGTTAGTGATGTTATGCGAGGTGTATATAAAATAGCTTTATATTTTAGCAGGAAATACTATTAAATACGATACAATTTTACACAAGATATTTATTTATTTAGAGAATGGATATACTTAAACCTTGCTACAACACTTATAGGCAGTGTACCTAATCGTACAGTAGTGTAGTTTTTAGTAAGTCCGGTTCGTTCCACAGGGAAAATCTTTAAACAAAGCTTAACGCTATATTAGTTTACTTTTATAAAAATACAAATATATATATAAGTAATATTATTATTATAAAGGGGGGTTTTTACCGTTTAATGACCGGTTTGTCGATTTTAAAACTTTGGTCGCAGTTAAAACTAAATGTAAAATAATAAATAAATACAAGACTTAATTTAAAGCGTAAAGTAAATAACGATAATGAAATTGCGAATAATAAAAGTGCGATAAAATAAACTTGCGATAATTAAAAAGTACAATAATTAAAAGTGCAATTAAATACAATAACAATAAAAATGCGATAATTAGAAGTGCAATTAAATATAAAATAAAGGAAATTAAATATGAAATAAAAGAATTATGCTTATTTAAACTTCCGTAACCATGATGTTTGACGTATTGATTTTAGTTTTATGCCCATGGGTTAATTGTCCTTTGTCCTGGATTATTTAATATGTCCGTCTGGTTTTTGTCCATAACAGTCCATCAGTCATAAATATAAAGTGCGAGTGTCCTCGTCAAATTATCCTTATACCCGAAGTTAAATATTCCAACTAATTGGGGACTTAAACTGTAACAAGGTTTTATTACTTTGTTTAATAATTACACCAGAATGTCGACTGAGTGTAACCCAAGGTTTTAATACTTTGTTATCAATTATGCCAAGTGTCCTTGTACATAATTTCACCCCTGTTTTAATAATTCTAGTGGCTATTAATCCATTCCCGTGTCCGGTTAAATGAACGATTATTTGTACATATAAATACCCCGCCCATCGTGTCCGATCGAGTGTATATGGTAATTTATAGGGACGCCCAATTGTAAATCTTTATATTAACATTAACAAACTATCATTTAGTTAAACAAATATAAAGCCCATTAATAGCCCATAGTCTAATTTCCACAAGTGTCGTTCTTTTGTCCAAACCCCAATTATGGTACAAAGCCCAATTACCCAATTTTAGTAATTAGCCCAACATCATGATTACTTCGGATTAAATAAGCATAATAATAACTTAGTTACGAGACATTAAATTAAAAAGGTTGAACATAACTTACAATGATTAAAAATAGCGTAGCGTTACACGGACAGAATTTCGACTTACACCCTTACAACATTCGCTAACATACCCTTATTATTAGGATTAAAATTAAAATTAAAATTAAAATATAAATTATAAATATAAATATAACGTATATAGATGGATGGATATATTCGATGAAAAATTGATCAGAATTCGTTGGGCTTTATAGGGAGTTTCAGTTTTTGGGGCTCCGCAACTCGCGGCAATTTTTGCCTTCAAACTCCGCGAGTCGCGGAGTTTGAAAATACAGCTCACCCACCTTTGGCTTCTTTCTTGCCGACGATTTATAAATATATTATAATATATATATTAATTTTAAGAATTAATTATATATTATATTATATTTATGTACATAGTTGACTCGTAATTTTTAGTCCATTGCGTCGAGCGTTGAGAGTTGACTCATGTCCCGGTTCTGGATTTTCGAACGTCCTTGCGTACAATTTTATATTTTGTACTTTGCGTTTTGAATCTTGTACTCTTGTAATTTCGAGACGTTTCTTATCAATAATTGGAACCTCTTTGATTGTATTTTGTACTTTTGAGCTTTTTGGACCTTTGTGTCTTCAATTCGTCGAATATGTCTTTTGTCTTCACCTTTTATTATTTAAACGAATATCACTTGTAAATAGAACAATTGCAACTAAAAGCTTGTCTTTCTTGAGGAATAATGCTATGAAATATATGTTCGTTTTTAGCATTATCAAATATTCCCACACTTGAGCGTTGCTTGTCCTCAAGTAATATAGTTTTGAAATACTAGAATCACTTCTTTATTCTTCACACTTTGTACATCAGTGATTTCTTTACGGCGGTATAAACAATGGTAGTAACGATATGGTTTACAGTCCCACATGACTATAAAATTTAGATCCATTAAGGAAATTGGATCTTTATGAAAACATTTGATCTTTTGAAAATTAAATCTAGCTTTTACCCTAGATAAGTTTTCCGGAATAACCCTTCACCGGTGTTTGCAAATTATTTTTGTGGGTTTGGTGGGTTTCAGATTTGAAAATTTTAGTTCAAAACTTGCGTTTTTGTGTCACCCACTTGCTAACCTTGTATTAGGAAAGCAACACGTCCAGTATACTTGCTCTGTATATTACCTTTCGGTAAACTACCGTCCGGTTGTAAAGGAAAGCGTTGAACAAGCAACTGTTAAGGTAATGTCCCCTGACATGCTTTTAATTATGGTCTATAACGTGTCGGACGCAATTACTATCCTTTGTAGGAGCAATAGTAAAGCTCACCCTTTTAATTTGTCGGTCTGGCACAAGGTCCTGTCTTTGACCATGCTATGCAACCACCGTTCTTACGGTTGACACCCGATTTGGTTCAGGTGACCTAATGAATTCCAGGTGAATTCCTAGGATTTTACGTTCAATGGTAATGAACGCATTGAAAATGGTTTTTCAGAAAACAAATCGGTTTGTAATTTTGATCAAAATATTTTCTCGTTCAAGCTCGAGTTTAGATATCATTGAATTTCATGAGTTTGAATTCTCAATCTTTAAGGTCAATCTCAAGGATTGAGTAATATCAGTCTTAAAAGCTGATTTTTGATCTTTTAAGGAGATTATCCTTTCTGGGGATTTGATTCATTAGTCTTATCCAGCTAATTTGCATGGTGCCCCCCATTTTACGAGATAAATCCTTCTCATGGTTAGGATAAATCTGACCACTTGGCGACCCTGTTTAATGCTGAGGTCCGTGGATTTCCTGCTGATTTTAGTGATGACTTTTCTAGATTTTTCGTCAACCTACAGCTGGTCTGGACGACAACTTCTTGACCTAAATCAAGAAGCGCGTGTCTTTTTCGGAAGACTTTACTTCCTTTTAATGATTGAATTGATTCATCGTGTAGATCCATCTTTCTTACAGTAAATCAGGTAAAAATTTTTAGTTTAGTCCAAAGCAAAAGTATTTTCAGTTATTTGTACAAAAATATGTGACATATGTTTTGAATAACTTGAAAAATTTTCCCACACTTGGCTTTTATTTTCCTTTTTATTGTCCTCTATTCCATTTTAAATGAATTTTAACATTTTGGTTTGTTTCTCAATTTATGTCCTTTTCGAGGTAACAATAATTTCGGTGTTAACACCTAGTTTTATCGTTCATAAATATGTATAAACATGATTTTGAGTTCATTTAGTTGAAAATTTTGAAAATTTTTACTAGAATTGGGTAGTCAGTATATAAGACTAGGGCTGTTCTTTATTATCAGAGAGCACTAGATTCTAATACAACTACTACTTTACTAGTATTTCTAATGGCAACCAAGTGTATAAAGTAAAAATTTTAAAATCTGAAAGAATTTAACCCCTTCCCACACTTAAGATCTTGCAATGCCCTCATTTGCAAGAAATCAGTAACAATTTAAATTATTGAGGGTGATTTGTGTGAAAATGATTAAATTTTACCAAAGTTTCCAAACATATTTGTGTTTGATTGCTGAATGATAAATGGTGCATATCATTTGTTCATTCCGTCTTGTTGTTATTTCACATATATTTTGCATCTTGTCGTCAAAATTAGTTGCTTTTGCTGAACTTAATGCCAGTCTTTGAAAATGCGTTGTTTTACCCTGTTGTGTACATAAGATAAACTGCAAATATATATACATATTTTTGAAGTTTGGTATATTACCCCACATTCAAAAATTATTAAAATCTAAGAATAAAAGTTAGAAAATTATAAAAACTATTACAATATTAACATAAGTATTAAACGTATCAACATTACAAATTACAAAATAAATAAAACTAAGTAGACTAGGGATGATACTGATACCAGTAGGGGTTCCATGCATAACCATAGGTGCTATAAAATGCTTCGGCTGGGTTATACGTAGGATACGGTGGTTGAATCTCTATAGACCAGGGAGGGAATATGGGCGATGGAGTAGGAATATAGTTTCTACCTATATGTTGGCAATAAGCTATGATTTGGTTTTGATGAACTTGCCAATCTTCAAATGCTCTATGTCTAGCATTTTCATACTCTTGTGAAGCTATAAACCTTTACATTTCTGCCATTTCATTTCCCCCTCCTACATTACCTTGCTATTGGTTTCTCTCAACCTGTGGATGTCTACCATGGTATTGTACTGCGACGTTATTTCGCCTCTTCAAAACTTTCGCACCATGGTATACATTTAAACCTATTGTATCGCGGGGTTCTGGTTCTTCGACTAATAATCCCCCCCGACTTATATCCACACCGAGATATTCAGCAATCAAAGTAATAAATATACCACCTCTTATTATGCTATGTGGTCTCATCCCCCTAACCATACCTGATAAATAATAACCCACACAATAAGGTATACTTACAGCGCTTTGTGGGTCTCGAATACACATATGGTAAAACAAATCCTGTTCATTTACCTTTTCCTTATTCTTACCTCTTTGTGTAATCGAATTAGCTAAAAACCTATGAATTACTCTTAACTCTGCTCTATCTATATCCAAATAAGAGTAATTTCCCCCTTTGAATCGGTGATGGCTTGTCATTTGACTCCATACACCATGTGTATCAAAATTTTCATCTATCTTTCTACCATTTAGTATCAACCCTCTACAATCGGCAGATGCTAACTCCTCAGGCGTATATATACGTAAAGCCTAAGCCATGTCTAGTAAAGACATGTGGCGCATCAAACCTCCTAACAAAAATCTAATAAAAGATCGATCGGTTAAACTAGCTACCCGATCATTTAATTCTATACTACACAACAATTCTTCACACCATACTTTATATACAGGTCTACGCATGGTGAATAAACGTACCCAGTCGTTAAAAGTAGAATTACCATACCTCTGTGCAAGTAATTCCCTAATTGGCCCGGCCAATTCTACAGCTTCTAATGGTCCCCATTCTATGACCCTAGGTACCTCAACAACTTTAGAATGAAGAGTATGCAAACCCCTTTGGTATTTTGGATAATCTATCCAAAATCTGTCAAATCTCAGGTTCGGGTGCAAATCTTCCAAGTGCATATCAGAAAATATCATGACTGGATGAGGTATATCTTGTTTGTAGTAGTTATCCAACTCCTGTTGTTCCGCATTCTCAGCAGGAGCATTGCGAGTTTGGGATGAAGATTCACCCCTTTCAGTCTGCAAAACACATCAAACACAATTTTTGTGCATCCAAATATGCATTAGTGTCAGCAAAATCATCAATCAAAATAATTACAATGACATGATCAATTTATATCAAACTTAAGCTCATTTTCATATTTTCATCAAATCTACACTTTTTCAAATAAACATATACGAAAATGTTCGCCAAGTTCATAAGCATTCAACTCAAATAACATGTCAAAATAATCATTACTAGCAATTAAACAAGTTTCAAATGGCATTATCTCTCAAAAATCAAGTTCATGAATTTTAGACTTGAAAAAGTCCACTTTAATTCTCAAAATCATGTTTAGGCTCAAAGTTTGGATCATTTAACTACCTAAACATGTTACACTACTTAATTTAGCAACAATTCATGACAAAAATCGGCCATAACCTGTTTATATCAAAAAGCCCCAAATTTGCTCAAGAACACAAACCCTAGATTACTCAAAATTTGAAGTTTAAGGCTTCTAATCATGTTAAATAGCATCAATCTAGGTTATACAAGCATAATACATAAGCAATTGAATCATAATTACACTAAAAAGCATCAAAATCGAATTGGGTATAAAATTGCTCAAGAACACTAATTTTCGGATTAAATGGTGTTTAGGTGTAGAAATTTACCGTTTTTCTTGAGTAATTCCTTGATAGCATCCTTCTTAACATGATTTTAGTAAAAGATTTGATGATTAACGGTTAAAAATTGTGATTTTGGGGGTGTTTTCTCGGGTTTTTTCGGGTTTATTTTCGCTGTATGTTTGAGTTGTGGTGTGGACTGATCAGTTCAGCTCGATTTTATTTTTTTCTGTATTTTGGTCCTCCCGCGAGTCGCGGGGTTTGGTAGCCTCAAACACCGCGAGTCGCGGTGTTTGGTTTTTTTTTTTTTTTTATATATATATATAAAATCTTAACTTAATAAACAAATATAAAATAAATTTAAAATTTTGTTTTCCTTTGTTGTTTAGGACGAGGTCGTTTCGGATCGATGTCCTAGTCCGTCCTTCGACAAAATTTTAAAATTTGTCTTTTTCAAGCGATTGTTTTTAAAGCTTAGATTTTTGGGTTTTTTAATATTTTTGGCATACTTTAATTCAATAAGATTAAAAATAATGATAATAAAAGTTCTCGTCCCTCCCTCGGTTAAAGCAATTTCGATTCAGAGACCTAGTCTTCAACTTACGACGAATTTTAAAAATCATATTTTTAACTTAGCGAAATAAAGTAAATTTTTGTTTTTAAATTCACACAACTTAAATTTAAAATGCATAAAATTCAAAATTAATATTAAAAATTCATACCAAACTTAAATTTAAAAATTTATAAAAATAAAATTCACACCAAACTTAATTTAAATTTTTATATTATAAATTTACACCAAACTTATATTAATTTTTCGAATATTTACAATTTTAAATATATTGATTTTACAAAGTGTACAATATTAATTTAAAATTTATATATTAATTTTAAAAACATGGTAAAAATAAAATTAAAAATCTTTTTGGCTTTTTATCCCACTTTAATCAATCAAATATTATCAAAAATATACGCCCCTCTTTTCGGTAAAGTAATTTCGGTTCCATGACCTAATTTAACTCATGACGAATTTTTGAAATATTTTGGGTTGATTGATTAAAGATATTTATACCTTAAGAATAAACGTTAAATTTCGCAGTGATGTAATAAATTTTTGAATGATATCAATAATTTCGGTCGCCAAACCTAATTTTATTCAATACCAATTTAATACTTTTTAGCAAACAAATTAGCGTTTATTATCAAAAGGTTAAAAAAAATTAAAAATAAAAACTGTACAGACTTACCTGTGAGATAGTATTCTTAGTTATACGATCTATCCCATTCATAAGATAGTCGGTTTAATTGGTTTTCCATGGCTACATAGGCATAACCTCGAGCATTCAGTGTTTTTTCTTCTAAACATATGAACGGTCCGTCTCTGCATAAAGTAACAAATTCGGTATTTGAATAGGTTTGATTATTTGAACATTTACCTCCATGTGACCATTTTCCGCATTTGTGACATCTTTCTAGGTGTCGTGCTCTTCTTTTCGCTGCGGATTTTGATTTTCCTTTACCAAATTGTAACTTATTATCTTCGCATCTGGATTCTTTTCTTACTCCGTCCAATCTTTCTCTGATTACTGATACTATTTCACTTGGTAGTGTGTCATTATTACGTTTAGTGATCAAAGCGTGTAGCATTAGACCATGGTTTAGTTCACAGGCAGTCTTCATTTTGTAAAAACCTAAAAAAATAAAAATTCAGAATGGGGGGAGAAGACTAGTTCTTTAGGGTCTGCTAGGGAAAGACCATTCGGGTTCCATTTTCGAGAACTACACGAAAACAGACAATCTAACTCTAACAGAAATACATATTATCCTTTAAAGACTTGATTCTCCCAACACTTAGTTAGTTGTGGTGTCGAAATTTTAATTAACTTCGTTGTCGACTTCCATCGGACTATCTATGTAGTGTTTAACTCTGTGACCATTAACTTTAAATTCAATTCCATTTGAATTTATCAGTTCTACTGTTCCGTATGGAAAAACTCTTTTAACTATGAATGGTCCAGACCATCTTGATTTCAATTTTCCATGAAATAGCTTGAATCGTGAATTGAAAAGAAGAACTCTGTCTCCTTCCTTAAATTCTTTTGAAGTTCTGATTCTTTTATCATGCCATTTCTTCGTTCTTTCCTTATAGATCAACGAATTTTCGTATGCTTCATGTCTTAATTCTTCTAATTCGTTTAATTGATTTAATCGTAGACGTCCAGCTTCATGTAAATCAAGATTACATGTCTTCAAAGCCCAAAATGCTTTGTGTTCAATTTCTACTGGAAGATGACATGCTTTTCCATAAACAAGTCTAAAAGGTGTGGTTTCAATTGGAGTTTTGTAGGCTGTTCTAAAAGCCCAGAGTGCATCCTCCAATTTAATGGACCATTCCTTCGGATTTGATCCTACGGTTTTCTCTAGAATACGTTTTAAAGCTCGGTTGGTATTTTCAACTTGTCCACTTGTTTGTGGATGATAAGCAGTGGAGATTTTATGAGTTACTCCATATCTTTTAAAAACTTTTTCAAGTTGATTATTACAGAAATGAGTTTCCCGATCACTTATTAAAGCTTTCGGTGTTCCAAACCTTGCAAAAAGATGTTTTAAAAAATTGACTACAACACGTGCATCGTTAGTTGGGAGAGCTTGTGCTTCCGTCCATTTAGATACATAATCAATGGCTACGAGAATATAGAGATTATTATGAGATTTTGGAAATGGACCCATAAAGTCAATACCCCAAATGTCAAATACTTCACATACTTGGATGACATTTTGTGGCATTTCATCACGTTGACTTATTTTTCCTGCCCTTTGACAAGCATCACAGGATTTGCAAAGAAGGTGTGCGTCTTTGTAAATTGTAGGCCAATAGAATCCAGCATCATAACCTTTTCTTGCTGTTAGTTGAGGCCCATAATGCCCTCCTGTTGGTCCTGTGTGACAATGGTTTAATATTTTACTGGCTTCATCTCCGAATACACATCGGCGTATTATTCCATCTGGACAACTTTTAAACAGATGTGGATCTTCCCAGAAATAGTGTTTTATATCACTGAAGAATTTCTTTCGTTTTTGGTACGATAATCCTTTTTCAAGGAATCCACATACTAAATAGTTTGCATAGTCTGCAAACCATAGAATTTCATTATAATCTATCTTCAATAGATATTCATCAGGAATGTTGTCTTGTATGGCCGATTCATTTAGAACTTCTAATTCGGGATTTTCTAGACGAGAAAGATGATCAGCGGCGAGATTTTCTGCTCCTCTTTTATCTCGGATTTCAATATCAAACTCTTGTAAGAGTAAGATCCAATGGATTAATCTTGGTTTAGCATCTTGTTTCGAAAATAGGTATCTAAGAGCAGAATGGTCGGTATAGACCACCGTTTTTGCTAGAACGAGATATGATCGAAATTTGTTAAAAGCAAAGACAATAGCAAGGAGTTCTTTTTCAGTAGTTGTGTAATTTGTTTGTGCTCCTTGTAACGTCTTACTAGCATAATATATAGGTTGAAATCGTTTTTCAATCCTTTGTCCTAAAACGGCTCCCATTGCAAAATCACTTGCATCGCACATTAGTTCAAATGGTAGATTCCAATTTGGTGTTATCATGATCGGCGCATTAGTTAGTTTCTCTTTAAGAATATTAAAAGATTTGATACACTCATCTGAAAAGATGAATGGAGCATCTTTTTCTAGGAGTTTATTCATAGGAGTGGCAATTTTAGAAAAATCTTTTATGAAACGTCGGTAAAAACCGGCATGCCCTAGAAAACTCCTAACTCCTCTAACATTGGTGGGATGTGGAAGTTTAGCAATTACATCTACTTTAGCTCTATCCACTTCAATTCCTTCCTTTGAGATTTTATGTCCAAGAACGATGCCTTCTTTAACCATGAAATGGCATTTCTCCTAATTAAGAACTAGATTTGATTGTTCGCATCTAATAAGCATTCGTTCCAGATTAACTAGACATGATTCAAATGTATCACCGAAGACTGAAAAGTCATCCATGAAAACTTCCATGCATTCTTCTATCATGTCGTGAAAAATCGCCATCATACACCTTTGAAAGGTTGCAGGGGCGTTGCAAAGTCCAAATGACATGCGTTTGTAAGCAAAAGTACCATAAGGGCACGTGAATGTGGTTTTCTCTTGATCTTCGGGTGCTATTGGAATTTGAAAATATTCGGAAAATCCATCTAGAAAACACTAGTAACTATTTCCGGCTAATCTTTCCAACATTTGATCAATGAAAATTAAGGGAAAGTGATCTTTTCTGGTGGCGTCATTTAATTTTCTATAATCAATACACACACGCCATCCTGTTACAGTCCTAGTAGGAATAAGCTCATTTTTCTCATTTGTAATGACAGTCATGCCACCCTTCTTAGGCACGCATTGAACTGGGCTTACCCATGGACTTTCAGAGATTGGATATATCAAACCTGCATCTAGCAGTTTAATAATCTCTTTCTTAACTACATCTTGCATATTAGGATTTAGTCTTCGTTGGCGTTGCACATGCGTTTTATGACCTTCTTCCATAAGGATTTTATGTGTGCAATACGAAGGACTTATTCCTTTAATATCATGAATCTTCCATGCAATGGCTGGTTTATGAGCTTTCAATACAGAAATGAGTTGTGATTTCTCATTTTCAGTAAGAGAAGACGATATTATTACAGGTAATTCAGATTCACCATGTAAATAAGCGTATTCCAAATGGTTTGGAAGTGGCTTTAACTCTAATTTCGGAGGTTCTTCTATTGATGATTTATATCGATATCTGTCTTCTTCTTTTAGTATTTGAATTTCTTCTGTTGTTGGTTCATATCCATTAGCTATAAGTGTAGCTAACATTTCAACTTCATCAATTGGTTCATTACCTTCTCCTAAAGAACATTCTCCTGTTCCTTGTAATTCTGGAAATTCTTCTAATAATTCTGCATGTGCATCTATAGTTTGAATATAATAACATGTATCATCTGCAGATTGCGGTTGTTGCATTGCTTTATCAACTGGAAAGGTAACACTCTCGTCCTCTATACTTAGGGTCAGTTTCTTACCGAATACGTCTATCATTGCTTTAGCCGTGTTTAAGAATGGTCTTCCTAATATGAGAGGAACTTGAGAATCTTCTTCCATGTCCAGAACAACAAAATCTACTGGAAATACTAAAGTACCAACTTTAACTAGCATGTTCTCCATTATCCCTCTAGGATATTTTATTGATCGATCAGCTAGTTGTATACTTATTTTAGTTGGTTTCAATTCTCCAAGGTCTAGTTTAGCGTATAGTGAACACGGCATTAAATTTATACTAGCACCTAAGTCTGCCAATGCTTCTATTGAACTAAGACTACCCAGAAAACATGGAATTGTGAAACTTCCTGGATCAGATAGTTTTTCTGGTATCTTATTCAACAGTACTGCTGAACAATTAGCATTCATAGTAACGGCCGAGAGTTCTTCCATTTTCTTTCTATTCGTGATCAGATCTTTCAAGAATTTAGCATATCTAGGCATTCCTGAAATCACATCAATGAAAGGAAGATTTACATTTATCTGTTTAAACATATCCAAGAATTTGAATTGCTCGGCTTCAAGTTTCTCTTTCTTCATTTTACTCGGGTAAGGAAGTGGTGGTTGGTATGGTTTAACATAAGGTTTAGCCTTAACTGTGTTATCTTCATTAACCTTTTCAACTACCGGTTCTTTTTCCTTATCTTGTTCAGGTTGTGGTTCTTGTGGAGTAGGAATAGTTTCATCAGAAGTTACAAGTATTTCAGGTGGTTTAAGTGTTGTACCACTTCTTGTGGTAATGGCTTTAGCTGTTTCATTCCGGGGGTTAGCATTTGTATCACTAGGTAGACTTCCCGGTTTTCTTTCACCTATTAACCTTGCTAGGTTACTTACTTCTTGTTCCAGATTTTGAATAGAAGCTTGTTGATTTCTAAATGCTTGAGCATTTTGTTCATTAGTTTGTTTCTGAGATGTGAAAAACTGCGTTTGAGTTTCAACTAGCTTCGTCATCATATCTTCTAAATTCGGCTTTTTATCATCGGTTTGTTGTGGTGGTTTGTTTTGAAAATTAGGTCTTTGCTGGTTGTAAGTATTATTGGATACTTGTTGATTGCTAGGACCTTGTTGGTTGTTGTATGGAATATTTCGGTTATAATTCTGGTTTTGATTGTAAATCGGTCTTGGCGGTTGATAATTATTCTGATAATTATTTCCAGGCCTTTGGTTTATGTATGAAATATTCTCTCTTTGTTCCATTGTTAATTCAATACTGAGACAATCTTTTGTCAAATGTGGTCCTCCACACTGCTCACAACTAATTCGTATTGAGTGAATATCTTTAGTCATCTTTTCCATTCGTCTCTCGACATCATCTATCTTTGCGGAAATGGAATCTAAGTCATGGCTAGAATCGGCTCTAGCTGCTTTAGATGATCTAACGATATCTTTTTCTTGGTGCCACTCATGTGAGTGGGAAGCAGTGTTATCAATAATTTTGTAAGCATCAGTTTCGGTTTTCTTCATAATAGAACCACCAGCTGCTATATCTATGTCTTTTCTTGTAGTGATGTCGCATCCTTGGTAGAATATTTGTACTATTTGACAGGTATCTAAACCATGTTGCGGACATCCTCTCAATAACTTTCCAAATCTTGTCCAAGCCTCATATAGAGTTTCATTTGGCTTCTGTGTGAATGTAACAATTTCTCCTTGAAGTCTTACGGCTTTAGATGCAGGAAAGAATTGTTTAAGAAATTTTTCAACTAAAACATCCCATGTATCGATCGCCCCTTCAGGTAACGATTCCAACCAATCTTTGGCTTCTCCCTTTAAAGTCCAGGGAAATAACATGAGATATATCTGTTCATCCTCTACTTCTCGGATTTTAAATAGTGTGCAGATCCTATTAAAGGTACGTAAATGTTCATTTGGATCTTCCTTCGGCGCACCACTAAATTGGCATTGATTAGTCACCATGTGTAGAATTTGTCCTTTGATTTCATGAATGTCTGGATGAGTAATTGCGTGACCTTGGCCAGTGCGTTTAGCTGTCATTCGGTCTTCCATACTTAAAGGTTCCAGATTCTCCATAATTGAATTTGTTGAATCGGAATCACTAGAGGATTCTGATTTAATGGTTCGTTCCTCAACAATCTCTGTTTGAATGATTGGTAGTTCCGGAGGAAAATTTAATGGTTCAGGATCTATGAATCGTCCCTGAATATTCTCCGGATTCTCAATTGTGAGGTCGGGTTCAAAAAATGGATTATCGGAAATTTGAACTGGAATACTTGGTCGACTGGATGACGATTCTAAAGAAAAATCAACGGCAGTAATATTTGCTAAATGTCTTGATCTAGTTACAGGTGGTGAACGTATAAAAGGTGGTGAACGTCTTGCTCGGTGCATTCACTGAATATCCTATTAGTTTTTAAAAGGAAAGAAAAATTATAATAAGTTATCCAATCAATAGACTTTTCTGATTTTGCCCACGTTTCGAATAGCCAAAAGATGCATCAGAGGGGCAGGATTCGTTTGGTCTCAATATAATTGAGGACTGTTTGGCTCCAATAACCCGGTCCACCTACAAATCCAACTATTACTACGAACCAGAAAATTTTGATGTCTATCAATTTAACCACTTAAAATAAATTTTCGTAATTTTAAGAAATTTAGATAAGAAGTAGAATAAAAATCTATGTCCTAAAACTAGAATAGCGAGAAATAAGAAAGAAAAAGAGTTCGTCGAAAAAGGTCGAAAAAGAAAAATGGTTGAAAAATAAAAGGTGACGGAAAAATAAAAGAAACTTATAACACTTAAAAACACTTGACTAACCTAACATTATTACTACAACTAACTTAAAATTATAATCGCAAATTGAGATTACTAATTGGAATGATAATTGATACATAGGTAAAAGTCGTCTAAAAATATTAAAGCTTACAGGAAAAACTAAATCCCAAATGGAAATAACTTAAAAAGAAACTAAAACTTAAAAAGGCGTCGCAAAATTCTAAAGTACATAAATCTTAGTCTAAAGAAAAAGCACTTAAGGAATTCTACGGCAAAGCCTAAAAATCTAGAAGTAAAAATAA
The DNA here is from genome assembly GCF_046630445.1 of Rutidosis leptorrhynchoides. Classification (NCBI taxonomy): domain Eukaryota; kingdom Viridiplantae; phylum Streptophyta; class Magnoliopsida; order Asterales; family Asteraceae; genus Rutidosis; species Rutidosis leptorrhynchoides. The sequence continues at coordinate 104,358,916 of NC_092334.1, read as the reverse complement.
CTATGGCAAAAACTAAGTTTAAAACTAAATATGAGCTAAAAATACAAATATTACGCTAAAACGATTAAAAAGGACAAAATATAAAAATAAACTAAAAGTTGTAAAAAGTACAATTTTTATAAAAATATTATTTTTATATTATTTATTTTATAAAACTATTAATTTATATATATAATAAAACTAATTAAAATTTAAAATACAATTTAATTTAAAAACTTAAACTAATTATATTAATAATTAAGTAATTAGGGTTTAATAATAATAATAATTAATAATTACCCGTAATAAATGCTGATTAGGGTTTCTGTCGGTGTCAGGGTGGCTTCGCGAGTTGCGGTATTCCAAGCAGCAAACTCCGCGAGTCGCGGGGTTCCAATTTTCAACTCAGGTACAGTTTAAAATTTGACGCTTTTTTTTTTATTTTATATTTTTTTCTGTTTTCTGTTTTAAAATCTAAAATATTTATATAATAAAAACTTATATTTTTATAAAATAAAAATAAAGAAACTTTATAAAACTTAAATATTTAATAAAATCTTAAAAATATATAAATTTTTGTTTTTCTTTTTATATTTTCGAATAATTAAAAACGTATTTTTACAAAAGTGAATTTTAATAAAAGTAAACTAAAAATAAAAATCTTTTTTTATGTAGCGTTGCGCTTCCGGCTTTTAAGCTAGATTATTCCCCGGCAGCGGCGCCAAAAATAACTTGATGTTATGCGAGGTGTATATAAAATAGCTTTATATTTTAGCCGGAAATACTATTAAATACGATACAATTTTACACAAGATATTTATTTATTTAGAGAATGGATATACTTAAACCTTGCTACAACACTTATAGGCAGTGTACCTAATCGTACAGTAGTGTAGTTTTTAGTAAGTCCGGTTCGTTCCACAGGGAAAATCTTTAAACAAAGCTTAACGCTATATTAGTTTACTTTTATAAAAATACAAATATATATATAAGTAATATTATTATTATAAAGGGGGTTTTTACCGTTTAATGACCGGTTTGTCGATTTTAAAATTTTAGTCGCAGTTAAAACCAAATGTAAAATAATAAATAAATACAAGACTTAATTTAAAGCATAAAGTAAATAACGATAATGAAATTGCGAATAATAAAAGTGCGATAAAATAAACTTGCGATAATTAAAAAGTACAATAATTAAAAGTGCAATTAAATACAATAACAATAAAAATGCGATAATTAGAAGTGCAATTAAATATAAAATAAAGGAAATTTAATATGAAATAAAAGAATTATGCTTATTTAAACTTCCGTAACCATGATGTTTGACGTGTTGATTTTAGTTTTATGCCCATGGGTTAATTGTCCTTTGTCCTGGATTATTTAATATGTCCGTCTGGTTTTTATCCATAACAGTCCATCAGTCATAAATATAAAGTGCGAGTGTCCTCGTCAAATTATCCTTATACCCGAAGTTAAATATTCCAACTAATTGGGGACTTAAACTGTAACAAGGTTTTATTACTTTGTTTAATAATTACACCAGAATGTCGACTGAGTGTAACCCAAGGTTTTAATACTTTGTTATCAATTATGCCAAGTGTCCTTGTACATAATTTCACCCCTGTTTTAATAATTCTAGTGGCTATTAATCCATTCCCGTGTCCGGTTAAATGAACGATTATTTGTACATATAAATACCCCGCCCATCGTGTCCGATCGAGTGTATATGGTAATTTATAGGGATGCCCAATTGTAAATCTTTATATTAACATTAACAAACTATAATTTAGTTAAACAAATATAAAGCCCATTAATAGCCCATAGTCTAATTTCCACAAGTGTCGTTCTTTTGTCCAAACCCCAATTATGGTACAAAGCCCAATTACCCAATTTTAGTAATTAACCCAACATCATGATTACTTCGGATTAAATAAGCATAATAATAACTTAGCTACGAGACATTAAATTAAAAAGGTTGAACATAACTTACAATGATTAAAAATAGCGTAGCGTTACACGGACAGAATTTCGACTTACACCCTTACAACATTCGTTAACATACCCTTATTATTAGGATTAAAATTAAAATTAAAATTAAAATATAAATTATAAATATAAATATAACGTATATAGATGGATGGATATATTCGATGAAAAATTGATCAGAATTCGTTGGGCTTTATAGGGAGTTTCAGTTTTTGGGGCTCCGCAACTCGCGGCAATTTTTGCCTTCAAACTCCGCGAGTCGCGGAGTTTGAAAATACAGCTCACCCTCCTTTGGCTTTTTTCTTGCCGACTATTTATAAATATATTATAATATATATATTAATTTTAAGAATTAATTATATATTATATTATATTTATGTACATAGTTGACTCGTAATTTTTAGTCCATTGCGTCGAGCGTTGAGAGTTGACTCATGTCCCGGTTCCGGATTTTCGAACGTCCTTGCGTACAATTTTATATTTTGTACTTTGCGTTTTGAATCTTGTACTCTTGTAATTTCGAGACGTTTCTTATCAATAATTGGAACCTCTTTGATTGTATTTTGTACTTTTGAGCTTTTTGGACCTTTGCGTCTTCAATTCGTCGAATCTGTCTTTTGTATTCACCTTTTATTATTTAAACGAATATCACTTGTAAATAGAACAATTGCAACTAAAAGCTTGTCTTTCTTGAGGAATAATGCTATGAAATATATGTTCGTTTTTAGCATTATCAGTTAGCGATAACGGTACACAATTTGAGGGTAACCCATTCAGCAGCTGGTGTCAGGATTTGAATATCAAACAACGCTTCACCTCCGTGGCACACCCTCAGGCCAATGGTCAATGTGAGGTTACGAACAGAGACATTGTAAACGCCATCAAAGCAAGGTTGGGGATGAAGCGCAGTGGATGGGTGGATGAGCTACCACAAGTCCTATGGGCACACAGGACAATGCACAAGAACAGCACAGGAGAGACACCGTTCAGTTTGGTGTACGGTTCAGAGGTGGTAATACCAGCAGAAATAACAGTTCCAACGGAAAGGATTTTGTCATACAGCGAGGGTGAGAACGACAAAAGGTTGCACGCTAACCTAAATTATGTGGAGGAGCGCAGGGAAATGGCAGCAATCCGAGAAGCCACCAACAAGCAGCGCATTACAAAATATTATGACAAGCGCGTAAGGGCAAGAACTTACAAGGTGGGAGACCTTGTGTGGCGCGACAACCAAGCAAGCAGGGCCCAGAACACTGGAAAGTTAGGGCCAAACTGGGAAGGACCTTACAAGGTTGTTGGGATCAGTAACACTGGAACATACAAACTGGCAGAGCTTAAGGGAAATCCAATCAAGTGGACCTGACATGCTACCACGCTTAAAAAATGCTACATGTAATATAGAAAATAGGAGACTTGATCAATCACCTACTTTGTCAAGACTTACATGTAATTACTAAACAACGCGCCTTTATAGGTCGATCGTGTACTGCACTATTGTAAACTCGTTTTTCGATTATCTTAAAGCATTAAGTCATTTTCGGTTATGACATCATGTGCCTCTCAGAGCTGAATAGCTTTATGATTTGAACTGCACGCACACAGTTAAACACTAGCGCGTTCCTGCCAACTTAAGGGATGACTTTCCCTTGCTCCCGCGCGGCAGAAGTCTGTTTGGTGACAGACTAGACTAATTACCGGAGAGCGACGGTCATTGGGTTGACCTAGTTCCACCTGAGTAGACCTAGGGATCTACAAGTGATGACTATAAACAAAAAAGCGTTGGTCGCGCTTGACCACAGTCCCAAACTAACGTTTGGAAGGCTCTTTGACGCGATTATGGGCGCGCGACCCAAGTGTGTGCTGAGTGCACATCAGCACACATAAAGGTTAGCGACGATATGCCAAGAGTACAAAATAACAATGATTACCAGTAATGAAACAAGAATACGAGCAGTAGCTGCATCATAAGCTTACATTGCAATAATACATTTTCCATTTATTATGAAAAATACACTTAGTACAAAATGTTACACGCGTCGTAAGGCATTATGACATTACAAAGCAAAATTACAACTTAGAGTCTACTAACTCTCGCGCCGACACTCGCGGATTGCGTAACAACTCCTCGAGCCGGGGAATAGGGATGTGGTGTAATGCTCTGCAGGCCTCCCTAGCAACTTTTCGCGATCCAGGAATAAGGCAATCTCTGATAGCTTTAGGAAGGATAGTGGGCACCTGATGTGACGCCCCATACAAAACCATCATGTACGAATCGTCAACAACATGTCCATTACACGGTAGAATACTACATGCTGTTTTAAAACAAGTTTTGCATTCAAGAAGGATAAAGTTTTACAAAAGATAACGTGGCACAAAGGTCGTTACAAGCCATTATTCAAATAAAATAAGTTGTGAATGCAAGATAAAAATTCCATGATTGAGACATCTCTAAGTAATGCAGCGGAAGTCTAACACAGCGAGTCTGTAACAGCAAGTCTAAAACACCAAGACAGCAAGTCTAACAGCGGAAGCAACAACGTCTAAGCACCTAAGAAATACACGCTTAAAAGTCAACACGAATGTTGGTGAGCTATAGTTTGTATTCAGTTATGTAATGTAGACCACGAGATTTCGTATTCCAAAATAGTATGAAAAGTATATGCTTATCCGTGGGCACCCGGTAACTAACTTAACGTAATAATAATACCCCTAAAAGTACACTTGGCGAGTGCGTATGTCCTCGAAGTATCAAACACCCGTTAAATACTAGCGCAACTAGCCCGAGTGGGGAATGACAAACCCTATGGATCCATATCTAATATTCGCGTTCACCGGTTCAAAAACCAATGATTAAATGTTACCGTGCTAAGGGGAATGTTTGTACCGTTATATCACTCACACATATATAAAGTTTAAGTACTCGTGTCTAGTATGTAAAACATAAAAAACGCATGTATTCTCAGTCCCAAAAATAGTAAAGTAAAAAGGGAAGCTATAACTCACAGTGAATAAGCAGTAAAAGTCGATAGGTTAAGTATGCAGGTAGTAAGTCGGTCCGAAAGGTTTTCAACCTAAGTCAAAGGTTACTAAGTCAGTATATTGTCCCAAAAGGTTTAAAAGTATGTAAGTAAAATCCTAAACATCATCATCGTCATCATCATTCGTAAAAGATAAAGTAAGTTCTCATCAAAAATAGAGATCGAAACAAAAGGCTGACTTCGGACAGCTGCTACGACCTCTATACAAAACTAAAAGACTTGTGGTTAGTGGCCAAGGCTCTGTATGTGAGTCCTCTAACCGCTGTCCAATTTTCATAACCTAACTCGTCTTCCTTTGACCGTGGCGACGGTTTAAGTGCGAGTAGGTCAGAATTTTCAGCACGTCGTTACAAAGGCGTAGTGACTTTCGGAAGGCTATAAATCCTAAACCGTATATCGGATTTAGGCGAGGCCTAAACGAAAGTCATCTACTTGAAACGAACTATCTGAAAATCAATTTTCCAGAAGTCCAGCAGTCTGATCAGACCCCGAAAAACAGCAAACAAGTGCTCCGGTGGGTTTCTTGGCGCTTGATGCTCATCACAGTTCTCATCCTTGATGCGTGTAAGCTTCAAGTGTACAACTCTTTGATGTTTTAGCATCACTTTGACCAAGTTTCAACCATCAACACACAACTAAGAGTAAAAGCTAACATTCTACAAGTTTTGAACATCAAGGTTGCCTCTTTATTGCATAAATCCAATAAAGCTTCAACCTTTGTCCTTTTTACACAAGTTTATGCATTTTCATCATATGTGATGATGAAGACTTAATCTTTATCATCACAACAATCACAAAAAGGTTCCAAGTAAGTGCGATCTACAATAATAACTTAGATCTCAAGTATTAAGAAACCCTAAGCTAGAAAGCTTGGATCTTTACAAGATTAATGAGACCATAAGCTAGAAAGCTAAGATCTAGTAAAAGTAATGAGACCATAAGCTAAAAAGCTAAGATCTTTAACAAAATAATGAAACCATAAGCTAGAAAGCTTGGATCTTTAATGTTCTTGAAGATCCTTAAAGCAAAAGACTAGATCTTCAAGTTACATGAAGATCATAAACACAAGTTTTGATCTTTATAACAAAATAAAGAAATCATAAGCTAGATCTAACAAGTAAATGAAGATTCAAAGCTAGAAATCTTGAATCTTTCATGTTCTTGAAGGATTCAAACCCAAGTTTGAATCTACAAGATATAACAAGATCAAGACGCTAAAAATCTTGATCTCCACATGATGATGATGTCGACTACAAGAAGAAGAAAAGAAGAAATATAAAACTTGAAACTTACAATTTTTAGAGTGAGAAAGACTAGAGAGAGAATAAGAGAGTAAGTGTGTGTAATTTGTGAATGAGATCAAGTGTGAAATGTGAGAAATTAGCATGGTATTTATAGGAGGTGATGGGTGGCATGGTGGTGGTGGCCGTGGGTTATGGAGGGGGACAAGAGGGACAAACTTTTGCTTTTTGGTTAATGGTTGTCTAAAGTTGGTGCTTATGTTGGGATCCCATGCAACAATTGTGATTATGGTTAACAAAAATGCTAGTATGTTCCCTTTAATAAATGGGCATTTGTCTTACATTTATATGGGTCATAAACTTATTAAAATTGGGCTAATTAAATAGTCCATTAGCTAGAGTAGGGTAGGCTTGAGTCCAACAAGGTAGAAAGTCCAACAAGACTAACTAGTGGGCATAAGTAAATTACTAAGCATTAATAAGCAACCAAAAGCCCAAGTAATTGTTATTATAAAATAACAATTAGTATTTTGTAGTCGTAATATTCCAATTACTACCAAAGTTAAACGTGTACCAAAACATATAGCTCGTTCTCAACGTCAAGTGACACTAACGGTCGTAAAAGCATTCGGGGATTAAGTTAAGTAACTAAGTACTTAATGGCACGTTGTATGGTATAAACGAAGGTAATTAATCATGAAATAAGATCCTAGAATATAATATAGCTCAGTACGCACAAATACGCAGTTTCGCATAAAGTAACAAGCACAAAAGCAAGTCGAAAAAGTCGGGTCGTTACACCTGAATATGTTCTTTCACGATATCCCAAAAGTGAAGGCGCTCGACATCCTGTATAGCTTTTAAATCACTCTCATAGTGATCGTTCACAGCGGCGCTATTTAAAGCATGATCCATTATGCGAGGGAGACCTGCCTTTAGCACCTCAAACTCGTGAGCAGCCGACCTCACCTGCTGCTCCGACTCGGTGCACTGTGCGTGTAACACACGGATGGTTTCCCCATGATCGCTATTCTGAAGCTTAGCATGATCTAGTTGTGCCTGAATCTTTATATTTGCCTGCTGCGCCTTATCAAGCTTGCCGCAAAGGCGCATTATGGTGTCCCTCATTACGGAGAATTCATCATCGAAAGACTCATTGCCCGGCCCGGGGCTCTGGACGTTCTTACCCTTGCAAGAGCCCACTGAGTTCGGGCACCGCCTTTCAACAGAGGAGTCGCTATCAATCTGAATAGGAGATGGATGATGTCTGTTCGTGCTCCCTCTCGCGTTACTACGATGCCCTTAATCTATATAGGAATAATAACAAGTGAGTAGTGCCGAAATGCAAACACAATAAGTAACAAAGGAGGTGCGCAACATACCAGTGTGAGCGCGCTTTGTTGGGGGAGAGGCAACAGATCTTTTGCGCTTCTTCGGATCCCGGAACAAGTTTCCCGCGAGGACATCACTTAGGCAAGTCAGCATACTGCGCCGCAATCTTCTTTTTCTTCTTCCTGCGTGAGGGGCCAGAAGCAGAAGCTGCGGCGACGGGGCGCTTAGTGGAAAAACCTTTCCCTAAAGGCATACGATCCACCACTATAGAAGTAGAAGAAGAGAACTCGAGGTACTCAGAAAAGGAAATTGCTGTCAACAAAGGGCAGAAGCGTTAAGGAAGGGGTAGAGTAAAAGAACGTAAAAAGCTCTACATACCTTGCAAATGACGACTGAAGTGAGGATAGTAGTTGGGATCTGGCCAATGCTTGGATATCTCACCAGCATACAGCACGCCGTTGCTATACGCACGTAAGGGAAGCGCGCGGCCTACACATTTATCCAACATTCACCTTTCACTCGAACTTAAAGGTGGCGCCATATTTAAGCTACCGTCAAAACCGTATTGCCAAGCACTCATATTTGAGAACTCTAACGGAATGAAGGTATCATACACGAAGAAGTAACGCTCTTTCCAGTCGCGCGGATTCTCCTCTGATGGCTCACCGGTAAAGCGAACATTGTCACAGAAAGAGAACCAACCTATATCAAGCCGTTCACAAGAAAATATGTTCTTGAACAAATTCACCGTAGGAATAAAGTCGTGCGCCCTGCACCACATCTGAAAAACAACAAGGCGGCAGGCGCTGTCAGGATCCAGCTGACCCACGCCAATATTAAAATGTGAAAGCACGCGCAAGATTAAATTTGTAGGCGGAATGCGCATATTTCCCCGCTCAAAAACTACACTATAAACGGCTACTTTTTTGCTAGGAGCACGGTTGGCCCGGTCTAAACGTCCAGGAACGGCGGGCGACAAGGATCTCACGGGGGGATAGCGCTTCGAGATTTGTGCTACATATTCGGCGGAGATAGATGAAGGAATGGAACCAATGTTGGAAAAGTCAGCGCGATAAGCCATGTCAGAGAGAGAAGAGAGAGAAAAGTGAAAAGTGAATGAAGAACGTTCTATTTATAGAAGGGGAAGAGACGGCCATAATGGATCTTGACCGTACACGTGTCAGAAGACAACTAAATGAGAGAATTTAATGCAATATGACGGGTGACGTGACGGCTGTCACGTCACACCTGTCATGAAATTAATAGTAGCTGAGTTCGACACCATGCGCAATACTTGCGCTTAATATTGAACTGAGGGGACTTAATGATACGCATACCCAATTGGCTCGTGTTGTGCATCACACTTGCACCATGTGCATATCCTACGGGCTATAGCACTTCTGGCGCAAGTAAATGTGCGCTAGGGGCACCAGCTTGATGATGGCGCGCTACATCAAGATGACGTGTCCTGTACTTACCACGATCTCTATACAAGTGCCGACAGCCAGCGAAAAAATTAATGGTACTGTTAACTGGTTCCCTCCACGAAATAACCAGGTAGTGCAGACAAGAAAGCAGCATGGAACACGTGGCTCCAATAAATGGATAACACTGTAGCTATAAATAACGGACTCGAATCAAAAGGCAAGGGGTTGGTTTTTCAGGGAGTTACACATATACTATTTTTAGTATATACATATGAACCAGTCGCGCTATCTATATAGCGCCTTCCTTACCCGTGCTACTGGACTCGCAGCACTTCGCTAGAAACTCTCGATATACAGGTAATGTTATGTGAACATAAACCCTACTCTCAGCGCGAGCCATCGCTGACCAGACTACCCGCCGATGGTGGGTCTACGTTTAACCACCCCTGCTAAGATCCTCATCTCGCAAGGGGTTATTCACGGTACTTCGGACCGGAGAGTTAAACTCAATTGACCCTTAAATCCCCCTTTATTGATGTCAAGCATGGACCGAACCCAATCATAAAGTTGAGTGAATCTACAGGTTTAATTAAATAGTTAATCATATGTTTCATAAACAGTTTCCATAAATCATTTATCGAAAATCAGTTATCAAAATCGTTTATCGGAAATCGGTATCCGAAAATCAGTAATCAGGAATCAGTAAACGTTTATCAGTTTAAAGTGTTTGTAATCAGCGGTGTCAACTTTCAACCGAGTAGGACATTAAAAAGGTTTTGTTTCAAATGTTTGTAGACATTGTGTAACGACCCTGGATTTTCCAACTTTTATTATTAATATTTATTATTAATACTTGCGCTTTAATAAATGTATTTTTACACATTTACTTGTTATCGTAATTGACTTTACATGTCCCGACTCGTCTTTGTGACACACGTACTTTTCACGAATAATATTTTGAATATTATTTACGTTCATGATTAATTATTATTAATCATTTTTAATTAACTAATGTTACTTGTTAATTACTTGGGCTTTTTATTTAATTGTTGGTTACTAGGACTTGGGCTTTTATTATATGGACTTGGAAGCTCACCCTACACACTTAATGGACTAGTAAGCCCATCTTTTAAGCTAATGAATCATTAAGGAAAAGCAAGGTTAATTAAGCTAATTAGGAGACAAATCTTACAAGCATGCTAGAACTCTTTCCCATACATATAACTTTAATACCATTCTAAGCTTACACCCTTCCCCCATGCATGAAAGTTGAAGCTTGACTTACCCCTTTGAGCACCCTAAAACCGTCGGCCAAACTATGGGTGGGAGGGAGAGTTCAAACTTTTTTTTTGGTTACTTATTTGCAAGTATTATCTCACATTTACACATACATACTTACACACTTTATTTTGCTCTCATTTTTCTCTCAAAACTTTGTAAGTAACAACCTTATTTCTTCCTTCTTTTTCTTCCTTAAAACCGCCACCATTCATCATCATTTTACTAGTTTGTAGTTTATTGTTGTTTGTTGTTGTTAAATATCAAGTTCTATAACTTGTATCTTCATGTAATCTTGGTTACTTCCATCTTTTATTTGATGAAGAACCAAGAACAAGAATCTATACTTGTTAGTTTATGGTTCTATACTTAAATGTTATAAGATTTAAAGTTCATGAACGTTATAATCATACTTGTGTTTCATGTTTTGTAGACTTAAATTCTTAAGATCCAAGCTTGACTTGAATATTCTTAAGTATGAAACAAACATGAACATAATACTTGTAACTTTAGTTTATTTCTTTCTTTTGTAAGTACTTTAAGTTGTGATGTTGTTAAATTTGGTCAAGTATTACTAGTTAAGCTTGATCTCATATTTCTTGAAACAAAAGTTAACTTTATAAGTTCAAGAACATGGAAGTATAACTTTTTAGTTATAACTTCATACACTTGTGTTGGATCTAAGTTTCTATAGCTTATGGTCTTCTAAATTTGTTGTAAACAAGAGCTTATAAGCTTATATACATTTTACAAGTTGAAAATCTAAGTTTCATAACTTATGGTTTCATTAAAGTGAAGATCCAAGCTCTATAACTTAGGATCTAACTTAAGAACACTAGATATAGACTTTCTAGTCTATGATCTTCAAGATCTAACTAGGATCTAAGTTCTACAACTTAATATCTTGTTTATTTAGTTTACTTTCAAGTTTGTAGCTTAATATTACTATTAGAACTCATGTATGTGTCGGATCTAAGATCTTGATGTAACTTTGGTTCATCAAACTACTTACAACCCTTAATTGAGTTGTACTACATATCTTAGACTTACACTAGTGTTATTATGGTCAAAACTTAGTTACGATGATGCAAACACATCAACGAGTTGTACAATTAAAGCTATAAGCATCAAGGATGAGAACCGTGATGAGCATCAAGCACCAAGAACCCACCAGAACATCTTACTTACTGTTTTCTGGAACTGATCATTAACCTGGGCTACTGGAAAATCTTATTTCCAGCTATTTTGGTTCAATTAGATGATTTTATGTTTAGACCTCGTCTTAATCCGAGTTACGGTTTAGGATATATAGCCATCCGAAAGTCACTACACCCTTTTAACGTTGTGCTGAAATTTCTGACCTACTCGCACTTAAACCGTCGCCACGGTCAAACGAAGACGAGTTTGGTTCTGGAAATTGTTCAGCCTCTATGGGACTCATATACGGATCCATGGCCACTGGTCTCAACTCATTTTAGTTTTTATAGAGGTCGTGGTGACTAAACGAAGTCAGCCTTTATTTCAAACTCTATTCTTGATTAAAACTTACTTTACACTTTTTGTTTAATGATGAATGATGATGATACTTAAGACCTAATTTACATACTTTTAAACCTTTGGGAACGATTTACTAACTTAGTAACTTTTGACTTAGGTTGAGGACCTTTCGGACCAACCACTTGCTTACTATTCCCGCGTATCGACTTTTACTACTTTCCACTGTGAGTTATAGCATCCCTTTTTACTTTAACTATTTTGGAAACTGAGAATAAATGCGCATTTTACGTTTTACATACTAGGAACGAGTACTTAAACTTTATATATGTGTGGGTTATACAACGGCATAAACTTTCCCCTTAGCTCTGTAACGTTTAGTCATTGGTCTTTGAACCGGTGAACGCGAATCTTAGATATGGATCCATAGGGTTTGACATCCCCACTCGGGCTAGTAGCGCTAGCATTTAACGGGTGTTTAATACTTCGTAAACTTACGCACTCACCAGGTGTACTTTTAGGGGGTGTTATTTACGTTAAGTTAGTTACCAAGTGCCCACGGTTATACATATACTTTTCATACTGTTTTGAAACACTGAAATCTCGTGGCCTACCTTACATTACTATTATACTTAAACTATAGCTCACCAACCTTTGTGTTGATGTTTTTAAGCATGTTTTTCTCAGGTGCTTAAGGTTTGGTTGCTTCCGCTGTAGTTGTCATGCTTTGTAGACTCCCGCTGCGCTTATTAGAGATGTCTTCGCATGAAACATTTAATTTGCATTCAAACTATGTTACTTTTGAAACGATGAATTTGTAACGACCTATGGGTCACGTACTATTATTATTACCTTCTGTTCGTAGAAGCACACTATCGGTTGTAAAACTTTTAATGTTGGTTAAGACGCCACTCCATTTTATGAATGCAAACTTATTTTAAAACAGCATATAGTGTTTGACCTTGTAATGATCCTGTTGTTGATAATCCGTACACGTTAATTTTGTACGGGGCGTCACATTTGGTATCAGAGCATTGGTTGTAGGGAATTAGGTTGCATTAGTGAGTCTAGACCGGACCGAGTAGGATTTACTAATAGGACTAATCTACAACTTGCTAGTTTACTTGTTTCTGCGAAACTTGATGCATACTGCTGTTTACTTTTACTGCTATATGTCATATACTGTTACTTGCTTTCACTACTGCATGCTATTATCTGCTTTTGATTACATGATACTTGTCATTATTGCCATTCTACTTACTGCTATAGATGATCTAGACTGTCGTAGTTACTTTGCCTAATACGTGCTTGCTATATGACTTACTGACATGGAAAAAGTTATTTTTCCTTGTTCAGATGTCAGATGTCCCGCCCGTTATCATTTTGGAGAGCGACTCAGACTCATCTGCCACCTCACCTGCTACTGCTGCTGACACATAGATCCCGTCCTCTTTACCCTCCAGCGACTCTGGCGCTTCGTCCTCTGGAGACAGTAGCCATGCACCTGACCCAGTGATCATCTCAGATGGACATGAGGATCCACCGAAGATTCTAGCTCCACTCATCCCAGGACCCACGGAGCCACAGCACCATTCCGGTGGTGTAGTGATTCCTGGGGAATATGGGGACGTTCCTTTCCGGAATGAGCATGGTCATTGGGCTAGACGCCTTCCTGATGGACATGTTGTACCGATTCCACCCGGCAGATACTGACTGATGACTACTTGCCGAGCACATCCACCTTTCGATGATTCCGACGACTCGTCATCCGACGATTCCAACAACGAGGATTCCGACGATGATTCCGACGAGGACCCTGAGGAGGCACCCGTGCAGCCACCCTCTACCCCGCCGAAGAAACGGTATCGTTTCGATGGTACCATTATTCCAGGGGTTAACGGAGGTAGATCGTTCGTTAACGCACATGGACTGAAGTTTAGAGTTACCACCCGTAAGCGGCTTGTGTCGTATCCTGCTGATCTATTCATACGTAAGGCTCCCCGTTACGCAGCATCTACTTCTGGTGCTGGACCATCTGCACCACCAGCTCCACCAGCATCATCTGCACCACCGGCACCACCTGCACCATCAGTACCGCCTGCTCCACCAGCCTCTCCCTCTGTCGAGGAACTGAAAAGGGAGGTGGTTACCCTCCGTGCTCGGGTAATTGAGCTCGAGGACCAGATGTCCCACATATTGGACATCCTTTACCCACCGTCACCATAGGGCTTTTGTATTAGGTTTCTTTATGTAATCCCGTTTGTAGTTTCATATTTCACTCATGTATTGTACGAATCTTATGCGAATATATGCAACTTTTTATTAATGAATGGAACTTAGTGTTATTTAATCCTTGTACGGTGTTCTATTTACGTTACTGTATGATGATTTTGTGGTATCTGAATCTATTTGCGTTACTTAATTAGCATGTGTTGTGTTGATTCCATGTTGGTTACCATATACTGTATTATTATTATTTGAATACTGGATTTTGACTTGAGTCAAAATTTTTGTTTAGAAGATCAATGGCCAACGGAAGATCAACGCCCACAGCAGCACAGATCGAAGAAATGATAGCCGAACGGGTAGCCGCAACTATAGCGGAAATGAACCCCCAAGCTCCACCAGTTATCCAGCACAATCATAACGGGTGGACATACTATTAATTCCAAAGCTGCAAGCCCCACAACTTCAGTGGTACTGAGGGGCCAGTTGGACTTACAAGGTGGTTTGAGAAATTGGAAGCTGTTTTCCGTGTAAGTAACTGCTCAGAGATGAACAAAACCAAGTATGCCTCATGTACGCTGTCAGACGGTGCCTTAACCTGGTGGAACACACTTGCTCAAGCTAAGGGTATTGATGAGGCATATGCTACCCCGTGGGATGAATTTAAGGGGGCCATGATTGAAGAGTATTGCCCCAGGACAGAGATACAGAAAATGGAGGCTGAGTTCTAGGATTTGAAGGTTGTGGGAACCGATCTTGATGGTTATAACCGTAGGTACCTGGAATTAGCTCTGATGTGTCCCACGATGGTTACCCCGGAATTTAAGCGCATGGAACGGTATTTGTGGGGACTACCCAAGTCCATCCAAGGAAATGTTACCTCTTCAAAACCAGCTGATGTCCTGGAAGCTATGCGCATGGCGCATACCCTGATGAACCAAATCACCAGCAAAGAACCAGAAAAGGCTAAATCTGAATCGGGTAGTAGTGAGAAGCGTAAGTGGGACAACAGCAAGGGGAGGGTCTTTGATCAAAACCCCGCTAAGAGGCATGAAGGTTTCAAGGGAAATAACCCCAACCCGAACACTAGCTTGAACTCTAACTACAAGGGTAGTCTGCCGCAGTGCAAGAGATGCTACAAGCATCACACCGGGTACTGCAACGTGGTCTGTGAAAAATGTAAAATGACTGGGCATATTGGCAAAGACTGCAAGAGCACCACCCTGAATGTGAAGATAAACCCTACTGGACCGAGAAAGTGCTATGAGTGTGGACAACCGGGCCACTTCAAAAATGAGTATCCCAACAAGCGAAAGGACGGTGGACCACCGCGTGGAAGAGCTTTCAACGTAAACGCAAGGGATGCCCGTGAGAACCCCGACTTGGTTACAGGTATATTCACTATTAACAATCTATTAGCTTCTGTTCTATTTGATACTGGTGCCGATAGAAGTTATGTATGTAGACACTTTTGCTCTAAGATAAATTGGTCGCTAGTTCTTTAAAGGATAGTATGCTTGTAGAGGTAGCCCATGGAAAACTTGAGAAAGTTGACCAAATTATCCGAAGAGCTATTATCAACATAGCTGGTGTGGATTTCGAGATTGACTTGATACCCATTAAGTTGAGAAGCTTTGATGTTATTGATGGTTTGGACTGGTTGACCAAGATAAGGGCCGACATTATCTGTGGAGATAAAGCTCTTCGTATACCACACGGAGATGGTGAGCCACTGATTATTTACGGAGAGAGAGGTAGCTCGAACTCAATCTCATTAGTTGCATGAAAGCACAAAAGATCATGAAGAAAGGACGTCTTGCTGTTCTAGCACATGTGAAAATGTTAGAAACCGAGGTGAAGAGCGTGGATGATGTACGAATTGTGAACGAATTTTTCCATGTCTTTCCGAAAGAATTGCCTGGATTACCGCCACCGAGAGCAGTGGATTTTCAGATCGATTTAGTGCCAGGAGCTGCACCTGTAGCTCGCGCACCTTATCGACTCGCACCTTCCGAAATGCAAGAATTGCAGAGCCAATTACAAGAACTGCTAGACCGTGGATTTATCCAACCAAGTTTCTCGCCTTGGTGCGCACCTGTTTTATTTGTGAAGAAGAAGGACGGATCATTCCGCATGTGTATCGACTACCGTGAACTCAACAAATTGACGATCAAGAATCGGTATCCTCTTCCCCGAATTGATGATCTTTTTGATCAACTACAAGGATCGAGCATTTACTCTAAGATCGATTTGCGATCTGGTTATCACCAGTTGAGGGTGAAAGAGAGCGACGTGATAAAGACTGCATTCAGAACTCGTTATGGTCATTATGAGTTTCTCGTGATGCCATTCGGTTTAACCAACACACCTGCTGTATTTATGGATCTCATGAATCGCATATGCAAGCCATACCTAGATAAGTTCATTATCGTCTTCATAGATGATATCCTCATCTACTCCAAAAGCGAAGAAGAACATGAGCAACATCTTCGTCTAGTGTTGGAACTCTTGAGACAAGAACAACTTTATGCAAAATTCTCCAAGTGTGAGTTTTGGTTGAAGGAAGTCCAATTTCTGGGTCATGTTGTGAGTGATCAAGGTATCAAAGTTGATCTCGCAAATATCGAAGCTATCAGCAAGTGGGAAACCCTCACTACTCCGACTCACATTCGCCAATTTTTAGGCCTCACCAGTTACTACCGAAGATTTATTGAAGGTTTCTCTCTGATTGCGCGTCCTTTGACTGCGCTGACTCACAAAGGAAAGAAGTTCATTTGGGAACCCGAACAGTAATCAGCATTTCAAACCTTGAAAAAGAAGTTAACCACCACACCTATCTTATCACTTCCTGAAGGCAGTGATGATTTCGTCGTTTATTGCGATGCTTCTAAAAGTGGTTTTGGTTGTGTACTGAAGCAACGCACAAAGGTTATCGCTTACGCCTCCCGACAACTGAAGATTCACGAGCAAAATTACACAACGCACGATCTCGAGCTTGGAGCCGTTGTCTTTGCATTAAAGCTGTGGAGACACTATCTTTATGGAACTAAGAGCACTATTTTCACCGATCATAAAAGACTCCAACACATCTTCGATCAGAAGCAACTGAATATGAGACAGCGTTGATGGATCGAGATGCTGAACGACTATGATTGTGAACATCGTGATCACCCTGGCAAGGCCAATGTTGTAGCTGATGCTTTGAGCCGAAAGGAGAGGATGACACCTCTTCGTGTTCGGGCACTGAACATCACCATTCATTCGAACCTCAATAGCCATATCCGAGTAGCCCAAGGTGAGGCTCTCAAGGAGGAGAATATATCTCATGAATACTTGAACATTCTCGTTTCTCGATTTGAAGTTAAGGAGACTGGACTCCGATGTTATGCCGGAAGAATTTGGGTACCTCGTTATAGAGATCTACGGAACCTTATACTAGATGAAGCCCACAAGTCGAGATATTCGATTCATCCAGGAGCCGGTAAAATGTACCACGATCTTAAGGAACAGTACTGGTGTCCTAATCTTAAGAAGGACGTTGCAACTTATGTTGGTAAGTGTTTGACTTGCTCGAAAGTTAAGGCCGCACATCAGAGGCCCTCTGGGTTACTTCAGCAACCAGAAATCCCGCAATGGAAGTGGGAAAGGATAACGATGGATTTCATTACGAAGCTACCAAAGACGGTGGGCGGATACGATACCATCTGGGTTATCGTTGACCGTCTTACCAAATCTGCACACTTTTTAGCCATGAAGGAAACTGATACGATGGAGAGACTCGCTCAACTATACATAAAAGAGGTTGTATCTCATCATGGTGTGCCCTTATTGATCATCTCAGATCGTGATCCCCGTTTTACTTTTAGATTTTGGCATTCTGTGACGATCGCTCCAAATCCATATGGACGAACACGTCATTCATCGATTTCATTGCGAGGTATTTGACCTCTATATGATACGTTTTGTAAACATTGCATTCTTTTGAAAAGGCACACCATCAATGAATATTTAAATCAAAGGTTCTCGACATCTGATGATTTCTATATATAGACAATCACCATAAATAATAGTTTACAATAGTAATTCCGTTGACAACGCAGTCAAAATAAGATACTGTTGGTGTTGTTGTCGGTGGTACTGTTGATGCCGGTGATGATGCTGGTGTTTGTAACCTTTGCACCATATTCTCCAAAGCCACTACCCGAGCACGAAGCTCGTTGACTTCTTCTACTACACCGGGATGATTGGCGGTTCGGAAGAACGGATGAATAAGATCCAGAATTTGAGATAGTATATTATCGTGACGAGATACTCTGGAAATGAGAGAGAAAATGGTGTCTCGAACAGGTTCACCGGTAAGTGCTTCAGGTTCTTCGCCAAGAGGGCAATGTGGTGGGTGAAAGGGATCGCCTTCTTCTTGTCTCCAATAATTAAGTAGGCTACGAACCCATCCCCAATTCATCCAGAATAGGTGATGGCTGATTGGTTGATCCATTTCGGTTACACTGTCTTAGAAATTCAGGTGAATATCCATATCGGAATAGCTGTCGGAGTTTAAGGAATTTGAACTAGATACGGGATCCATCTTGTATAATTAGAGAGATGATTTTTGATATGAAATAGATTATAGAATTTAGATTGGTACTCTTCAATATATAATTTACATATGTATATATAATACCAAAATTCCATAAATCACGGAGGAATTTTCGGAAGATGTCAGGAAAAGTTTACAGTAACAGATACGCTAAGATATGAATTTTGTCTATACACTATCTATGCAATCAATGCAATAAGACGTGTTTAGACTTTAGATGATAAACATGTAATTTCTGACAAGAAATGATAAGCAAAACTTTTAACATGCAGACACGGTCGAAATCCAGACTTACTAATGCATCCTAACCACTATCAGTTAGACACACTCATGCAAGACCTGGTTCGCTAGGACCAATGCTCTGATACCAACTGTGGCGATCGCTCCAAATCCATATGGACGAACACGTCATTCATCGATTTCATTGCGAGGTATTTGACCTCTATATGAGACGTTTTGTAAACATTGCATTCTTTTGAAAAGGCACACCATCAATGAATATTTAAATCAAAGGTTCTCGACATCTGATGATTTCTATATATAGACAATCACCGTAAATAATAGTTTACAATAGTAATTCCGTTGACAATGCAGTCAAAATAAGATACATGGTGATGATTTTGTGAATGCAACGTTTTCTTGAATAAAGCATGCAAGACTCCATGCACATAGCTTGTATAACATGTAAGCAAACAGCGGAAGACTTCTAGGGAACCTGAGAATAAACATGCTAACAAGTGTCAACACAAAGGTTGGTGAGTTCATAGTTTTAGTGTTTCGCATAATCTGTATATAAAAGTGGATCACAAGATTTCAGTTGTTTCATCCAGAAACGTTTATCAATAGATTCTGCATAACAGAGCACCCTGGTAACTAAGCTTTAACGTTATAATGATAAATACCCCATTCGTTTTAATACACGCAAACCAACGTGTCCTAAACTCAAATAACACACGTCCGTTAAAAGGCTAGTGCTCTAGCTCGGACGGGGATGTCAAGCCCTATGGATCCATATACTGTTATTCGCGCCCACCAGTCCATATCCTATGTACTGGCAGCTACTAGTTACCAAAGCTAAGGGATTTTCGGTTCAAACTCAGTGTAGAATTAAGTATGTACTTGTATCCATTGCGTTTTAAATAAATTACATGTATTCTTAGCCCAAAAATATATATTGCAAAAGCAATTAAAAAGGGAGCAATGAAACTCACACTTTATAATTATTGTAAAACAGTTATTAAAACATTTGCATGTATTCTCAGCCCAAAAATGTAAAGGGTAAAAGGGATCATATGAAACTCACGCATATAAATATTGTAAATCAGTTAATAAAGCATTTGCATGTATTCTCAGCCCAAAAATGTAAAGGGTAAAAGGGATCATATGAAACTCACGCATATAAATATTGTAAATCAGTTAATAAAGCATTTGTATGTATTCTCAGCCCAAAAATGTAAAGGGTAAAAGGGATCATATGAAACTCACCTTAGCAGCACATAAAGTTGTTCATCGTAATGTGACCGAAACTCGGAATATCAAATAATCGTAGATCTCAACCTAGAGAACATATGTTGGTCAATAAATGTCTATCAAGCTAGGTCAGGTCATAGTGTATCACAATCCTAATGCTCGAGATCGACATACAAAATTTATCCAAAGTTGTTTCAAAAAGTTAATTTTGACAATAGTTCAATAAAACGAGATATACCTTGTATAAGGATTCATTTACTCGGTTGGTAATATTCAAAAATCCATTTTATCAATCTTGTAAACAAGTTGTTTAAATCTTAATTGTAGATTCAAAAGCAATTTCAATTAACGTCAGTCATAATTCAGTTGATCATATCTTTTAATCCGTTCATCGAAACTATTCGATATCTAAATAAAAAGTTATTGATTTTTCGTTAGCTTTCCATAAACATGCATATCATATACCTTTTACCAGTAATATATGTATTTAATTCATGATTCATTATAAACTGTTTAACGACGAAATTTAGCATACTAGCATGTATAAATATATAAACTCGAGCACTAGACATGGATACACTATTAATTTATAAAAGATAAAATATAAATGCTTACGTATCAGTATTGAGATTCAATATTTCAGAAAAGTACGTAGACGCAACAGAGATGATAAACACTAGGTTTGATTCATAAATATACCCCCGAACATTACCCATAACCTCCTTGGCAATAACCCATAATTTCCTTAGCTCTATCCCACTCGTAAAACTCATTTTTAAAATGACACGCTCATGACCTCGTCGTAGTATTTTATGTATATATACTACTAATAATAATATTAGGATTAATAATAATATTATTCTTAATAATATAAATAATAATAATAATAATAATAATAATAATAATAATAATAATAATAATAATAATAATAATAATAATAATAATAATAATCATAATAATATAAATTATAAGTTACAGAGAAAAGAAAAAGAAATGTGGAAGTGTGTGAGAGTGTCGAGCAAACTGGCCAATTTATAGAATGTTTCTGAATCCTGACTGCCATGCGATCGCATGGGTTTTATGCCTATTTCTCATGCGATCGCATGGCCCCAAAATCCAGCTCACAAATTTTTGTTGTTTTGTTTGTCGACATAATTAATAATAATATATATAATATATATAATTTAAATAATTAATTATATATTATATTAAATTCACATGCATAGTTGACTTGTAATTTTTGTTCTGATAAGTCGTACGTCATCATTCGACTTATGTCCCGGTTCCGGTTTTTCAAATGTCCTTTCGTACGCTGAGAAAACTTGTATTTTACATTTCGTGTCACGTACCTTTGTCAAAATATAGCCTTAAATTATCCCTAAACTATACCACTCAAAGTATATCTTAAACTTTCGAGTATTTTGATCATTTACTTCTATAAATCATCGTCTCGCTATTTGTTAATATATATATAATAACAATCTGTTTTTATGACCAAGTTAATATTATATTTTATCGTATTGTTAAATATATATTTTCGATATTAATAAACACGTTTTAAAATACATATCACAAGTTATTCATACAATTAATATTCCAACTTATCATATATATTTAAATAAATATCTAAACCAATAAGTTTAATGTACGGTATTAAACAATTAAAACTTTGTTACGTTTTCAAGTTATAGTATATATATGTATCTATTTACATATAATGGTTCGCGAATCGTTGAGAACAACCGAAGGGTACTTGAATAGTTCAAAAATTTTGAGATTCGGTTTTACAGACTTTGCTTATCATGTCGAAAACGTTAAATTATTTAAAGATAAAGTTTAAATTTGGTCAAAAATTTCCGGGTCATCACAGTACCTACCCGTTAAAGAAATTTCGTCCCGAAATTTAAGTGAGGTCATCATGGCTAACAATAAAAATATTTTCATGACGAATATGAGTTGATAAATAGAGTTTTATCACCGTTGAATAATATGGATAAAACAATCCGATTTCTCGAAGCGTATGAGAGAAGTTATCGTAAAAGAGTGAAATGAAAGAATAGAGATTCATCTTAACTTTTTACGTAGTTACGATTGATTTTCGGAATTTAAGGAATAGAAAATCTTCATAATCTAAATAAGATTTGATTCTTCGAAATTTAAGAAAATTAAGATTTCCTTTAAATGCGTAATCTGCCTCGATTGTTATGTCTGATATTTCGCTATAAATTAACCACTTCCGTTTCATTATTTTCACCATTCCTACATCTTCTTCCTTATTTTATACTTCCAAAAGATTGTGAAATGCTTAATCCAGTTCTGATTCTTGATATTTTCTTAGCTATCATATCCTTCATTCTTCTTTTTCATCTGCCACTAGAGGAAGTTATTTTCTTCTACTATTACCTTGGGGTTATAGTATTTTTCATTCTCCCGTGTCTTTATATTGCTATACGCATTGATATACACGGTTTGTAATTTCGGGGTTGTTATCGGGCTTTATATTCTCCATTATATTTCGGAGCTTCATGTTTTCGTTTTCTCTTCCCGACCTTAAGTCAAGCGGATAATGGTCCAGAATTCGTAGCTATACATTTCGGAATGAATATAGTTAATGTTATAAGAAAGAAATTGTAATGACGCGATCTTGATTTGTCAAATTACCAGAATATCTGGAAAAGACCGAATCATCAAGAAAAGTATTTTCTTGATATATTTAAAGATTAAATAGAATGAAAGAGTTATGTAACATGGTTCATGATGAGGGTGTGATCTGTGAACCTTTATCACATTCCATTAGAAACTCAGCATGACTTACTGTAATATAATCACGTTGATCAAGTGTCATTATATTATACTAACTCATGCTTCAATTCCCAACATTACTTCAAAACATCTATTTTTCGAATTTTTCAGATTTTAGAAACTAAAATAGTTTCTTTTATGATGTAACACAGATAACGCGAAGAGATGAATGATTTCAGATAAGAATGGTTATAAAAAAATATTTTCAGAAATATCGAGGATATTTATAATGAAAGATACGATGATATTTTAGAATTTCTAATATCAGAGGATGATGCGGAAAATCTGTCTGTGAAAGTTTAGAATAAGAAGTAAGGTTCTTACTAATGGTTACAGCAGACACTGAATCATTTGGATTCTTTGAAGGCAGGTTCAGTCTTTGTGATTTATCTACAGCCTCTTTCATACTTTACTCAATCCGTTTTTCAGTTCCAAACCTTCTCTTTTTCTCAGCTTTACCACCATACTATTCTTTATCATCAAAGTTTTGACTGTTAAGGTCGTTTACAGTTTTTGCTGCTTCATCAGCATTTTTTCAATTTCAGAGAACTAGTTCATAGTTTGGGATGTTTTTCAGAAACTTCACATTCGAAGTATGTAAGTCTAGAAGATAGACATTATATGTATATATATAACTGTTGGCATAGAATTGCTGCGAAATTCGAAATACTGATTGCTAATTCTCGGTAGTTGGTATGGCAATTTCCGTTACAAGATGTAGATGAGTACATGATAGGGTTTCAATGAGTATAAGGATTTTTCGAAAGATCAAGGATCAATGAGGTTGTTGGTAAATTTACTGCTAATGTGGTGGAACATAAAAGGTTTCCCAGTAACAAGAACGTATATGTCAAGGTTACAATAAGGCTAATCTGAAAAGTCAAAGTTGACTAGACTGGATACTTTGAAAAGGAATTGCAAGATTATTTTCGATATTAACAACGCTAAAGGATCTTGCACAGTTTTGAAGTCAAAGTATAGCCTTGAAAGATGTAGAGATCTAAGAATGATGTCACTTGTTAAATCTTGACTTGGATTCCGCTCTGTCAATATCAGAATATGTAATTGAATTTGTATGGAAACGATTGTATATCGCTGTAAGCATAGTTAAAAATTTTTGAATCAAAGTTGAAGAATGTACAGTGTAACATATTAATTGCGAACTTATATATTCCCGAGTATTACCTACCCGTTAAAGATTTCACAATTAATATTTTGTACAAAAGAATTTTTATTACAGTCTTTATGAAAATATATGTATGTATATTTCTTCAGATGTAATACAGATTTAATGAGTTAATATCATATTAAGCTCATTTGATTTTTAACTTGAATTAGAAATGAATAATCTCTAAAACATTAGAGATTACATAATCTTCGCGGAGTGTTTCACTAATGAAATCAATACTTCATTATTTATTCTTATTAATATTCCTTGGTGAAGGGTGTTGATATTCGTGGAATTCTTGCAAACTTCGCAAGGTACAAATGATGTTTTCTAGAAAGTTTCGAGTGCATCGAAGATGAAAGTGTAAAATCAACCATGTTATTGAATAATACACTTGGTTTATTATGAAATGAAATTCATTGAATTGAAACAGAGATTGTAGTTATCGATGATTAAGCCGTTAATGAAGGATGTACATCATTACATATTAGTAATATGAACTAACCGAGTAGTACCTACCAGTTAAGATTCACACGTAATAGCTTAGTACGAAAATATTTATTTTGATTTCAAAATTCATATATATTAAATATATATAAAATTTCTTCAGGGGAAATGAGTTAATACTTCATCGGTTATTGTTGCTGGTATTTCTTGGTAACTACGGTGCGTATGACGTTGCAGCTCGTGGAACAGATTGTGAAGTTGAGGTTTGCGATGCAGATGTTGTTGGTGGTGGTAATGGTACTGTTGGTGTTGTTGTCGGTGGTACTGTTGATGCCGGTGATGATGCTGGTGTTTGTAACCTTTGCACCATATTCTCCAAAGCCACTACCCGAGCACGAAGCTCATTGACTTCTTCTACTACACCGGGATGATTGGCGATTCGGAAGAGCGGATGAATAAGATCCAGAATTTGAGATAGTATATTATCGTGACGAGATACTCTGGAAATGAGAGAGAAAATGGTGTCTCGAACAGGTTCACCGGTAAGTGCTTCAGGTTCTTCGCCAAGAGGGCAATGTGGTGGGTGAAAGGGATCGCCTTCTTCTTGTCTCCAATAATTAAGTAGGCTACGAACCCATCCCCAATTCATCCAGAATAGGTGATGGCTGATTGGTTGATCCATTTCGGTTACACTGTCTTAGAAATTCAGGTGAATATCCATATTGGAATAGCTGTCGGAGTTTAAGGAATTTGAACTAGATACGGGATCCATCTTGTATAATTAGAGAGATGATTTTTGATATGAAATAGATTATAGAATTTAGATTGGTACTCTTCAATATATAATTTACATATGTATATATAATACCAAAATTCCATAAATCACAGAGGAATTTTCGGAAGATGTCAGGAAAAGTTTACAGTAACAGATACGCTAAGATATGAATTTTGTCTATACACTATCTATGCAATCAATGCAATAAGACGCGTTTAGACTTTAGATGATAAACATGTAATTTCTGACAAGAAATGATAAGCAAAACTTTTAACATGCAGACACGGTCGAAATCCAGACTTACTAATGCATCCTAACCACTATCAGTTAGACACACTCATGCAAGACCTGGTTCGCTAGGACCAATGCTCTGATACCAACTGTGGCGATCGCTCCAAATCCATATGGACGAACACGTCATTCATCGATTTCATTGCGAGGTATTTGACCTCTATATGATACGTTTTGTAAACATTGCATTCTTTTGAAAAGGCACACCATCAATGAATATTTAAATCAAAGGTTCTCGACATCTGATGATTTCTATATATAGACAATCACCGTAAATAATAGTTTACAATAGTAATTCCGTTGACAATGCAGTCAAAATAAGATACATGGTGATGATTTTGTGAATGCAACGTTTTCTTGAATAAAGCATGCAAGACTCCATGCACATAGCTTGTATAATATGTAAGCAAACAGCGGAAGACTTCTAGGGAACCTGAGAATAAACATGCTAACAAGTGTCAACACAAAGGTTGGTGAGTTCATAGTTTTAGTGTTTCGCATAATCTGTATATAAAAGTGGATCACAAGATTTCAGTTGTTTCATCCAGAAACGTTTATCAATAGATTCTGCATAACAGAGCACCCTGGTAACTAAGCTTTAACGTTATAATGATAAATACCCCATTCGTTTTAATACACGCAAACCAACGTGTCCTAAACTCAAATAACACACGTCCGTTAAAAGGCTAGTGCTCTAGCTCGGACGGGGATGTCAAGCCCTATGGATCCATATACTGTTATTCGCGCCCACCAGTCCATATCCTATGTACTGGCAGCTACTAGTTACCAAAGCTAAGGGATTTTCGGTTCAAACTCAGTGTAGAATTAAGTATGTACTTGTATCCATTGCGTTTAAAATAAATTACATGTATTCTCAGCCCAAAAATATATATTGCAAAAGCAATTAAAAAGGGAGCAATGAAACTCACACTTTATAATTATTGTAAAACAGTTATTAAAGCATTTGCATATATTCTCAGCCCAAAAATGTAAAGGGTAAAAGGGATCATATGAAACTCACGCATATAAATATTGTAAATCAGTTAATAAAGCATTTGCATGTATTCTCAGCCCAAAAATGTAAAGGGTAAAAGGGATCATATGAAACTCACGCATATAAATATTGTAAATCAGTTAATAAAGCATTTGT
Source organism: Rutidosis leptorrhynchoides (assembly GCF_046630445.1). Classification (NCBI taxonomy): domain Eukaryota; kingdom Viridiplantae; phylum Streptophyta; class Magnoliopsida; order Asterales; family Asteraceae; genus Rutidosis; species Rutidosis leptorrhynchoides. The sequence goes on along the minus strand of NC_092334.1, from coordinate 104,332,215 downwards.
ATGTATTCTCAGCCCAAAAATGTAAAGGGTAAAAGGGATCATATGAAACTCACCTTAGCAGCACATAAAGTTGTTCATCGTAATGTGACCGAAACTCGGAATATCAAATAATCGTAGATCTCAACCTAGAGAACATATGTTGGTCAATAAATGTCTATCAAGCTAGGTCAGGTCATAGTGTATCACAATCCTAATGCTTGAGATCGACATACAAAATTTATCCAAAGTCGTTTTAAAAAGTTAATTTTGACAATAGTTCAATAAAACGAGATATACCTTGTATAAGGATTCATTTACTCGGTTGGTAATATTCAAAAATCCATTTTATCAATCTTGTAAACAAGTTGTTTAAATCTTAATTGTAGATTCAAAAGCAATTTCAATTAACGTCAGTCATAATTCAGTTGATCATATCTTTTAATCCGTTCATCGAAACTATTCGATATCTAAATAAAAAGTTATTAATTTTTCGTTAGCTTTCCATAAACATGCATATCATATACCTTTTACCAGTAATATATGTATTTAATTCATGATTCATTATAAACTGTTTAACGACGAAATTTAGCATACTAGCATGTATAAATATATAAACTCGAGCACTAGACATGGATACACTATTAATTTATAAAAGATAAAATATAAATGCTTACGTATCAGTATTGAGATTCAATATTTCAGAAAAGTACGTAGACGCAACAGAGATGATAAACACTAGGTTTGATTCATAAATATACCCCCGAACATTACTCATAACCTCCTTGGCAATAACCCATAATTTCCTTAGCTCTATCCCGCTCGTAAAACTCATTTTTAAAATGACACACTCATGACCTCGTCGTAGTATTTTATGTATATATACTACTAATAATAATATTAGGATTAATAATAATATTATTCTTAATAATATAAATAATAATAATAATAATAATAATAATAATAATAATAATAATAATAATAATATAAATTATAAGTTACAGAGAAAAGAAAAAGAAATGTGGAAGTGTGTGAGAGTGTCGAGCAAACTGGCCAATTTATAGAATGTTTCTGAATCCTGACTGCCATGCGATCGCATGGGTTTTATGCCTATTTCTCATGCGATCGCATGGCCCCAAAATCCAGCTCACAAATTTTTGTTGTTTTGTTTGTCGACATAATTAATAATAATATATATAATATATATAATTTAAATAATTAATTATATATTATATTAAATTCACATGCATAGTTGACTTGTAATTTTTGTTCCGATAAGTCGTACGTCATCATTCGACTTATGTCCCGATTCCGGTTTTTCAAATGTCCTTTCGTACACTGAGAAAACTTGTATTTTACATTTCGTGTCACGTACCTTTGTCAAAATATAGCCTTAAATTATCCCTAAACTATACCACTCAAAGTATATCTTAAACTTTCGAGTATTTTGATCATTTACTTCTATAAATCATCGTCTCGCTATTTGTTAATATATATATAATAACAATCTGTTTTTATGACCAAGTTAATATTATATTTTATCGTATTGTTAAATATATATTTTCGATATTAATAAACACGTTTTAAAATACATATCACAAGTTATTCATACAATTAATATTCCAACTTATCATATATATTTAAATAAATATCTAAACCAATAAGTTTAATGTACGGTATTAAACAATTAAAACTTTGTTACGTTTTCAAGTTATAGTATATATATGTATCTATTTACATATAATGGTTCGCGAATCGTTGAGAACAACCGAAGCGTACTTGAATAGTTCAAAAATTTTGAGATTCGGTTTTACAGACTTTGCTTATCGTGTCGGAAACGTTAAATCATTTAAAGATAAAGTTTAAATTTGGTCAAAAATTTCCGGGTCATCACACATTCTTTGCAAGAAGCCTTGGGAACTCGTCTCGACATGAGTACTGCGTATCACCCACAGACCGACGGACAAAGCGAACGTACGATTCAGACTTTGGAGGACATGTTGCGTGCTTGTGTTATTGATTTTGGAAAGGCTTGGGAAAGGCATTTGCCACTAGCCGAATTCTCTTACAACAAAAGTTATCATTCAAGTATTAATGCCGCACATTTTGAAGCGTTGTATGGCCGCAAGTGCCGTTCTCCTATTTGTTGGGCCGAGGTAGGCGAAACGCAAATCACCAAACCCGAGATAGTCCATGAAACAACTGAGAAGATTGTCCAAATTCAAGCGAGACTCAAGACGGCCCGTGATCGCCAAAAGAGTTATGCCGACCTTAAACGTAAAGACTTTGAATTCAACGTGGGTGACCGCGTAATGTTGAAGGTCGCACCTTAGAAAGGTGTAATCCGTTTTGGAAAACGTGGAAAGTTAAACCCGCGATACATTGGTCCTTTTGAAATCTTGGAGCGTGTTGGACCCGTTGCTTACCGTCTGGATCTTTCGACTCAATTGAGCTCAGTTCATCCTACCTTTCATGTATCGAATTTGAAGAAGTGTCTTGCTGAACCGGAACATGTCATACCACTGGAGGAACTTACGATTGATGACAAACTCCACTTCGTGGAAGAGCCTGTCGAAATTATGGACCGTGAGGTCAAAACTTTGAAACACAACAGGATTCCGATCGTCCGAGTCCGATGGAATGCCAAACGAGGACCTGAGTTTACCTGGGAACGAGAGGATCAAATGATGCAGAAGTATCCTCACCTTTTCCCAACTCCACCATCTACCTCAGCTTAAAATTTCGGGATGAAATTTTATTTAACATGTGGGTAATGTAACGACCCCGGATTTTCCAACTTTTATTATTAATATTTATTATTAATACCTGCACTTTAATAAATGTATTTTTACACATTCACTTGTTATCGTAATTGACTTTACAAGTCCCGACTCGTCTTTGTGACACACGTACTTTTCACGAATAATATTTTGAATATTATTTACGTTCATGATTAATTATTATTAATCATTTTTAATTAACTAATGTTACTAGTTAATTACTTGGGCTTTTTATTTAATTGTTGGTTACTTGGACTTGGGCTTTTATTATATGGACTTGGAAGCCCACCCTACACACTTAATGGACTAGTAATCCCATCTTTTAAGCTAATGAATCATTAAGGAAAAGCAAGGTTAATTAAGCTAATTAGGAGACAAATCTTACAAGCATGCTAGAACTCTTTCCCATACATCTAACTTTAATACCATTCTAAGCTTACACCCTTCCCCCATGCATGAAAGTTGAAGCTTGACTTACCCGTTTGAGCACCCTAAAACATTCGGCCAAACTATGGGTGGGAGGGAGAGTTCAAACTTTTTTTTTGGTTACTTATTTGCAAGTATTATCTCACATTTACACATACATACTTACACACTTTCTTTTGCTCTCATTTTTCTCTCAAAACTTTGTAAGTAACAACCTTATTTCTTCCTTCTTCCTTCTTTTTCTTCCTTAAAACCGCCACCATTCATCATCATTTTACTAGTTTGTAGTTTATTGTTGTTTGTTGTTGTTAAAGATCAAGTTCTATAACTTGTATCTTCATGTAATCTTGGTTACTTCCATCTTTTGTTTGATAAAGAACCAAGAACAAGAATCTAAACTTGTTAGTTTATGGTTCTACACTTAAATGTTATAAGATTTAAAGCTCATAAACTTTATAATCATACTTGTGTTCATGTTTTGTAGACTTAAATTCTTAAGATCCAAGCTTGACTTGAATCTTCTTAAGTATGAAACAAACATGAACATAATACTTATAACTTTAGTTTATTTCTTTCTTTTGTAAGTACTTTAAGTTGTGATGTTGTTAAATTTGGTCAAGTATTACTAGTTAAGCTTGATCTCATATTTCTTGAAACTAAAGTTAACTTTATAAGTTCAAGAACATGGAAGTATAAATTTTTAGTTATAACTTCATACACTTGTGTTGGATCTAAGTTTTTATAGCTTATGGTCTTCCAAATTTGTTGTAAACAAGAGCTTATAAGCTTATATACATTTTACAAGTTGAAAATCTAAGTTTCATAACTTATGGTTTCATTTCTATATCTTAGGATCTAACTTAAGAACACTAGATCTAGACTTTCTAGTCTAGGATCTTCAAGATCTAACTAAGATCTAAGTTCTACAACTTAAGATCTTGTTTGTTTAGTTTACTTTCAAGTTTGTAGCTTAATATTACTATTAGAACTCATGTATGTGTCAGATCTAAGATCTTGATGTAACTTTGGTTCATCAAACTACTTACAACCCTTAATTGAGTTGTGCTACATATCTTAGAATTACACTAGTGTTATGATGGTCAAAACTTTGTTAAGATGATGCAAACACATCAACGAGTTGTACACTTGAAGCTATAAGCATCAAGGATGAGAACCGTGATGAGCATCAAGCACCAAGAACCCACCAGAACACCTTACTTACTGTTTTCTGGAACTGATCATAACCTGGGCTGCTGGAAAAGTTGAATTACAGCTATTTCTGTTTGATTAGATGATTTTCTATTTAGACCTCGTCTTAATCCGAGTTACGGTTTAGGATTTATGGCCATCCGAAAGTCACTACACCCTTTTAACGTTGTGCTGAAATTTCTGACCTACTCGCACTTAAATCGTCACCACGGTTAAATGAAGACGAGTTTGGTTCTGGAAATTGGTCAGCCTCTAGGGGACTCATATATGGAGCCATGGCCACTGGTCTCACCTCATTTCAGTTTGTATAGAGGTCGTGGCGACTAAACGAATCAGCCTTTATTTCAAACTCTATTCTTGATTGAAACTTACTTTACACTTTTTGTTTAATGATGAATGATGATGATACTTAAGACCTAATTTACATACTTTTAAACCTTTGGGAACGATTTACTGACTTAGTAACTTTTGACTTAGGTTGAGGACCTTTCGGACCAACCACTTGCTTACTATTCCCGCGTATCGACTTTTACTACTTTCCACTGTGAGTTATAGCATCCCTTTTTACTTTAACTATTTTGGAAACTGAGAATACATGCGCATTTTACGTTTTACATACTAGGCACGAGTACTTAAACTTTATATATGTGTGGGTTATACAATGGCATAAACTTTCCCCTTAGCTCGGTAACGTTTAGTCATTGGTCTTTGAACCGGTGAACGCGAATCTTAGATATGGATCCATAGGGTTTGACATCCCCACTCGGGCTAGTAGTGCTAGCATTTAACGGGTGTTTAATACTTCATAAACTTACGCACTCACCAAGTGTACTTTTAGGGGGTGTTATTTACGTTAAGTTAGTTACCAAGTGCCCACGGTTATACATATACTTTTCATACTGTTTTGAAACACTGAAATCTCGTGGCCTATCTTACATTACTGTTATACTTAAACTATAGCTCACCAAACTTTGTGTTGACGTTTTTAAGCATGTTTTTCTCAGGTGCTTAAGGTTTGGTTGCTTCCGCTGTAGTTGTCATGCTTTGTAGACTCCCGCTGCGCTTATTAGAGATGTCTTCGCATGAAACATTTAATTTGCATTCAAACTATGTTACTTTTGAAACGATGAATTTGTAACGACCTATGGGTCACGTACTATTATTATTGCCTTCTATTCGTAGAAGCACACTATCGGTTGTAAAACTTTTAATGTTGGTTAAGACGACACTCCGTTTTATGAATGCAAACTTATTTAAAACAGCATATAGTGTTTGACCTTGTAATGATCCTGTTGTTGATGATCCGTACACGTTAATTTTATACGGGGCATCACACATTGCCATGTCTAGTTTATAGTTCGTAAACATCAAGTTTAAGTATCATTCATCATAAGTTAGGCTACGAGATTTCTGAAAAGTTTCGTAAAAGTATACATTATCATGAGCAATTGATTATAATGCTTTAACCCTGCGGATAGCTAAGTTGCTACACATCTTCCTTTTACCCTTTCTAAGCATACACTGATTAGGTGTACAAGTTAAAATAGAATAAGCACCCCGTACGTTGAGGCAAGGTTTGTCAAACCTAACGGTACCGTCCCTATAAGTCGAGCTTACGTAAAGTACTTAATATAATCAAGCTAAGGGATTTTTGATCTGAACTCATATGTATATCGTTTAGTTACTCGTGCTTAATATGTAAAACATTTGAAATAGCATGTTATCTCATCCCAAAAATGTTAAAGAAAATGGGACTGTAGACTCACCTTTGCAAAAGCTAAGTAAAACTTCTTAGTAACACGGTACGGTAGTCGGACGATCACGACCGTAAAACGCAACCTAATCAAACAGGTTACCTTAAGTAAATACGTAGGTCACACTATGTCAACCCATAGTGTATGCATAGTCCTAGTGCTCAGACTGACTCAACAAGTAAACAAAAGTCAACAAGTCCAAGCAAGTCAATAAAAGTCAACCAAAGTCAAACCAAAAGTCAACTCGGTCAAAGTAGTCAACTGAAGTCAATCATCTCAGTAGGTCATGCAATATTGGTGAACATGTCAATCCTAACTAAACTAACATATTTTAGCTCACAGTTTGTCAAGTACGCGTTCACAGTTTATCGTTTAGCATAAAATTCATGCACAAGTTGCAAACAACGCACATAATTCATAGCACATAGATCATGGTAATATGGACAACTACAGATCACAACTAGACTCATAAACATTTCCAAAAAGCTTGGTCGGGGCCTCATACGTTGTCTACAAGTAGGGTTTCATAAAGGGTCTAGTTAAGGTTTACCAAATCCGTTTCTGCTCACGCAACAGTTTTAGAAAAATTCTCATTTAATTTAGAAAATAGCAATTAATGAACGGTGAATTGGAGATGACTCTAGACACTCCATATATTCTGTGATAAAATAACCAAAGCAATCCATCTAGTCAATTTGTACAGTTAATTCATTAAAGTCAGACCTTCAGTTTCTGAACAACAATCAGACATGTCATTTGGTGATGCATATAACACATAGCAAACAACGTTTTCAGAAACTAGCATGCAAGTGAAATATGATTAGGAATATCTAAATAACAACATACCAGAAAATCAAATTCTCGAACAATTTCTAGTTCACGTGAGATCATTTAGAGTGCAAACGAAAACAGTTTCAGCTCAATACGAATCACCAATATTCGTTTAATCATATCTAGAGTTATACGTAACCTTTTAACATGAATCAAAAGCCCATCTTGAGTGATTTTTAACAAGGAATTCAGTAGATAGCATTTCAATAACTCATTCATAACACAACTAAACCAAAAAATTCGCATTACATGTAAAACCCTAACGAAAACTTCGATTGATCATAACTAACGCATACGGTAACTCCAAAGTCCAAATTTATTAATTTTTTGAGATCTGTCCATCTAGATACATTAAAAGATCAGTACATAAACTCATTTGATCTGATTCATAGTAATTAAATTTGTGATTCATACAAATGACATTAATCACGCAAAATAACGACTAACGACAACTATAATTGCAATCAATTGAGCACTAGACATTAATACACTATGTAATTGAACAAAATTTGATCTAGAAAGATTAGAGTTAGTGATTTTATACCTTTAAAACACAAATTGCTTATACCAATAGATAGAGAACGATGAGAGGGTCATGAATTCGTAAACAATTGAACGATCAAGCAATCGGGTGAGGTGCTCTTGATCATGGAAGATGTCTACTTTTTGATGACGGGGGGAAGATTTTGGAGCTACTGGTTATGACTTTTGGGAGGGATTAGGGTATGACTTAATTTTCTAATTTGTTAAATAGGAGGCTTAACTAGGTCTAGGTTTGGGTTAAATACACAAAAGGCCCAAAACTTGGATCATATGATTTCCCACTAAGGGGTTCGACCGAATGGGTTATAGGGAGGGATTTCATGGACTCTTGTGACTAGATAGATTAATTCATAAGCTCGTTCCCGTAAATCGTTAACTTATAACGTGACCTGAATATCTAAACGTTAATTTCTCGCGTTTTAATCTATATAAATTCTAATAAATTGAAAGTATGTTTAAAACATAATAATTATATAATATAATTATTAAAGTTAAAATTACATTATGCTTTGGCTTGCTAGTACGCTAAGTGTGGTTAGTTTCTAGTTGCCGTTAACCGTACCGGGTTCCCGGAACGTTAACTGATCGTTAAAACGCATCTCACCAAGTTTAATTCATTAAATATATAATAAATTAAATATGTTTTTCTTAAAGTTAATAATTATTAATAATAATTATTTTATCAAAAATCGAACGTTTCGCAATCCCACGGGACCTCTGTTGCAATTTTTAAAACTGTATCGTATTCTTTGTATTTCAAAACATGAAATAAGTTTTCTGATTAATATATTCTCATATTATTTATAGTAGTCCTCAAAGAACCAAGTATGCATTAATTTGATTAAATACACAAAATTTAAGTAAGTTCCGTTAAATAACTTAACGATCAGTTAATGAATCTTAACGGAAATAGCAGGATTGTTACAGGTTTCCTCCTGGGCACGCAGTTAGAGGGTGGGTATAACTATGTAGGATATGAGCGCGTGGGTGGTTAAATCCCCCTGGTTGATCCTAACAGCTGTAAAAAAAAAGTTATTTCGTGTATAACAGAGTAAAAGTATCTGCTCTAAGAGCACTGGGAATGGTGACCCAAGTCACTTGACATGTCACTGGTGAGTTGTTCAGTCAGAAAAAATAAAAAGTGATGACCTAAGTAACTTGGGATATGTCAGTTTTATTTTTATTATATCTTTAATGATTTTAAAAATTAACATAAATTAATATAATAATTATAAAAATTAAAATAAATAGAAATAACTTCATTAAAAATTAAAATCGCACATTACAATTCCTAAAAATAAAAAAACAATAAGATTACAATTCCTAAAGTAGACGGCTAAAAAAAATGATTCAATTTTCACTTCGAAGCTTGACCCGAATCGCCACTTTCTTCGCCAGAAGAACCATTGCATCTTCTCCATCCATTCCCTCGGTCGACATTTGTAGTATTTTCAAATCAAGTAACTAGTCATTGAATCAAATGTATTTCTTGCACTTTCATCAAATGAGGATCTTGTGGAAGCGGCGGAACTTGAAGACGTCTTTTGTGATTTGACTTTTCTTGATTTTTCGGGAGGTCGTGAGCATGCATCATCCCCAAACATATTCGCATTTGGGTTCTCTTGCGGCTCTTGTGCCTCCGGTTCCTCGTCAAGATCCAAGTCATCTTAACGAACATAATCCTAATGTTTGTTTGTTTAAAGAGGACTCAGGTTGTTCCACTTTTGCTTGTCTTTTAAGAAATTCCAAGCAACATAACTGTTGAACCTTTTAAACGTCTCCTGCTTGTATTATGCATCACAACGTTCCTTGAAATCGACATCATTCTCATCACTACGTGAAACTCGTTTTAAGCGACTCACGATTCCACCATACTTTCTACAAGCTTCATTCATTTTTGTCCATTTGGAGGACAACATGTCCTTAGTTCGTAAGGTCGACCCCTCGAATTGAACTCCTTCATAACCACATTCCAAAATGAAAGTGCGTTTTGATTATCATTGCCTTAATTTGGATCTTTCAAAGCTGTGATCCATGATTGAGCTAAACGTAGCTCATGTTTGGGTTCCCAAAGGTATTAACCACATCTCACTTTGTGTCTTATGGGAAGTTAATATGTGGTTTCTTCTATGGAGTAGCTAAAAATGTTATAGTTGACCCTTATGCTTGAAGTAGCGGCTTTATACGACTTGAGATTTGGCATACTTATTTTGGGATGGTGGGTTCCGAAAATTGTATAAATGCTTTTAATCAATCCTCTATATTGACAAACTCAGGAAAAGAACGGATCCATCCGCATCATTTGAGGTAAATGGTCATCAATACAACAAAGGTTAATACCTTGCCGGTGGTATATATTTCGACTGAGCGACTCTTGTCAAAGGAATGTCATATCCCACAGATGAGCGGTGCGCCAAGGATTAAGTTTACCAGATTTCAAGCTAGTGCCTGAAAGGATTTTGAGAGGGCATTTGTGGTTCCTCAAGGTCGATTTCATATTTTAAGACTTGCTTCACGCACTATGTCAGTAAACATGATGTGAAGAGTAATGGATTGTTGTCTCATATTACATAATATCATTCTAGAAGATAATGAATTTGCACTATGTTAGTAGGAGGAATATTTTATCACCGAGGACGTGGAAAATCGTCCTGAACGTATAAGAAATAGACGACGAAATCCAGACACAATCACAAGAGAAATAATGGATAGGGCGTTACATGAGCAACTCCGAGGATCTAATCGAGCATATTTGGAACTTTCCATCGACATTTCGCACTATGCATTAGTTTTTGTTATGTAATCTCTATTTTTAAGATGTTTAGTTTATTTATATTTATAAACCTATCTAGTCGTTAAATTTTATGTGATGGTTAAATTTTATATCGTGTTGATAATTAATGAAAAATTCATATCATTTTTTATTCAATATGTATTCTATTTTATCCAATTTACTTTTTTATTATATTTATTCAAAAGAAAAAAAGAAAATTAAAAACTGGTGGACCCTATATAAATTTGACACAAAAATATGACATTTGAGTTGACGAGGGTCAAATCCTAACCTAGCCATCTCATAGAAAAATTTGCATTTATTGGTCAAAAAGTACTCAATCCGACTCCACATCACAGGGAATGTTAGGAATAATCTTATGGACGTCCTTTTTGACGGAAATTGAGCGTCAGACGTATCATCGACTACAAAAAATAACATCAATTATTAATTAACACCTCGTATTTTTATTATTATCATATTTCTTTCTCACTTAATATTTAATTATATTTTGCCATATTATTCAAATCCTTCTTCAACAACACTTCCTACAATATTAACTTTTCAAATCCTTCTTCAACATAAAACTTAAAAAATGACATCGTCACGTTACAATCATTCCATTCAAAAAAAGTCAAAATGACTTCATGTCACCGTTATGGTAACAGATAGTCTTAAAGTGGGATGAATTAGGAAAAAAAGAAAATTGATATAGTCATCATTTTGTATTGTTTTTTTTTTTTTTTTTTTGAACCGCCACAACCCCTTGGCAAGAAGCTAGGAAGGAAAAAAGATACACACAAACTAAGGATTAGAAGTCCCAAACGGAAAACACTACAGATACAAAACCTTGGACACCAATCTAAGGCTTAAAAGCTGAACCAGTATCTAGTTACAAAGGCCTTGAAAGCCATTACATCCAACTAACGTTACATGAGCTTCGACTACGTAACCAACGGAACGTTACAATACAATACGAATCGAATTGAAAAGCATATTCCTCTTCGATCAATGAATCTGAGCAAAAACAATTATATATCATATTGTATGTTAGCGGTAAGTTATTTTGTAAGAAAAAGCAAAGTTTTTCTTGATTTAGATTAAGGGTGAGATCACGAGTAATCGAATTACAGTTATATTTCATATTGATAATTGATTATGTAAATAAGAAATACGGTAATATTTGTATGAAAGGAATCGAGATTTGAGTTTGCTTTCGATTCTAAAGAAAAAGTAATACATAGAAAAATTAGGAAAGTAAAATCAGACAGATTGAAATGAAATATTCTCTAGCTTGGGGTATGTTTGGAAAAACTAGCTGGTAGCTGGAGCTAGAAGCTAGTAGCTGGTAGCTGGAAGCTGGAAGCTGATAACTGGTAGCTGTTAGCTGAAGTTTTTTAGACATATTTAAGTGTTTGGCAAAATAGCTAGAGCTATTAAAATTTTTTAATAAGACAAAAATGGGTATGAGAAAAAATAACACTAAATGCTAAATTAAATCAAGAAGTATTAATATTTACTAGATTAGATCTAATGGCTTATATCCTTTAAAGCAGAAAATCTGATTTTATTATCAGTCTATATATGATATGATACACACAGGAGAATTTTTATATACATGCATTACCATGCATCAAACATATCACAGACGGTCAACTATGTACGGCTAAAGCATTGCTCTCAAGTAAATGGCACAATTTTCATGTTATTATGAAAAGTTTATTTACGTGTAGTTAGGGAAAAACACATGTTGTAGGTGGGTGTCTATTACGTGGAATACTACATGTTATAAAACGTGGAGGGTGCTAAAATAATTGGGAAGGCTAATTCAGTAAATAAGATACAAAAAGCTTTACTTAAATCTTCAAACAGTGGTTCACATAGCGTTTAAGATTAGGAGCTTTTTGCCATTTCTAAAAGCTAGAAGCTCTTATGTCAAACGGAGCTTTTAATCAGTTAGAAGTTTTTTTATAAAAGCTAAAAATTCTAAAAACTTTAAAAAACTCTCTGCCAAACATGCTCAATATCTTTACCGATCCAAAAAGCTCTCCAAACTTTTTTTATTCGAGTAGTTTCAGGCATTATTAGATATTTAGATGTAAACGTGCACTTTTTTATTTGTTACTCCGTACATGTTTTATAAATATGAACGAATTGAATATCAGTTTAAAATTCTTTTTAAATGATACCTGGCCGGTACCAAACTTTGTCACTATATAACAGTATACACTTAGTTTCTTTTTCCCCCCTTAGAAATGCAATATATATATATATATATATATATATATATATATATATATATATATATATATATAGTGGTAGGATCAAGAGGGAAGTAACCATTCGGGGGGAAACGGGAAGAAGCAAAAACTTTTTTTTTTCGTTTTTTGAAAAAACTTTGTTCACGAACATTATAGATGAGATGAAAATATGAACATTTAGTAGAGACACTTTGTGATAAATGTTTTTATTTTGGCGGGAAAACGCTCGAAGAAGTAATATATAACAATTATCGTGTTTTTCGAGCGTATTTTGAGGTTTTAGCTATTGGGGTTTAGATATTAGGGTTTAGATATTAGGGTTTATAGGGTTTAGATATTATGGTTTAGAAATTTAGGGTTTAGGGTTTAGATAGGGTTTAGATTTAGGATTTAGATTGAGTTTTTAACACGAACGGTTTAGGGTTCCATAAACCCAAAACACCAAACCCTAAACCCTAAACACTAAATCGGGCTAAATTTTACTTCACAAAACATGAAAAAAAAACGTTCATATTCTTCACGAACAATATTATCTTGAATGTTATTTTTGTCGATCGTTTTCCCGCCTAAATAATAACATTCATCACGAAGTGTCTCTTCTAAATGTTCATATTTTCGTCTGATCTGGATGCCGGAAAAAAAAAATTTCAAAAAAAACGAAAAAAAAAAAAATTTGCTTCCCCCCGCTTCCCCCCGATTGGTTACTTCCCCATTGATCCAGCCCCTATATATATATATATATATATATATATATATATATATATATATATATATATATATATATATATATATATATATATATATATATATATATATATATGGACATGAGTTTGGGATCAACTAGGGAGACTTAACCACCCATACGTAGGGATGGCAATGGCCACCCGATCCGATGGATATCCACCTGATCCACCCGCTTCATGATTGATATGGACGAACCTAAATGGATATGGATATGGATATGGATGAACCTAAATGGATATGGATATGGACATGGATGAAAAGTTTCATCCATGGATATATCCATTACCACCCGAAATACATATACAAATACATAAATTTACATATATGCTTACATATTTACTATTACAAGTTCATTTACCGTTAGATTTATATTTTGCTTTTAACCTTATAATGAAATACCTATAACATATTTTAATAAAACACACATATCTAATAAAAAAACATATAAATGTTATAATCCATGTTCTATGGTAAAATTTAACAAATTTTGTTATATATTCGACAAAGATTACACATTCTTATGGATAGATTTTAATTATGTCATGTTATATTTATTTCTGCTATACTACGTTTTCATTCTAATCGCATATTAGAAAATATCATAACATTTTTTAAATATCCATTGGATATCCATTAACCCGCTTAATCCACTGGATATGGATATGGATGGATGACCTGAAACTAAACGGATATGGATATGGATATGGATGAACAAAAACTAAATGGATATAGATATGGATACGGCGTCACCCGCTCCATATCCGATCCATTGCCATCCCTACCCATACGTTCATCTTCCGTGGTTGCATAACCCGCTCTCAACTACTGCCCTGGAGGAAATCCGGACCAATCCGAGGGCACGACCGGTAAAACCCCCCTCCCCGCTGCCCTCGCACTAAGCGAAATGTGGCCTCAGTGGATACTTCAGGTCAGGGATAATATTGAGTGCAATGTTGTAGCTCAGCGAAGTCGAACTCTTGACCTCTCGCTAAGAGATTATAATTAGATATTAAGTTATTTTTTTATTATGTGGCAATTTACTATTGACTTGCTTAGTGACATGCTTTGTATGTCAATGTTTACCCTTCTACTGTTTATTTAGTCCTTCAATTTATTGCAATAACCCATGTCTCTCAGATTTAGGAGAATGATATTGGGTTAAAGCCAAAAATAGGCTACAAACATACACAAATGTACCGATGTCGCCCACAAACTCATTTCCGTTCTATTGTCGCCTACAAACTTTGAAAAAATGTGCTAATATCAACATTTTGGCGTTTTGACCTGTTACATACTAATTTTGACCTGAATATTTTTTTTTTTTAAGAATTAAGATCCAATCCACGAACGACACGTGTCAATTTTGACCGGTTTAGGCGGTAGCAAGTCATTTTTGTTTACATTGGTACACTTTTTGAAAGTTTTTGTTTACATTGGAACACTTTTTGAAAGTTTGTAGGCGACAGTAGGACGGAAATGAGTTTGTGGGCGACATCGGTACATTTGTGTAAGTTTGTAGCCTATTTTTGGCTTTAATCCAATGATATTCCTCTTCTTTTTTGGATGATGTTCGTAGAAATGATGGAGGGGAATTCGGTTATAGTCCTTGGTACGGTGAGCTTTTTTTTTCATCGCAATGATTTTAGTGATTTTCGGTTATTTTTGATTTTTGTCTTTTTGAATATTGATAATTGTGGTTTGATTTCGTGTAATTTGGAATTTTAATTGTGGTTTATGGATCTTCCAAGATATATAGGATTCTTATGTTTGTTAGAGAAGTCTATGTCAGTAGTTTGAGGAGTGTTTTAGTGCTCACTATTTGCTAAAGAAATTGAAACCTATGAAGTTTAAAGATTGATCTTGAACTATGGTCAAACATACAATGAGGCTTGAATTGTTTCCTAGATATTTCCTACATTGGTAAGATTATAGATTGCGTTAGGTAAGGTCATTTGTTCCATTAATTACTCACTTGCTAACTTTGACTTTGAGATATAACTTGTTACAGTACCTCTGATATCCAAACAAGTCCTACTTTCTAATATAAACAATGATAATAACCACCTTTAATATTTGAGAAAACCTTATAATTGGGCAATTTGTAAAACATTCCTTGAAAATGAATCTTTGATGATGTTTTTTTAAAAGCAATCGTTCTCTTATTTTATAACTATATATCTAAATTTGTATTTATTATAAATTACCTTCAATACTAAACGAAAGATTTTTTTGTTCCTTCAATAGATATAGATATAGACATAGAAATTTACATATATAGATATTTACTTTAAAGCAATGATTCTGTGATAGTGCAGTGGAAGATTGTGATCACCCGGTCTTGAGTTGCAGGTTTATTGCACCTCTCTGACGCATCTACTTCTCATGGTGGGATATGAATGTTTCATTATCAATGGGACCATTAATATTCTAAGTGCAACTAACTTCAATGGGTGCAGATAATTTCAATATGGCGGCATTAACTACAAGATATGTTCTTCTTTAGGTCATTTGGAAATGGAGGAACAAGTTAATTTATGGGTCAATGGCACAGAGACAATCAATCCTTTAGGAAGATTTAATGGTTAGTCTTCGTGTTTTTATCACATTTGTGGTTATCGAATAGGAGAAATATAATTGGAGCTGACTTTGAGCTGTGCTAAACAAACCTAAAAGGTTGTGCTGTGAAAGTGTCCTGGTGCTATATAGCTTGGAGGTCATGGTCTTGAAAGTGAACTGAATTGGAGAAAGAAATGGTGCACAGTAGAAGAGTCCCATTTATTTTGTCTGTTTCTTTTAGCTGTAGCTAATTTTAACATGTAAATTTCTGTGAGGGGTCATGCTTGTACGTCTACTTCTTGTGGGTTTAGTTGTAAAAGATTGGGCCATTCTAATAAAGTTATTTGCTTTAAAAAAATTTTACTTCAAGACTTTAATCACTAATATTGAATATAGATGTAGATTTCTTTATCATACCCGTGAATTCACGGGTCATTTAACTAGTATATATATATATATATATATATATATATATATATATATATATATATATATATATATATATATATATATATATATCCACTTTCACTCGGCTGGCTGTCTCCGTTAGCGCTGTGGCAATCAGTATCGTGTCAAGCACCTTCCAGTAGTGTTGCAATGGGGCAGCAGGTTCGACATCTACTACAAAAGAGAGAATCCACTTCAGATAACCACGCCTCTGCTAGGCAGCGTGTGGAATGGCCGAGAGCGGACAGGGGCCACCACTCTAATACGAACCGAAAGAATCACTATCGGGTTTGGTACCAACCAAGATTATCGTGGTTAAAATACCATCAATTTTGAATAGTTATTAGAGCTTCTAATTAAGTCGATTAAAATAATCCTTTTACTCCAGATTATGAACACCCGATCGGATCTGTCAAAAACGAGCTGACGACATATATATATTATTTGGACATGAGTTTGGGATCAACCAGTGAGACTTAACCACCCATACGTTCATCTCCCGTGGTTGCATAACCCGCTCCCAACTACTGCCTTGGAGGAAACCCGGACCAATCCGATGGCATGACCGGTAAAACCCCCTCACCGCTGCCCTCGCACTAAACGAAATGTGACCTCAGTGGATACTTCAGGTCAGGGATAATATTGAGTGCAATGTTGCAGCTCAGCGGAGTTGAACTCTTGACCTCTCGCTAAGAGATGCAGACCACTACCAGCTGAGCTACAACCAGTGTTGTAAATCTCCCGAGATCTCCCCGAGATCTCGTTTTTAGAAGGCTACCGAGACGAGATGTTCATCTCCCGATATTTCTCAATCAACCGGGTCAAACTTAGTCAAAGTCACGATTTCTCAGATTTTCTTGCTAATTTGTAAGATTTTCTTGTAAAATTCATAATTTTTAAGATTTTCTCGCTAATTTCTCGGATATTTTTGTAAAATCTCGTAAAAACGTATATAAATATACATATATTTATGTTTTTATGTATATTTTTATTAAAAAAAACTATAAAGTCAACGTAAGTCAACGTCCGAGATCTCCCCGAGATTATTCCGAGATGCCGAGATCTCCCTAAAATGTCCAAACGAGATCTCCCCGAGATCCGAGTTCCCCAACCTTACAACTCAATGTTAGAAAGACTATATAATTAACCACCTAAAAGGTCCAGGGGGCTTACAAAGAAACATGCGAAGCCTCCGAGGGATAGGCTTTCACATGGCAACTAAAAAGAAATCAACATAAAGAGCCTTGAAATAAAATACAACAGCAACTTACATTATAAACTCCCAAAACACTAATTAGGCTAATAACAGATGGTTGAGACGCCTGGGATTATTCTTCTATTCTTGTAAAGTGATTGACCATTTTTTCTTTTGGCTAGTCATCCATAGGTGGGACAAGAGCTTGGACGAAGCAAGAATATCTTCTCTAAGAATTGCAGCCGGATGATTAATACAATTGTGCACCAATTTATTTCGTCATTTCCATGTATAGACCCAGTGGCGGAAGCCGGATTTTTTTCACCGGGGACGAAAAATCTTTTAAAACCATAACAATTTTTTTGGGCAAAATATGGAGGTTTTTGGGAAAAAAAATGAAGGTTTCTAGGCAAACAAAGGAGGTTTCTAGATGATCACATGTCCAGGGACTGTAAGGATATTAGGACCCAAAACAACGCAAGTGATTCAACAAGATCACTCGCCGATACTAATTCTACAAGATTACTAACCCACTTAATGAACGAAAGATTATAAATGCAAGAAATGTAAATCGACACAAGAGATAATGTGGTTATATGCAATCGTTGTGATTGCTTTAGTCCACGGACCAACTAGAGAATGTATATACTGAATATTTGTGGTGTGTATACAATGAGTTACAAAAGGGTCTATTTATAGAATGATTTAAGGAGTAAGCTAAAAACAATTCCTTGAAGCTTCATGTGAGTTTCCTGACAGCTTCATGGAGGCTACATGTGAGTTTCCTGACAGCTTCGTGAAAGCTACATGTGAATTTCCTCACAACTTCATGGAAGCCACATGTGAGTTTCCTAACAACTTCGTAGAAGCTACATGTGAGTTTCCTAACAACTTCGTGGAAGCTTCGTGTGAGTTTCCTGGAATCTTCCCTCTAATTGTTTAAAGTTCTCCATATCTCCAACAATCTCCCACTTGGAGACTTTGAACAAACCCAACCTTCGTCAACCCAAAATATCAACGATCTAACCAAGAACGTTAAACCACCATTATACCGCCAAACTCCATTTGGGACACGCACACTCAACACATACTTCGGATGAGCAGACTTTCGATACAAGGTCTTCAACACTACTTGTTAGAATTGAAACATTAACTCTCTAATTCTCTAGTTGGGGTCTTCTCTCATCAATTCATTAGAAGACCAATTGAGGTAATGCAAAACCTCAATTTCTCTGTCGTAACAACCTTAGTAAACATATCAGCAGGATTCTTCGTACCAAGGATTTTCTCCAATAATAAAGTACCATCATTTATATGTTGTCGAATAAAATGATACCTTATCTTGATGTGTTTCGTACGACTATGAAACACCGGATTCTTCCCAAGATGAACCGCACTTTGATTATCACAATTCAAGACGCAATAGTCTTGTCTTTTACCCAACTCACCTAAGAAGTTTTTCAACCAAACAAGCTCTTTAGAAGCTTCTGCAATAGCCATATATTCGGCTTCGGTGGTTGATAAAGCAACACTCTTTTGTAGTCGAGACATCCAACTAACCGCCGTCTTCCCTATTGTGAAAACATAACCCGTAGTGCTTTTCCCCGAATCATCACTGTAGTGGCCCGAACTTTTCCATGTTTATATATATTAATTGAGATTGATATTTACATGATTAAATGTTTCCAACATGTTAAGCAATCAAACTTGTTAAGACTTGATTAATTGAAATATGTTTCATATAGACAATTGACCACCCAAGTTGACCGGTGATTCACGAACGTTAAAACTTGTAAAAACTATATGATGACATATATATGGATATATATATAGTTAACATGATACTATGATAAGTAAACATATCATTAAGTATATTAACAATGAACTACATATGTAAAAACAAGACTACTAACTTAATGATTTTTAAACGAGACATATATGTAACGATTATCGTTGTAAAGACATTTAATGTATATATATCATATTAAGAGATATTCATACATGATAATATCATGATAATATAATAATTTAAAATCTCATTTGATATTATAAACATTGGGTTAACAACATTTAACAATATCGTTAACCTAAAGGTTTCAAAACAACACTTACATGTAACGACTAACGATGACTTAACGACTTAGTTAAAATGTATATACATGTAGTGTTTTAATATGTATTTATACACTTTTGAAAGACTTCAATACACTTATCAAAATACTTCAACTTAACAAAAATGCTTACAATTACATCCTCGTTCAGTTTCATCAACAATTCTACTCGTATGCACCCTTATTCGTACTCGTACAATACACAGCTTTTAGATGTATGTACTATTGGTATATACACTCCAATGATCAGCTCTTAGCAGCCCATGTAAGTCACCTAACACATTTGGGAACCATCATTTGGCAACTAGCATGAAATATCTCATAAAATTACAAAAATATGAGTAATCATTCATGACTTATTTACATGAAAACAAAATTACATATCCTTTATATCTAATCCATACACCAACGACCAAAAACACCTACAAACACTTTCATTCTTCAATTTTCTTCATCTAATTGATCTCTCTCAAGTTCTATCTTCAAGTTCTAAGTGTTCTTCATAAATTCTACAAGTTCTAGTTACATAAAATCAAGAATACTTTCAAGTTTGCTAGCTCACTTCCAATCTTGTAAGGTGATCATCCAACCTCAAGAAATCTTTGTTTCTTACAGTAGGTTATCATTCTAATACAAGGTAATAATCATATTCAAACTTTGGTTCAATTTCTATAACTATAACAATCTTATTTCAAGTGATGATCTTACTTGAACTTGTTTTCGTGTCATGATTCTGCTTCAAGAACTTCGAGCCATCCAAGGATCCGTTGAAGCTAGATCCATTTTTCTATTTTCCAGTAGGTTTATCCAAGGAACTTAAGGTAGTAATGATGTTCATAACATCATTCGATTCATACATATAAAGCTATCTTATTCGAAGGTTTAAACTTGTAATCACTAGAACATAGTTTAGTTAATTCTAAACTTGTTCGCAAACAAAAGTTAATCCTTCTAACTTGACTTTTAAAATAAACTAAACACATGTTCTATATCTATATGATATGCTAACTTAATGATTTAAAACCTGGAAACACGAAAAACACCGTAAAACCGGATTTACGCCGTCGTAGTAACACCGCGGGCTGTTTTGGCTTAGTTAATTAAAAACTATGATAAACTTTGATTTAAAAGTTGTTATTATGAGAAAATGATTTTTATTATGAACATGAAACTTATCCAAAAATTATGGTTAAACTCAAAGTGGAAGTATGTTTTCTAAAATGGTCATCTAGATGTCGTTCTTTCGACTGTAATGACTACCTTTACAAAAACGACTTGTAACTTATTTTTCCGACTATAAAACTATACTTTTTCTGTTACGATTCATAAAATAGAGTTCAATATGAAACCATAGCAATTTGATTCACTCAAAACGGATTTAAAATGAAGAAGTTATGGGTAAAACAAGATTGGATAATTTTTCTCATTTTAGCTACGTGAAAATTGGTAACAAATCTATTCCAACCATAACTTAATCAACTTGTATTGTATATTATGTAATCTTGAGATACCATAGACACGTATACAATGTTTCGACCTATCATGTCGACACATCTATATATATTTCGAAACAACCATAGACACTCTATATGTGAATGTTGGAGTTAGCTATACAGGGTTGAGGTTGATTCCAAAATATATATAGTTTGAGTTGTGATCAATACTGAGATACGTATACACTGGGTCGTAGATTGATTCAAGATAATATTTATCGATTTATTTCTGTACATCTAACTGTGGACAACTAGTTGTAGGTTACTAACGAGGACAGCTGACTTAATAAACTTAAAACATCAAAATATATTAAAAGTGTTGTAAATATATTTTGAACATACTTTGATATATATGTATATATTGTTATAGGTTCGTGAATCAACCAGTGGCCAAGTCTTACTTTCCGACGAAGTAAAAATCTGTGAAAGTGAGTTATAGTCCCACTTTTAAAATCTAATATTTTTGGGATGAGAATACATGCAGGTTTTATAAATGATTTACAAAATAGACACAAGTACGTGAAACTACATTCTATGGTTGAATTATCGAAATCGAATATGCCCCTTTTTATTAAGTCTGGTAATCTAAGAATTAGGGAACAGACACCCTAATTGACGCGAATCCTAAAGATAGATCTATTGGGCCTAACAAACCCCATCCAAAGTACCGGATGCTTTAGTACTTCGAAATTTATATCATATCCAAAGGGTGTCCCGGAAAGATGGGGATATTCTTATATATGCATCTTGTTAATGTCGGTTACCAGGTGTTCACCATATGAATGATTTTTATCTCTATGTATGGGATGTGTATTGAAATATGAAATCTTGTGGTCTATTATTATGATTTGATATATATATAGGTTAAACCTATAACTCACCAACATTTTTGTTGACGTTTTAAGCATGTTTATTCTCAGGTGATTATTAAGAGCTTCCGCTGTCGCATACTTAAATAAGGACGAGATTTGGAGTCCATGCTTGTATGATATTGTGTAAAAACTGCATTCAAGAAACTTATTTTGTTGTAACATATTTGTATTGTAAACCATTATGTAATGGTCGTGTGTAAACAGGATATTTTAGATTATCATTATTTGATAATCTACGTAAAGCTTTTTAAACCTTTTTTGATGAAATAAAGGTTATGGTTTGTTTTAAAATGAATGCAGTCTTTGAAAAACGTCTCATATAGAGGTCAAAACTCGCAACGAAATCAATTAATATGGAACGTTTTTAATCAATAAGAACGGGACATTTCAGTTGGTATCCGAGCGTTGGTCTTAGAGAACCAGAATTTTGCATTAGTGTGTCTTATCGAGTTTGTTAGGATGCATTAGTGAGTCTGGACTTCGACCGTGTTTACTTGAAAAATGATTGCTTAACAAATTTTGTTGGAAACTATATATTTTTAACATGTGAATATTATGTGATATATTAATCTCTTAACGTGTTTAATATTATGTGATAGATGTCTACCTCTAGAACAAGTCCCATTGACTCACCTAATAATAATGAAGAGTCAAATGTAAATTGGAATGATTCGTGGACTGATTCATAAGTTCCCGAAGAGGAACCGGAAGAAGAGTCGGAACCGGAAGAAGAATCGGAATCGGAAGAAGAATCGGAACCGGATGAAGAAATAGAACCGGTGGGGGAAATAATAAAACGGTTAAGTAAAAGAAAATCCTCAACCAACCGACCAAGGTTAATTATGGTCAATGGTGTTTCCGCCAAGGAAGCAAAATATTGGGATGATTACCAATTCTTCGATGAATCGGATTCCGACGAGAATTCCGATGATGTTATAGAAATTACCCCAACTGAATTTAAAAAGGCAAAAGAAAATAATAAGGGAAAGGGCATAAAAATAGAGAAATCTAATTTCAACCCCGATGAACTTTATATGTATCGTCAACCCCCGAAGTCCTTAAGTTGTAACAATGACCCGGGAACCTCTAAACCACCAGGTTTTTCTAAACCAATGTGGAAAACGACGGCTCGTATTAGGGGAAAATCATATATCCCTAGAAACTTGGCAAAACGAACCAAAACCGAAGAAGAAGAAACGAGCGAGTCGGTCAGAATTCTTCGGCACAACTATTTAAGGCGAGATCAGTTTGTAAGACATTCAAAGAACGTTCCAAGAATGCCTTGGTTTATAAAAGGCTTTCGTTCAAAAGATGGGGGATATCACATTGGGAAATCCATAAGTTACGATGTGTTTACTTTGACGCATATATTGCGGGGAACCCAAATGCTATTTTACGCAATGGGTTAAGAAATTATTTTGACTCAATATATCCGAATATTGGACTTTGTGATTTAGAAAAAGTGGCTAACATGCAACATAAAGAAGCATGTTATGCTTACAGATTAGTAATGTTCGCTTCTCACCAAAGTGAGAACAAGAACATCGGGCTACAACTATTAAACAAAACGTTCCCACAAGTGACGGAGTCGGTAATTGGGGTAAGAAATGAGGTTTTTAGATTGTTACGGGACTGTTGGACATTACGTAACCCTCGTCCCTTTGAAGACGTTACAACACGCTGTCTTATCAACGGCCATAACGGTTATGTTCCACAAGACCAAGGATGGGAAGTAATCCTAGTAAAACCAGAATGCATGACTTGTTTCTGGACGTATGAATTACGTGTCTTTATTGCCTTTGCTGAACGACTTGTGTACTAGCTAGAATTATCTTCACAACCATCTTGTATCAAATTTATTGTGTGCTATATTTCATGCTATATGTAAAATAAGCGGTATTGTAAGTTTGTAAAATATTGTGTAAAAGTTTGAACGCGAAATATTATTATAATCAGTTTTTCATATAGAATTGTAGTAGTTGAATTGTATATTAGCTACTAAGTATGAACTTAACGGGTAGGTACTACCCGAATTTAAACTTATAAAACGCTAATATGAAGAAAAAGCTTTTATAAATGAGTTCATATTATGCTACGAAATACTATTAACTACTCTTAATATTCTGTATGATTAACTTGTTCCATTTGACTATTTTGAAGGAAATGGCACCGGCTACTCGACACACCGTGAATATGAATGAAGAGGAATTCCGTACTTTTCTAGCTTCAAACATAGCCGCAGTACAGGCTGCACTAAATACCAACAATAACCTTGGATCTAGCAGTACAGGAAATCATGTAGGATGCACCTACAAAGAATTCACTGCCTGCAAACCTTTGGAATTTGATGGAACCGAAGGACCGATCGGATTGAAACGGTGGACCGAGAAGGTCGAATCGGTGTTTGCCATAAGTAAGTGTACTGAAGAGGACAAAGTGAAGTATGCTACGCATACCTTCACAGGTTTTGCGTTAACATGGTGGAATACCTATCTAGAGCAAGTGGGACAAGACGATGCGTACGCACTACCGTGGTCAGCATTCAAGCACTTGATGAACGAGAAGTACCGTCCCAGAACTGAGGTCAATAAGCTAAAGACAGAACTTAGAGGGTTACGAACCCAAGGATTTGATATTACCACGTACGAAAGACAATTCATAGAATTGTGCCTATTGTGTCCGGGAGCATTCGAAGATGAGGAAGAGAAGATCGACGCGTTTGTGAAAGGATTACCGGAAAGAATCCAAGAAGATATAAGTTCACACGAGCCCGCCTCCATACAACAGGCATGTAGAATGGCTCACAAACTAGTGAACCAGATTGAAGAAAGAATTAAAGAATAGACTGCTGAAGAGGCCAATGTGAAGCAAGTCAAAAGAAAGTGGGAGGAAAACGGTGATAAGAATCACCAATACAACAACAACAGCAATTACAACAATAATCGCAACAATTATCCTAACAATCACAACATCAATCGCAACTACAACAAACGGCCCAACAACAACAACAACAACAACAACAACAACAACAGCAACTACAACAATCATCCCAACAACAATAATAACCGCAACAACAACAACAATCAGAAGCAGCTATGCCAAAGGTGTGAAAAGTATCACTCGGGGTTCTGCACCAAATTTTGCAACAAGTGTAAAAGAAATGGTCATAGCGCGGCGAAGTGTGAGGTCTACGGACCAGGGGTTAATAGAACGAAAGGAACAAATGGTGTCGGAATGAGTAATGGCGGAGCAAGTAGTGTTGGAGCAAGTTATGCCAATGTAGTTTGTTATAAATGTGGAAAACCGGGCCACATTATTAGAAATTGCCCTAACCAGGAGAACATGAATGGGCAAGGCCGCGGAAGAGTTTTCAATATTAATGCGGCAGAGGCACAGAAAGACCCGGAGCTTGTTACGGGTACGTTTCTTATTGACAATAAATCTGCTTACGTTTTATTTGATTCGGGTGCGAATAGAAGCTATATGAGTAGAGATTTTTGTGCTAAATTAAGTTGTCCATTGACGCCTTTGGATAGTAAATTTTTACTCGAATTAGCAAATGGTAAATTAATTTCAGCAGATAATATATGTCGGAATCGAGAAATTAAACTGGTTAGCGAAACATTTAAGATTGATTTGATACCAGTAGAGTTAGGGAGTTTTGATGTGATAATCGGTATGGACTGGTTGAAAGAAGTGAAAGCAGAGATCGTTTGTTACAAAAATGCAATTCGCATTATACGAGAAAAAGGAAAACCCTTAATGGTGTACGGAGAAAAGGGCAACACGAAGCTACATCTTATTAGTAATTTGAAGGCACAAAAACTAATAAGAAAAGGTTGCTATGCTGTTCTAGCACACGTCGAGAAAGTACAAACTGAAGAAAAGAGCATTAATGATGTTCCCATTGCAAAAGAATTTCCCGATGTATTTCCGAAAGAATTACCGGGATTACCCCCACATCGATCCGTTGAATTTCAAATAGATCTTGTACCAGGAGCTGCACCAATAGCTCGTGCTCCTTACAGACTCGCACCCAGCGAGATGAAAGAACTGCAAAGCCAATTACAAGAACTTTTAGAGCGTGGTTTCATTCGACCAAGCACATCACCGTGGGGAGCTCCTGTTTTGTTTGTCAAGAAGAAAGATGGTACATTCAGGTTGTGTATCGACTACCGAGAGTTGAACAAACTTACCATCAAGAACCGCTACCCACTACCGAGAATCGACGACTTATTTGATCAACTACAAGGCTCGTCTGTTTATTCAAAGATTGACTTACGTTCCGGGTATCATCAAATGCGGGTGAAAAAAGATGATATTCCAAAGACTACTTTCAGAACACGTTACGGTCATTACGAGTTTATGGTCATGCCGTTTGGTTTAACTAATGCACCAGCTGTGTTCATGGACCTTATGAACAGAGTGTGTGGACCATACCTTGACAAGTTTGTCATTGTTTTCATTGATGACATACTTATTTACTCAAAGAATGACCAAGAACACGGTGAACATTTGAGAAAGGTGTTAGAAGTGTTGAGGAAGGAAGAATTGTACGCTAAGTTTTCAAAGTGTGCATTTTGGTTGGAAGAAGTTCAATTCCTCAGTCACATAGTGAACAAAGAAGGTATTAAGGTGGATCCGGCAAAGATCGAAACTGTTGAAAAGTGGGAAACCCCAAAAACTCCGAAAGACATACGCCAGTTTTTAGGACTAGCTGGTTACTACAGAAGGTTCATCCAAGACTTTTCCAGAATAGCAAAACCCTTGACTGCATTAACGCATAAAGGGAAGAAATTTGAATGGAATGATGAATAAGAGAAAGCGTTTCAGTTATTGAAGAAAAAGCTAACTATGGCACCTATATTGTCATTGCCTGAAGGGAATGATGATTTTGTGATTTATTGTGACGCATCAAAGCAAGGTCTTGGTTGTGTATTAATGCAACGAACGAAGGTGATTGCTTATGCGTCTAGAAAATTGAAGATTCACGAACAAAATTATACGACGCATGATTTGGAATTAGGCGCGGTTGTTTTTGCAATAAAGACTTGGAGGCACTACTTATATGGGGTCAAAAGTATTATATATACCGACCACAAAAGTCTTCAACACATATTTAATCAGAAACAACTGAATATGAGGCAGCGTAGGTGGATTGAATTATTGAATGATTACGACTTTAAGATTCGTTACCACCCGGGAAAGGCAAATGTGGTAGCCGATGCCTTGAGCAGGAAGGACAGAGAACCCATTCGAGTAAAATCTATGAATATAATGATTCATAATAACCTTACTACTCAAATAAAGGAGGCGCAACAAGGAGTTTTAAAAGAGGGAAATTTAAAGGATGAAATACCCAAAGGATCGGAGAAGCATCTTAATATTCGGGAAGACGGAACCCGGTATAGGGCTGAAAGGATTTGGGTACCAAAATTTGGAGATATGAGAGAAATGGTACTTAGAGAAGCTCATAAAACCAGATACTCAATACATCCTGGAACGGGGAAGATGTACAAGGATCTCAAGAAACATTTTTGGTGGCCGGGTATGAAAGCCGATGTTGCTAAATACGTAGGAGAATGTTTGACGTGTTCTAAGGTCAAAGCTGAGCATCAGAAACCATCAGGTCTACTTCAATAACCCGAAATCCCGGAATGGAAATGGGAAAACATTACCATGGATTTCATCACTAAATTGCCAAGGACTGCAAGTGGTTTTGAAACTATTTGGGTAATAGTTGATCGTCTCACCAAATCAGCACACTTCCTGCCAATAAGAGAAGATGACAAGATGGAGAAGTTAGCACGACTGTATTTGAAGGAAGTCGTCTCCAGACATGGAATACCAATCTCTATTATCTCTGATAGAGATGGCAGATTTATTTCAAGATTCTGGCAGACATTACAGCAAGCATTAGGAACTCGTCTAGATATGAGTACTGCCTATCATCCACAAACTGATGGGCAGAGCGAAAGGACGATACAAACGCTTGAAGACATGCTACGAGCATGTGTTATTGATTTCGGAAACAGTTGGGATCGACATCTACCGTTAGCAGAATTTTCCTACAACAACAGCTACCATTCAAGCATTGAGATGGCGCCGTTTGAAGCACTTTATGGTAGAAAGTGCAGGTCTCCGATTTGTTGGAGTGAAGTGGGGGATAGACAGATTACGGGTCCGGAGATTATACAAGAAACTACCGAGAAGATCATCCAAATTCAACAACGGTAGAAAACCGCCCAAAGTCGACAAAAGAGCTACGCTGACATTAAAAGAAAAGATATAGAATTTGAAATTGGAGAGATGGTCATGCTTAAAGTTGCACCTTGGAAAGGCGTTGTTTGATTTGGTAAATGAGGGAAATTAAATCCAAGGTATATTGGACCATTCAAGATTATTGATCGTGTCGGACCAGTAGCTTACCGACTTGAGTTACCTCAACAACTCGCGGCTATACATAACACTTTCCACGTCTCAAATTTGAAGAAATGTTTTGCTAAAGAAGATCTCACTATTCCGTTAGATGAAATCCAAATCAACGAAAAACTTCAATTCATCGAAGAACCCGTCGAAATAATGGATCGTGAGGTTAAAAGACTTAAGCAAAACAAGATACCAATTGTTAAGATTCGATGGAATGCTCGTAGAGGACCCGAGTTCACCTGGGAGCGTGAAGATCAGATGAAGAAGAAATACCCGCATCTATTTCCAGAAGATTCGTCAACACCTTCAACAGCTTAAAATTTCGGGACGAAATTTATTTAACGGGTAGGTACTGTAGTGACCCGAACTTTTCCATGTTTATATATATTAATTGAGATTGATATTTATATGATTAAATGTTTCCAACATGTTAAGCAATCAAACTTGTTAAGACTTGATTAATTGAAATATGTTTCATATAGACAATTGACCACCCAAGTTGACCGGTGATTCACGAACGTTAAAACTTGTAAAAACTATATGATGACATATATATGGATATATATATATAGTTAACATGATACTATGATAAGTAAACATATCATTAAGTATATTAACAATGAACTACATATGTAAAAACAAGACTACTAACTTAATGATTTTTAAACGAGACATATATGTAACGATTATCGTTGTAAAGACATTTAATGTATATATATCATATTAAGAGATATTCATACATGATAATATCATGATAATATAATAATTTAAAATCTCATTTGATATTATAAACATTGGGTTAACAACATTTAACAATATCGTTAACCTAAAGGTTTCAAAACAACACTTACATGTAACGACTAACGATGACTTAACGACTTAGTTAAAATGTATATACATGTAGTGTTTTAATATGTATTTATACACTTTTGAAAAACTTCAATACACTTATCAAAATACTTCTACTTAACAAAAATGCTTACAATTACATCCTCGTTCAGTTTCATCAACAATTCTACTCGTATGCACCCGTATTTATACTCGTACAATACACAGCTTTTAGATGTATGTACTATTGGTATATACACTCCAATGATCAGCTCTTAGCAGCCCATGTGAGTCACCTAACACATGTGGGAACCATCATTTGGCAACTAGCATGAAATATCTCATAAAATTACAAAAATATGAGTAATCATTCATGACTTATTTACATGAAAACAAAATTACATATCCTTTATATCTAATCCATACACCAACGACCAAAAACACCTACAAACACTTTCATTCTTCAATTTTCTTCATCTAATTGATCTCTCTCAAGTTCTATCTTCAAGTTCTAAGTGTTCTTCATAAATTCTACAAGTTTTAGTTACATAAAATCAAGAATACTTTCAAGTTTGCTAGCTCACTTCCAATCTTGTAAGGTGATCATCCAACCTCAAGAAATCTTTATTTCTTACAGTAGGTTATCATTATAATACAAGGTAATAATCATATTCAAACTTTGGTTCAATTTCTATAACTATAACAATCTTATTTCAAGTGATGATCTTACTTGAACTTGTTTTCGTGTCATGATTCTGCTTCAAGAACTTCGAGCCATCCAAGGATCCGTTGAAGCTAGATCCATTTTTCTATTTTTCAGTAGGTTTATCCAAGGAACTTAAGGTAGTAATGATGTTCATAACATCATTCTATTCATACATATAAAGCTATCTTATTCGAAGGTTTAAACTTGTAATCACTAGAACATAGTTTAGTTAATTCTAAACTTGTTCGCAAACAAAAGTTAATCCTTCTAACTTGACTTTTAAAATCAACTAAATACATGTTCTATATCTATATGATATGCTAACTTAATGATTTAAAACCTGGAAACACGAAAAACACCGTAAAACTGGATTTACGCCGTCGTAGTAACACCGCGGGCTGTTTTGGGTTAGTTAATTAAAAACTATGATAAACTTTGATTTAAAAGTTGTTATTCTGAGAAAATGATTTTTATTATGAACATGAAACTATATCCAAAAATTATGGTTAAACTCAAAGTGGAAGTATGTTTTCTAAAATGGTCATCTAGACGTCGTTCTTTCGACTGAAATGACTACCTTTACAAAAACGACTTGTAACTTATTTTTCCGACTATAAAACTACTTTTTATGTTTAGATTCATAAAATAGAGTTCAATATGAAACCATAGCAATTTGATTCACTCAAAACGGATTTAAAATGAAGAAGTTATGGGTAAAACAAGATTGGATAATTTTTCTCATTTTAGCTACGTGAAAATTGATAACAAATCTATTCCAACCATAACTTAATCAACTTGTATTGTATATTATGTAATCTTGAGATACCATAGACACGTATACAATGTTTCGACCTATCATGTCGACACATCTATATATATTTCGGAACAACCATAGACACTCTATATGTGAATGTTGGAGTTAGCTATACAGGGTTGAGGTTGATTCCAAAATATATATAGTTTGAGTTGTGATCAATACTGAGATACGTATACACTGGGTCGTGGATTGATTCAAGATAATATTTATCGATTTATTTCTGTACATCTAACTGTGGACAACTAGTTGTAGGTTACTAACGAGGACAGCTGACTTAATAAACTTAAAACATCAAAATATATTAAAAGTGTTGTAAATATATTTTGAACATACTTTGATATATATGTATATATTGTTATAGGTTCGTGAATTAACCAGTGGCCAAGTCTTACTTCCCGACGAAGTAAAAATATGTGAAAGTGAGTTATAGTCCCACTTTTAAAATCTAATATTTTTGGGATGAGAATACATGCAGGTTTTATAAATGATTTACAAAATAGACACAAGTACGTGAAACTACATTCTATGGTTGAATTATCGAAATCGAATATGCCCCTTTTTATTAAGTCTGGTAATCTAAGAATTAGGGAACAGACACCCTAATTGACGCGAATCCTAAAGATAGATCTATTGGGCCTAACAAACCCCATCCAAAGTACCGGATGCTTTAGTACTTCAAAATTTATATCATATCCGAAGGGTGTCCCGGAATGATGGGGATATTCTTATATATGCATCTTGTTAATGGCGGTTACCAGGTGTTCACCATATGAATGATTTTTATCTCTATTTATGGGATGTGTATTGAAATATGAAATCTTGTGGTCTATTGTTATGATTTGATATATATATAGGTTAAACCTATAACTCACCAACATTTTTGTTGACGTTTTAAGCATGTTTATTCTCAGGTGATTATTAAGAGCTTCCGCTATCGTATACTTAAATAAGGACGAGATTTGGAGTCCATGCTTGTATGATATTGTGTAAAAACTGCATTCAAGAAACTTATTTTATTGTAACATATTTGTATTGTAAACCATTATGTAATGGTCGTGTGTAAACAGGATATTTTAGATTATCATTATTTGATAATCTACGTAAAGCTTTTTAAACCTTTTTTGATGAAATAAAGGTTATGGTTTGTTTTAAAATGAATGCAGTCTTTGAAAAACGTCTCATATAGAGGTCAAAACTCGCAACGAAATCAATTAATATGGAACGTTTTTAATCAATAAGAACGGGACATTTCAATCACATCCACCCAAATTAGCATACGCATAACCCCTAAGTATGAGATTATTTTTGGAGAAACACAATCCCATATTAGAAGTACCTTTCAAATAACGAAGCAACCATTTGACCGCTTCCCAATGCTCTTTCCCTGGATTAGACATATAATGACTTACAACTCCCACTGCTTGAGCAATATCGGGTCTTGTACAAACCATGGCATACATAACACTACCCACGGCCGATGCATATGGAACCTTTTCCATCTCCATTTTGTCTTCTTCCGTTTTAGGTGATTGACTTTTCGATAGCTTTATCGTGCTACCCAAAGGCATAGAACGAGCCTTTGAATTTTCCATGTTAAACCTCTCTATAACTTTCTCAATATATTTGGATTGAGACAAGTATAGAGTACCCTTCACACAATCACGCACAATACTCATGCCAAGTATTTGCCTAGCACCACCAAGATCTTTCATCTCGAATTCACGGGAAAGTAATCCCTTCAACTTGTTAATTTCGGACATGTTGGAACCTGCAAATAACATGTCATCAACATACAACAATAAGATTATATAAGAAGACTTGAGTTTCTTCAAGTAGCAACAGTGATCCGCTTCACATCTTAAGAAACCAATCTTCTTCATAAAATCATCAAACTTCAAGTACCATTGCCGAGGTGCTTGCTTCAATCCATACAAACTTTTCTTTAGCTTACAAACCCACTTCTCTTTACCCTTTACCTCAAAGCCCTCGGGTTGCCCATGTAGATCTCTTCAACAAGATCACCATGCAAGAATGCGGTCTTCACATCTAGTTGCTCTAGATGTAAGTCTTCGGATGCAACCATAGAAAGTACCAAACGAATAGTAGTCATCTTCACCACAGGTGAAAATATCTCTTGGTAGTCAACTCCTTTCTTTTATTGAAAGCCTTTAACCACCAAACGAGCCTTGTACCTTTTCTTGCCATCCAACTCATTCTTGATTCGATACACCCATTTACTTTGCAACGCCCTTTTATCATGAGGTAACTTCACTAGTGACCAAGTTTTATTCTTCTCAAGTGACCCCATCTCTTCTTTCATGGCAAGCTCCCATTGTATGGATTCTTTTATCTTTCTTGCCTCAAAGTAACTTTTGGGTTCACCATTCTCGGTATAGAGCAAGTAGTTTGCTGATGGAGAATACCTAGGATTAGGTTTGGGCACTCTAGTCGAGCGTCTTAGTGTAGGAGCAACCGAAATGGTTGGAACGGTTTCATTTGTGTCCTCCTCATCACTAGAACTCGCACTATGTTCGGAATCATCATCGCTTTCCGAATCATTTCCATCATTAGCATTTTCTGACGCCTCACCGTTAATTGGCAATTCATTGTTACCCGTACTCCCACTAGAACCTGCAAGATCATCAATAGAAACATCGTCAAAAGTAACATGACCCGGTTTAGGACTCCCCGTTTCCGGTTTGCCATAAACCGAATCTTCATCAAAGGTAACATCACGAGAACGAATCACTTTTCTAGCCTCGTTATCCCAACAACGATAACCCATTTCATCCGACCCGTAACCTATGAAAGTACACTTCTTTGACTTAGCTTCAAGCTTGTCTCTATCCGCATCTTTGGTCTTCACATAAGCATTACTGATAATGCTAAAAGCAAACATATATTTCATAGCATTATCCCTCAAGAAAGACAAGCTTTTAGTTGCAATTGTTCTACGTACAAGTGATATTCGTTTAAATAATAAAAGGTGAAGACAAAAGACAGATTCGACGAATTGAAGACGCAAACGACCAAAAAGCTCAAAAGTACAAAATACAATCAAAGTGGTTCTAATTATTAATGAGAAACGTCTCAAAATTACAAGAGTACAAGACGCGAAACGCAAAATACAAGATATTAAATTGTACGCAAGAACGTTCGAAAATCCGAAACCGGGACCAGAGTCAACTCTCAACGCTCGACGCAACGGACTAAAAATTACAAGTCAACTATGCACATAAATATAATATAATATTTAAATAATTCTTAAAATTATTTATATATTATATATTATATTTAAAACCGTCGGCAAGATAGAAACAAGCTCATGTGAGCTGGAAAAAGCGGCCAAGCGATCGCATGGCCTGGAAGCTATAATTCCATGCGATCGCATGGCAGTAGGTAGCAGGCCACATCTATAAATTTCGCTTGTTTTGGCTCAGTTTTATATACCATCTATCTATCTCTCACTCGTAATATATATATATATATATATATATATATATATATATATATATATATATATATTATTTTAATTTTAATTTTAATTTTAAATTCTAATAATAAGGGTATGTTAGCGAATGTTGTAAGGGTGTAAGTCGAAATTATGTCCATGTAACGCTACGCTATTTTTAATCATTGTAAGTTATGTTCAACCTTTTTAATTTAATGTCTCGTAGCTAAGTTATTATTATGCTTATTTAATGCCGAAGTAATCGTGATGTTGGGCTAAATATTAAAATTGGGTAATTGAGTTTTGTACCATAATTGGGGTTTGGACAAAAGAACGACACTTGTGAAAATTAGACTATGGGCTATTAATGGGCTTTATATTTGTTTAATTAAATGATAGTTTGTTAATTTAATATAAAGATTTACAATTGGACGTACCTATAAATAACCATATACACTCGATCAGACACGATGGGCGAGATATTTATATGTACGAATAATCGTTCATTTAACCGGACACGGGAATGGATTAATAGTTAATAGATTTATTAAAACAGGGGTGAATTATGTACAAGGACACTTGGCGTAATTGTTAACAAAGTATTAAAACCTTGGGTTACACGCAGTCGATAACCTGGTGTAATTATTAAACAAAGTATTAAGACCTTGTTACAGTTTAAGTCCTCAATTAGTTGGAATATTTGACTTCGGATATAAGGATAATTTGACGAGGACACTCGCACTTTATATTTATGACTGATGGACTGTTATGGACAAAAACCAGATGGACATATTGAATAATCCAGGACAAAGGACAATTAACCCATGGGAATAAACTAAAATCAACACGTCAAACATCATGATTACGGAAGTTTAAATAAGCATAATTTATATATTTCATATTTAATTGCACTTTTAATTATCGCACTTTTATTTATTGTCATTTTATTTAATTGTATTTTTAATTATCGTACTCTTTAATTATCGCAATTTATTTTATCGCACTTTTATTTATCGCAATTTCATTATCGTTATTTACTTTACGCTTTAAATTAAGTTATATTTATTTTTAATATTTTACATCAGGTTTTAACTGCGACTAAAAGTTTTAAAATCGACAAACCGGTCATTAAACGGTAAAAACCCCCTTTTATAATAATAATACTACTTATATATATTTTTGTATTTTTGAAATTATAAGTTAAAACTAATATAGCGTTGAACTAGTTTAAGTCTCCCTGTGGAATGAACCGGACTTACTAAAAGCTACACTACTGTACGATTAGGTACACTGCCTATAAGTGTTGTAGCAAGGTTTAGGTATATCCACTCTATAAATAAATAAATCACTTGTGTAAAATTGTATCGTATTTAATAGTATTTCCTTGTAAAAAATATAACTATTTTATACACCACCTCGCACACATCAAGTATTTTTGGCACCGCTGCCGGGGAAATTAAAACGCCGGAAGCGAAACGCTATATATATAAAAAAAGATTTTTTTTAAGTTCTTTGTATAAAAAAAATATACGTTTTAAATATTAAAAACCAAAAATATAAAAAGAAAATATAAAAAATCTATATATTTGTTTTTAAGAGTTGTTAAATATATATAAAGTTAAAAAGTATTTTTTATTTTAGTTTTTAAAATTAAATTTGTATTTAAGTTATATATATATATTTTATATAATCTTAAAACAGAAAAAAAAATTTAAAAACACTCGAGGCCCGGTACTGTAGCAGCCCAACTCTGGCCCGAAACCCTAGCTCATGCGATCGCATGAGCCCGAAGGCAAAAATTCATGCGATCGCATGAACGTACCTGTCACGCCAGATTTGACCTAATTCAGCATTAATTACGGAGTATATTTTAATTATTATTATTATAACACTAATTAGGTTTTGTTTATTTAATTAATTAAGTTTAGTTTTAGTATTTAATTTATATATTTAGTTTAATTAGTTTTAATAAATATATAAAACTAATACTTATATAAAATAAATAATATAAAAATAATATTTTTATAAAAATTGTACTTTTTACAACTTTAAGTTTATTTTTATATTTTGTATCTTTTTATTTGTTTTAGCGTAATCTTTTTATTTTTCTCTCGTATTTAGTTTTAAGTCATAGTTTTTGCCATAGTTATTTTTATTTCTAGATTTTTAGGCTTTGCCGTAAAATTCCTTAAGTGCTTTTTCTTAAGACTAAGATTTAGGTGCTTTAGAATTTTGCGACGCCGTTTTTAAAATTTTAGTACCTTTTTAAGTTATTGCCATTTGGGATATAGTTTTTCTTTTAAGCTTTAATACCTTTAGACGCAACTTTTAATTCTTAGTTTTTAGTTCTTTTTTTAAGTTCCGACGCGCTAATTTCTTATTTTTATTTTTCGACTATTTATTTTTCGACGTTTTTCGACGCGCTCTTTTTCTTTCTTATTTTTTTTGCCGTTCTAGTTTTTAGGACATAGAATTTTCTATTTCTTCTCTAAAATTTCTTTAAATTTCAACGACAAATTATTTTAAGTGGTTAAATTGATAGACATCCAAATTTTCTGCTTCGTAGTAATAGTTGGATTTGTTAGTGGCTGAGTTGTGAGCTTCCGATTTAAAGGGTTCTGGCTCCCTGCTGCATCTACTGGCTATTCGAAACGTGGGCAAAAGCAGAAAAGTCTGTTAATTTAATAACTTTAAAATTTTTTATCTTTTATAACTAATAGGATATTCAGTGAATGCACCGAGCAAAACGTTCACCACCTTTTGTACGTTCACCACCTGTAACTCGATCAAGACATCTAGCAAATATTGTCGCCGTTGATTTTTCTTTAGAATCGTCATCCAGTCGACTAAGTACTCCAATTCAAATTTTCGATAATCCATATTTTGAATCCGACCTCACAATTGAGAACCCGGAGGATATTCAGGGAGAATTCAGAGATCCTGAACCACTAATCTTTCCTCCGGAACCACCAATCATTCAAACAGAGATTGTCGAGGAACCAACCATTAAATCAGAATCCTCTAGTGATTCAGATTTAACAAATTCAATTATGGAGAATCTGGAACCTCTAAGTATGGAAGACCGAATGAGAGCTAAACGCACTGGCCAAGGTCATGCAATTACTCAACCAGATATTAATGCACCAAATTATGAAATTAAAGGACAAATCCTACACATGGTAACTAATCAATGCCAATTTAGTGGAGCAATGAAGGAAGATCCAAACGAACATCTTCGTACATTTAATAGGATCTGCACTTTATTCAAAATAAGAGAAGTTGAGGATGAACAGATATATCTCATGTTATTTCCCTGGACTTTAAAGGGAGAAGCCAAAGATTGGTTGGAATCGTTACTTGAAGGGGCGATTGATACATGGGATGTTTTAGTTGAAAAATTTCTTAAAAAATTCTTTCCGGCATCTAAAGTCGTAAGACTTCAAGGAGAAATAGTCACGTTCACGCAAAAGCCAAATGAAACTTTATATGAAGCTTGGACCAGATTTGGAAAATTATTGAGAGGATGTCCGCAACATGGTTTAGACACCTGTCAAATAGTACAAATATTCTACCAAGGATGCGACATCACTACTAGAAAAGACATCGATATAGCAGCTGGTGGTTCCATTATGAAGAAAACCGCAACTGATGCTTACAAAATTATTAATAACACTGCTTCCCACTCACATGAGTGGCACCAAGAAAAAGATATCGTTAGATCATCTAAAGCAGCTAGAGCCGATTCTAGCCATGACTTCGATTCCATTTCTGCAAAGATAGATGCTGTCGAAAGACGAATGGAAAAGATGACTAAAGATATTCACTCAATACGAATTAGTTGTGAGCTGTGTGGAGGACCACATTTGACAAAAGATTGTCTCAGTATTGAACTAACAATGGAACAAAGAGAGAATGTTTCATACATAAACCAAAGGCCTGGAAATAATTATCAGAATAATTATCAACCGCCAAGGCCAATCTACAATCAAAATCAGAATTATAACCGAAATGTTCCATACAACAACCAACAAGGTCCTAGTAATCAACAAGTATCCAACAATACTTACAATCAGCAAAGACCTATTTTTTCCAATTAAACCACAACAAACCGATGATAAAAAGCCAAATTTAGAAGACATGATGTCAAAGCTAGTTGAATCTCAAACACAGTTTTTCACATCTCAGAAACAAACCAATGAACAAAATGCTCAAGCATTAAGAAATCAACAAGCTTCTATTTAAAATCTGGAACAAGAAGTAAGTAACCTAGCAAGGTTAATAGATGAAAGAAAACCGGGAAGTTTACCTAGTGATACAAATGCTAACCCCCGAAATGAAACAGCTAAAGCCATTACCACAAGAAGTGGTATTACACTTAAACCACCTGAAATACCTGTAATTTCTGATGAAGTTATTCCTACTCCACAAGAACCACAGTCTGAGCAAGATAAGAAAAAAGAACCGGTAGTTGAAAAGGTTAATGAAGATAACACAGTTAAGGCTAAACCTTATGTTAAACCATACCAACCACCACTTCCTTACCCGAGTAAAATGAGAAAAGAAAGACTTGAAGCCAAGCAATCCAAATTCTTGGATATGTTTAAACAAACAAATGTAAATCTTCCTTTCATTGATGTAATTTCAGGAATGCCTAGATATGCTAAATTCTTGAAAGATCTTATCATAAATAGAAAGAAAATGTAAGAACTCTCAGCTGTTACTATGAATGCTAATTGTTCTGCAGTGCTGTTGAATAAGATACCAGAAAAATTATCTGATCCAGGAAGTTTACAATTCCATGTTTTCTGGGTAGTCTTAGTTCAATAGAAGCATTGGCAGACTTAGGTGCTAGTATAAATTTAATGCCGTATTCACTATACGCTAAACTAGACCTTGGAGAATTGAAACCAACACGAATAAGTATACAACTAGCCGATCGATCAGTAAAATATCCTAGAGGGATAATGGAGAACATGCTAGTTAAAGTTGGTACTTTAGTATTTCCAGTAGATTTTGTTATTTTGGACATGGAAGAAGATTCTTGAGTTCCTCTCATATTAGGAAGACCATTCTTAAACACGGCTAAGGAAATAATAGACGTGTTTGGTAAAAAACTGACCCTAAGTATAGAGGACGAGAGTGTTACCTTTTCTGTTGATAGAGCAACGCAACAACCGCAATCTGCAGATGATACATGTTATTATATTCAAACTATAGATTCACATGCAGAATGGTTAGAAGAATTTCTAGAATTACAAGGAACAGGAGAATGTTCTTTAGGAGAAGGAACTGAACCAATTGATGAAACTGAAATGTTAGCTACACTTATGGCTAATGGATATGAACCAACAACAGAAGAAATTCAAATGCTAAAAGAAGAAGACAGATATCGATACAAATCATCGATAGAAGAACTACCGACATTAGAGTTAAAGCCACTTCCAAACCATTTGGAATATGCTTAGTTACATGGTGAATCTGAATTACCTGTAATAATATCGTCTTCTCTTACGGAAAATGAAAAATCTCAACTCATTACTGTGCTAAAAGCTCATAAACCAGCTATTGCATGAAAAATTCATGATATTAAAGGAATAAGTCCTTCGTATTGCACACATAAAATCCTTATGGAAGAAGGTCATAAAACGTATGTGCAACGCCAATGAAGACTAAATCCGAATATGCAAGATGTTGTTAAGAAAGAAATTATTAAACTGCTTGATGCAGATTTAATTTATCCAATCTCTGATAGTCTATGGGTAAGCCCAGTTCAATGCGTACCTAAGAAGGGTGGCATGACTGTCATCACAAATGAGAAAAATGAGCTTATTCCTACTAGGACTGTAACAGGATGGCGTGTTTGTATTGATTATAGAAAATTAAATGACGCCATCAGAAAAGATCACTTTCCCTTACCTTTCATTGATCAAATGTTGGAAAGATTAGCCGAAAATAGTTACTATTGTTTTCTTGATGGTTTTTCCGGATATTTTTAAATTCCAATAGCACCCGAGGACCAAGAGAAAACCACATTCACGTGCCCTTATGGTACTTTTGCTTACAAACGCATGCCATTTGGACTTTGCAACGCCCCTGCAACCTTTCAAAAGTGCATGATGGCGATTTTTCACGATATAATAGAAGAATGCATGGAAGTTTTCATGGATGACTTTTCAGTCTTCGGTGATACATTTGAAACATGTCTACTTAATCTTTTTAACGAATGCTTATTAGATGCGAACAATCAAATCTAGTTCTTAATTGGGAGAAATGTCATTTCATGGTTAAAGAATGCATCGTTCTTGGACATAAAATCTCAAAGGAAGGAATTGAAGTGGATAGAGCTAAACTAGATGTAATTGCTAAACTTCCACATCCCACCAATGTTAGAGGAGTTAGGAGTTTTCAAGGGCATGCCGGTTTTTACCGACGTTTCATAAAAGATATTTCTAAAATTGCTACTCCTATGAATAAACTCCTAGAAAAAGATGCTCCATTTATCTTTTCAGATGAATGCATCAAATCTTTTAATATTCTTAAAGAAAAACTCAATAATGCACCGATTATGATAACTCCACTTTGGAATCTACCGTTTGAACTAATGTGCAATGCAAGTCATTTTGTAATGGGAGCCGTTTTAGGACAAAGGATTGAAAAACGATTTCAACCTATTTATTATGCTAGTAAGATGTTACAAGGAGCACAAACGAATTACACAACTACTGAAAAAGAACTCCTTGCTATTGTCTTTGCTTTTGACAAATTTCGTTCGTATCTCGTTCTAGCTAAAACGGTGGTCTATACTGACCATTCTGCTCTTAGATACCTATTTTCGAAATAAGATGCTAAACCAAGATTAATCTGTTGGATCTTACTCTTACAAGAGTTCGATATTGAAATTCGAGATAAAAAGGGAGCAGAAAATCTCGCCGCTGATCATCTTTCTCGTCTTGAAAATCCTGAATTAGAAGTTCTAAATGAATCGACAATACAAGACAACTTTCCTGATGAATATCTATTGAAGATAGATTATAATGAAATTCTATGGTTTGCAGATTATGCAAACTATTTAGTATGTGGATTCCTTGAAAAAGGATTATCGTACCGAAAACGAAAGAAATTCTTTAGTGATATAAAACACTATTTCTGGGAAGATCCACATTTGTTTAAAAGTTGTCCCGATGGAATAATACGACGATGTGTATTCGGAGATAAGGCTAGTCAAATCTTAAACCATTGTCACACAGGACCAACAGGAGGGCATTATGGGCCTCAACTCACAGCAAGAAAAGTTTACGATGCTGTATTCTATTGGCCTACAATTTTCAAAGACGCATACCTTCTTTGCAAATCCTGTGATGCTTGTCAAAGGGCCGGAAAAATAAGTCTGTAACATCCCGCCTTTTTCCGTTTACTTTTCCGTTTAATTATTTAAAGTCCGTTATATGATTATAACATCCCTCGTTAATACGCGTTTTAAAAATATTTCGTTTAGGTAATTCACGCACCCGCAACCGAACTCGATGGACTAGTTTCGCCAAGGGAGCAAAAATGTGACTAGCTTTTGACTAGTCAACACCCTCCTCCCTTGTTTTTCATTTTCATTTCTCTTTTCTTTCACTACTTCCATATTTTCTCTCAATTATCCATTTCCAAGATTCATCATCTAAATCACATCTAGCAAGCATCAATCAAAACAAATTATATATTTGGAATCCTTGCAACTTCCTCTTCGATTCCATACCGATTTCATCAAGTTTGGGTAACTTTCTAAAATCACTAGATTTTGTGTTCTTGATGTTTTTAACTTATAAAGTTGTTAATTAGTGTCTATGGCTCAAGTATAACATGAATATATATGATTTATATGTTCGATTTTGTTATTTGAAGTAACTAGCATGAACATAAACTTTGGTGTGTTTGATTTGGTGATTTGGTTGTTTGAATGATGTTAAATGTTATAAATGCATGTATTAAATGCGTTCCTAACATCACTAGCTTCAATTTGATGTGTAGGTTGTTTTAGAAAACTTCATAAACATGATTAGTGATTTTGATGTTGTTGGTTAGGGTTTGATAGAATTGAATGTGAACATTTAATGTATTGAATGCCATGAATTATTGTTAGTAAGTAGTTAGTTGTATTGTATGCTTGATTATCTACAAAATGGCGTGTTTTATGTATGCATTAAATGCCCGAATCATAAATGTGCACTTGTAAAATTTGAAGCATTAAATGTGTGCATTGATTGATCATTTGATTTGAAAAGTCGGTTATTGCAAATAATGTTTTTGGTTGGTGAAATGTGTTTAGTTGGGTTCCTTGTCGAATTAGCTTTCTAACGATATAAGATACGAGTTCTAAGTGTTAGCGGTTTGTAAGTTATGCTTGAAAGAGTTTTGATTTGAGACTTGGACATTTGAGACTGACCAGGCACCAGCACACGTTAAATGCCGCGGCGCGGCAGTCTTGGGTCGCGGCGCGACCTAAGGCGTGTCCAGGTTCTGACCTACATGGTCAAAATTCGAAAAATGTTTGCTATGCTACGCACCTCCGATTCACATGTAACTTGTTCTAACATGCTTATATATGAATAAAAACCTCAGAAAAATAGTTCGGGACCCGACCCGAACGTGTTGACTTTTTTGTTGACTTTGACCCGACCAAATTTTGACTTTTTGTTAAACTTAACCAAATACTTATACAATCATTCTAACATGCTTTTATACTTGTACCTTGCATGAAACTTGATAATTTGATTCACATGCTATTATGATCGAGTCGTAACGAGCCATAGGACTAACTGAACACTTTGACCTATCGTGTTTACCGTTATTGATACAATCTATTTGTTTAGGTCAAGACTAGCATTCGTTCTTGCATACGTTTACTTGTTGAAGTACTTTTACATACGTGTACTCAAGGTGAGATCATAGTCCCACTTTTACTCTTTTGAACATACATTTGGGATGAGAAAACATAAACGTTTCTTTTTACTAAGTGAACACAAGTACAGGAAAACAAACATTCTACATACGAGTTTGAACAAAAATCCTCAATTCGATTATCATTAGTTACACTTGCCGGGTGTAAGCGAGAACTTATGTTATATGGCCATATGGGTTTGACAAACCCTCATTCAAACGGTTCGCTACCGTTTATGAATGAAATATATTTTCGAGAAACAGTGTATGTTCTAACACTATTGTGATGGGGTTCTATGGAAGGAATGTTAAGCATTGATAATTGGGTGCTCGTGAAACAAACTTTTGGAATGTATTACTATTATATCAATGTTACAAATCTTGTGGTTCACTTGTACTTACTTACTTAAACCTATGATTTCACCAACGTTTTCGTTGACAGATTTCTATGTTTTTCTCAGGTCCTTGAACGTTTTGTGATACATGCTTCCGCTCATTACTTTTGATACTTGTTTGGATGTCGAGTATATACATGCATACATGGAGCATCTTTTGGCTACTTTTAAATCGTGTCGCATAGATTTCAATTGTACTTATAACTTTATAACGTAACT
The DNA here is from genome assembly GCF_046630445.1 of Rutidosis leptorrhynchoides. NCBI lineage: Eukaryota > Viridiplantae > Streptophyta > Magnoliopsida > Asterales > Asteraceae > Rutidosis > Rutidosis leptorrhynchoides. The sequence continues at coordinate 104,288,474 of NC_092334.1, read as the reverse complement.
TTTGGATGAACGATTCTTGTAAACTTGGGAACAAATCTTAACTTTTGAAATGAATGCGACATATTTTCGGTCAAACGTTATTTTAAAGACTTATGACCACGTAATGGGACCTAAGTAGTCGGCGCCGTCAATGACGATTTTGTCGGGTCGCTACAGATGGTATCAGAGCATTGGTTGTAGGGATTTAGAGTTCATTGGTGTCAACCCCTAGTCATAGGGTACATTAGTGAGTCTAGACTACAACCGGCATATAGACTTGAAGTAGGAATTACTTGACTACTTGTGCGTTTATACTCGAACGTTTCTACTCATATCTACTCTTTGTTTATCTTAATCTCACATTATTTAATTTGATTGACACGCCACCTTGACTATATGAAATGATGTCGAATGCACATATGAATCAGGGTAATATAATTTCCGGGATTATATTACGGTGACTCATATGAACGTTCCGACATTGTGGCATAAAGAATTTAAGGCGAGTCAAGGAAATTTTTTCCCTCTATCCTTATTCCATATCATGATTAGTATTATTGAAAATAATAATCAACGGTATTCTTGTGTTTTGAAGGAACAATGCCTCCTCGTCGTGTGCCACGCTATGAGACTCCCGAACAAGCTCTACAACGAATGATAGCCACCGCCGTGGATGCGGCCATGGCCGGTCACTCCTCCAACAACAACAATAACAACAACCACAACAACAACAATCAAGGAGCCGATAACTCAAGCGAGCGGTGCTCCTATAAAGCCTTCATGGGGTGCAAACCTCATACTTTTGATGGGATCGGGGGACCAGTTACTCTCACTCAATGGTTCGAACAAACGGAGGCCGTCTTTAGCATAAGCGGTTGTCGGGACCAAGATAAGGTCAAATACTCCACTCACACTTTCGCCGGTGTCGCCCTCACATGGTGGAAAACCTATGTACAATCGGTGGGTACCGATGAAGCTCACGCCCTCTCTTGGGCCGACCTAAGGGAAAAGATGATCGTCGAATATTTCCCTCGTGAAGAAACCCGAAGGCTCTAACAAGAGCTAAGAACTATGAAAGCGGTCGGAAACGATCTCAAGGCTTATAATCAACGATTTTACGAACTAGCCTTGATGTGCCCAAACCTTGTGAACCCCGAAGCTTTAAGGGTTGAACTTTACATGGATGGTCTCCCAAAGAGCATCAAACACGGGGTAATGTCATCCAAACCCACTAATCATCAAGAAGCTTTGAACATGGCCCGCAAGTTGATAGAAACGGTGGACGAAATTGTAGTGCCGGCACTTAGAGCCGAGGATAAGTTGGGTAACAACAAAAGAAAATGGAAAGCCCCCAATCAAGCAACAACAACTTTGCCAAGAAGCCTTACACCTCCGACGGAAAGAAAGGTTATGCCGGAAACCTACCACTTTGCAACAAATGCAACAAGCACCACTTTGGCGAATGTGGAAAGTTAATTTGCCATCAGTGCCAAGGAGTTGGTCATAAGGCCAACGAATGTAAAAGTGTCGCCCCCATCGCTCGAAAGGGGCCCAATGCACCAAAAACGGGCACTTGTTACGAATGTGGCCAAACGGGCCATTATAGAAATGCATGCCCGAAGAAGAAAGATAACCCCAATACGCGTGGCCGAGCTTTCAACATCAACACCGAGGAAGCCCGAGATGACAATGAATTAGTCACGGGTACGTTTCTTCTCAACAACACTTATGTTACTTATTTATTCGATTCGGGTGCCGATAAATGCTTTGTATCCAAGACTTTGATTCATTCTTTTAGCACTCCACCACTCCCACTAGATACCACTTATACCATTGAAGTGGCCAACGGGAAACTATTGAGTGCCGACACATATTACCGGGGGTGTACGTTAAACATTTTGGGTAATGAGTTTGAAATTGACTTGATACCCATGGAACTAGGAAGCTTCGATGTAATAATCGGTATGAATTGGCTAGCCAAAATGAAATCTCACATCCTTTGTGATCTTAACGCAATCCGGATTCCTATCGAGAATGGTGAACCTTTGATTGTTTATGGCGATAAGAGTTGCACCGGACTCAACCTCGTTTCATGCATTAAAGTTAGAAAACTACTCCGTAAGGGTTGTTTTGCGATCCTTGCTCACGTTAAGAAAGTCGAGTCCGATGAGAAGCACATCGATGATGTGCCAATTGTTAGTGACTATTCCGATGTATTTCCCGACGAATTGCCGGGTCTTCCACCTCATCGACCGGTTGAATTCCAAATCGATCTTATTCCGGGAGCCGCACCCGTAGCACGTGCACCATATAGACTCACTCCATCCGAAATGCAAGAATTGCAAAGTCAAATCCAAGAACTACTTGATCGTGGTTTTATCCAACCTAGCCATTCACCTTGGGGCGCTCCGATTTTATTCGTTAAGAAGAAAGATGGATCCCTACGAATGTGCATTGACTATCGTGAACTAAATAAATTGACGGTTAAGAACTGATATCCTCTTCCGCGCATCGATGACCTCTTTGATCAATTACAAGGATCACGTGTATATTCAAAAATCGATCTCCGCTCGGGTTATCATCAATTAAGGGTTAAGGGGGAAGATGTCTCCAAAACCGCTTTCCGAACTCGTTATGGTAGTTATGAATTCCTTGTCATGCCATTTGGTCTCACTAACGGATCGGCGGTATTCATGGACCTTATGAACCGCGTGTGCAAACCGTATCTCGATAAATTCGTCATTGTGTTCATCGATGACATCTTGGTCTATTCTAAAAGCGAAGAAGAACACGAACAACATCTCCGACTTGTGCTTGAACTCTTGAGACATGAACGACTCTATGCCAAATTCTCCAAGTGTGAATTTTGGTTGAAGGAAGTTCAATTTCTTGGTCATGTTGTAAGTGATCAAGGTATTAAAGTCGATCCATCAAAAATCGAAGCCATTAGTAAATGGGAGACTCCTACTACTCCTACTCACATTCGTCAATTTTTGGGTCTCGCCGGATACTACCGTAGATTCATCAAGGATTTCTCTTTGGTTGCTCGTCCTCTAACCGCGTTAACTCACAAGGGAAAGAAATTCATTTGGGCGACCGAACAAGAATCCGCATTTCAAATCTTGAAGACAAAGCTAACCACCGCTCCTATCTTGTCACTTCCCGAAGGTAATGATGACTTTGTTGTGTATTGCGACGCCTCGAAATATAGTTTTGGGTGTGTATTGATGCAGCAAAAGAAAGTCATTGCTTATGCCTCTCGACAATTGAAAATCCATGAACGGAACTATACGACACATGATCTCGAACTCGGAGCCATTGTCTTCGCACTTAAAATGTGGAGACATTATCTTTATGGAACCAAAAGTACCATCTTCACCGATCACAAAAGCCTCCAACACATCTTCGATCAAAAGCAACTAAACATGAGACAACGACGGTGGATTGAAACTTTAAACGATTATGATTGTGAGCTTCGTTACCATCCCAGGAAGGCAAACGTAGTAGTCGATGCCTTGAGTCGAAAGGAGAGAGCGGTGCCTCTTCATGTCCGAGCTTTAAACATCACCATTCACACCAACCTCAATAGTCAAATTCATGTAGCCTAAGACGAGGCTCTTAAGGATGAAAACATCTCTGTCGAACACTTGAACGTCCTCACCTCTCGATTCGAAGTTAAGGAAACCGGACTCCGATATTTCGCCGGAAGAATTTGGGTACCTAGTTATGGGGGCTTGCGAAGCCTTATTTTAGACGAAGCCCATAAGTCAAGATATTCGATTCACCCTGGTGTCAATAAGATGTATCATGACCTTAAAGAATAATATTGGTGGCCGAACATTAAAAGGGACGTTGCTACTTATGTTGAAAAATGCCTAACTTGCTCCAAAGTCAAAGCCGAACATCAAAGACCGTCTGGACTACTTCAACAACCCGAAATCCCGCAATGGAAGTAGGAAAGGATAACGATGGATTTCATCACCAAACTACCAAAGACTGTTGACGGATATGATACTATTTGGGTTATTGTTGACCGCCTCACCAAATTCGCGCATTTCCTAGCCATGAAGGAAACCGACAACATGAAGAAACTCGCACAACTTTACATTACAGAAATCGTAGCCCGAAACGGTGTACCCTTATCGATTATCTCCGACCGAGATGGCCGTTTTATTTCTAGATTTTGGCGTACCTTACAAGAAGCGTTGGGGACGCGTTTAGACATGAGCACCGCATATCATCCACAAACCGACGGACAAAGCGAACGCACAATTCAAACTTTGGAAGACATGCTACGAGCTTGTGTTATCGACTTTGGAAAAGCTTAGGATAAGCACTTGCCTCTCGCCGAATTCTCCTACAATAATAGTTATCACGTGAGTATTAACGCCGCACCATTCGAAGCTTTATATGGCCAAAAATGTCGTTCTCCTCTTTGTTGGGCCGAAGCAGGTGACACACAAATCACTGGACCCGAACTCATTCATGAGACAACCGAGAAAATCGTTCAAATCCGAGATAGGCTTAGGATGGCCCGAAGTCGTCAAAAGAGCTATACCGACAAACGACGTAACGACCTCGAATTTCAAGTCGGTGATCGTGTAATGTTAAAAGTCGCACCTTGGAAAGGTGTAATCCGTTTCGGGAAATGCAGGAAGCTAAATCCGCGGTATATTGGTCCTTTTGAAATCTTGGAGCGTGTTGGAACCGTTGCTTATCGTTTAGATCCTCCACCTCAGTTGAGCTCCGTTCATCCTACTTTCCATGTATCTAACTTGAAAATGTGCCTTGCCGAACCCGATATCGTCATTCCTCTCGAGGAGCTTACTATTGATGACAAATTTCATTTCGTGGAGTAACCGGTTGAAATTGTGGACACCTCCGTCAAAACATTAAAACAAAGCCGAACTCCAATTGTCAAGGTCCGTTGGAACGCCAAAAGGGGACCCGAGTTTACTTGGGAAAGACAAGATCAAATGCAAGGGAAGTATCCTCATCTATTCGCGAATTCAGAAACGCAAGATCCCGAGGAAGAAACAACGACTACTACGCCAACTCAAATTTCAGGACGAAATTTCTTTTAAGGAGTAGGTAATGTAACATCCCGCCTTTTTCCGTTTAATTATTTAAAGTCCGTTATATGATTATAACATCCCTCATTAATACGCGTTTTAAAAATATCTCGTTTAGGTAATTAACGCACCCGCAACCGAACTCGAGGGACTAGTTTCGCCAAGGGAGCAAAGATGTGACTAGCTTTTGACTAGTCAACACCCTCCTCCCTTCTTTTTCATTTTCATTTCTCTTTTCTTTCACTACTTCTATATTTTCTTTCAATTATCCATTTCCAAGATTCATCATCTAAATCACATCTAGCAAACTTCAATCAAAACAAATTACATATTTGGAATCTTTGCAACTTCCTCTTCGATTCCATACCGATTTCATCAAGTTTGGGTAACTTTCTAAAATCACTAGATTTTGTGTTCTTGATGTTTTTAACTTATAAAGTTGTTAATTAGTGTCTATGGCTCAAGTCTAACATGAATATATGATTTATATGTTTGATTTTGATATTTGGAGTAACTAGCATCAACATAAACTTTGGTGAGTTTGATTTGGTGATTTGGTTGTTTGAATGATGTTAAATGTTATAAATGCATGTATTAAATGTGTTCCTAACATCACTAGCTTCAATTTGATGTGTAGGTTGTTTTAGAAAACTTCATAAACATGATTAGTGATTTTGATGTTGTTGGTTAGGGTTTGATAGAATTGAATGTGAACATTCAATGTATTGAATGCCATGAATTATTGTTAGTAAGTAGTTAGTTGTATTGTATGCTTGATTATCTACAAAACGGCGTGTTTTATGTATGCATTAAATGCCCGAATCATAAATGTGCACTTGTAAAATTTGAAGCATTAAATGTGTGCATTGATTGATCATTTGATTTGAAAATTCGATTATTGCAAATAATGTTTTCGGTTGGTGAAATGTATTTAGTTGGGTTCCTTGTCGAATTAGCTTTCTAACGATATAAGATACGAGTTCTAAGTGTTAGCGGTTTGTGAGTTATGCTTGAAAGAGTTTTGATTTGAGACTTAGACATTTGAGACTGACCATGTACTAGCACACGTTAAATGCCGCGGCGCGGCAGTCTTGGGTCGCGGCGCGACCTAAGGCGTGTCCAGGTTCTGACCTACATGGTCAAAATTCGAAAAATGTTTGCTATGCTATGCACCTCCGATTCACATGTAACTTGTTCTAACATGCTTATATATGAATAAAAACCTCAGAAAAATAGTTCGGGACCCGACCCGAATGTGTTGACTTTTTCGTTGACTTTGACCCGATCAAAGTTTGACTTTTTGTTAAACTTAACCAAATACTTATACAATCATTCTAACATGCTTTTATACTTGTACCTTGCATGAAACTTGATAATTTGATTCACATGCTATTATGATCGAGTCGTAACGAGCCATAGGACTAACTGAACACTTTGACCTATCGTGTTTACCGTTATTGATACAATCTATTTGTTTAGGTCAAGACTAGCATTCGTTCTTGCATACGTTTACTTGTTGAAGTACTTTTACATACGTGCACTCAAGGTGAGATCATAGTCCCACTTTTACTCTTTTGAACTTACATTTGGGATGAGAAAACATAAACGTTTCTTTTTACTAAGTGAACACAAGTACAGGAAAACAAACATTCTACATACGAGTTAGAACAAAAATTCTCAATTCGATTATCATTAGTTACACTTGCCGGGTGTAAGCGAAAACTTATGTTATATGGCCATATGGGTTTGACAAACCCTCATTCAAACGGTTCGCTACCGTTTACGAATGAAATATATTTTCGAGAAACAGTGTATGTTCTAACACTATTGTGATGGGGTTCTATGGAAGGAATGTTAAGCATTGATAATTGGGTGCTCGTGAAATAAACTTTTGGAATGTATTACTATTATATCAATGTTACAAATCTTGTGGTTCACTTGTACTTACTTACTTAAACCTATGATTTCACCAACGTTTTCGTTGACAGATTTCTATGTTTTTCTCAGGTCCTTGAACGTTTTGTGATACATGCTTCCGCTCATTACTTTTGATACTTTCTTGGATGTCGAGTATATACATGCATACATGGAGCATCTTTTGGCTACTTTTAAATCATGTCGCATAGATTTCAATTGTACTTATAACTTTGTAACGTAACTTTTGGTAGAACTATTCTTGTAAACTTGGGAACAAATCTTAACTTTTGAAATGAATGCGACATATTTTCGGTCAAACGTTATTTTAAAGACTTATGACCACGTAATGGGACCTAAGTAGTCGACGCCGTCAATGACGATTTTGTCGGGTTGCTACAAAGTCAACGTGATGAAATGCCACAAAATGTCATTCAAGTATGTGAAGTATTTGACATTTTGGGTATTGACTTTATGTGTACATTTCCAAAATCTCATAATAATCTCTACATTCTCGTTGCCATTGATTATGTATCTAAATGGGCGGAAGCACAAGCTCTCCCAACTAACGATGCACGAGTTGTAGTCAACTTCTTAAAACGTCTTTTTGCAAGGTTCGGAACACCGAAAGCTTTAATAAGTGATTGGGGTACTCATTTTTGTAATAATCAACTTGAGAAAGTTCTCAAAAGATATGGAGTAACTCATAAAATCTCCACTGCTTATCATCCACAAACAAGTGGACAAGTTGAAAATACCAACCGAGCATTAAAATGTATTCTAGAGAAAAATGTAGGATCAAATCCGAAGGAATGGTCCATGAAATTGGAGGATGCACTATGGGATTTTAGAACAGCCTACAAAACTCCAATTGGAACCACACCTTTCAAACTAGTTTACGGAAAAGCATGTCATCTTCCAGTAGAAATTGAACACAAAGCATTTTGGGCTTTGAAGACATGTAATCTTGATTTACATGAAGCCGGACGTCTAAGATTAAGTCAACTAACCGAATTAGAAGAATTAAGACATGAAGCATACGAAAATTCGTTAATCTATAAAGAAAGAACGAAGAAACGGCATGATAAAAGAATCAGAAGTTCAAAAGAATTTAAGGAAGGAGACAGAGTTCTTCTTTTCAATTCACGATTCAAGCTATTTCCTGAAAAATTGAAATCAAGATGGTCTGGACCATTTATAGTCAAAAGAGTTTTCCCATATGGAACAATAGAGTTAATAAATTCAAATGGGATTGAATTTAAGGTTAATGGTCACAGAGTTAAACATTACATAGATAGTCCGATGGAAGTTGACAACGAAGTTAATCACAATTTCGACACCACATCTAACTAAGTGTGGGGAGGATCGAATCTTTTTAGGATAATATGTATTTCTGTTAGAGTTAGATTTTCTGTTTTCGTATAGTTCTCGAGAATGGAATCTGAATGGTCTTTCCCTAGCAGACCCTAAAGAACTAGTCTTCTCCCCCCATTTTGAATTTTTATTTTTTTTAGGTTTTACGAGATGAAGACTTCCTGTGAACTAAACCATGGTCTAATGCTACACGCTTTAATCACTAAACGGAATAATGACACCCTTCCAAGTGAATTGGTATCATTAATCAGAGGCAAATTGGACGCAGTAAGAAAAGAATCCAGGAACGAAAATAATAAATTACATTTTGGTAAAAGAAAATCAAAATCCGCAGCGAAAAGAAGATCACGACACCTTGAAAGATGTCACAAATGCGGAAAATGGTCACACGAAGGTAAATATTCAAATAATCAAACATATTCAAATACCGAATTTGTTACTTTATGCAGAGAAGGACCGTTCATATGTTTCGAAGAAAAATCATTGAATGCTCGAGGTTATGCCTATGTAGCTATGGAAAACCAATTAGTCCGACTATCTTATGAGTGGGCTAAAGCAGGTCACTAAGAATTCTATTTCACAGGTAAGTATGTACAATTTTTATTTTTATTATTTTTAACTTTTTAATAATAAACGCTAAATTGTTCGCTATAAAGTATTAAATTGATACTCAATAAAATTAGGTTTTGCGACCGAAATTATTGATATCATACAAAAATTTATTACATCACTGCGAAATTTACCGTTTATTCATAAGGTATAAATATCTTTAATCAATCAAACCAAAATATTTCAAAAATTCGTCAGGAGTAAACTAGGTAATATAGCCGAAATTACTTTATCGAAAAGAGGGGCGTATATTTTTAATAATATTTGATTGATTAAAGTGGGATAAAAGACCAAAAAGATTTTTAATTTTATTTTTACTTTGTTTTTAAAATTAATATTAAAATAATATTGTAAACTTTTTAAAATCAATATATTTAAGTTTGTAAATATTTAAAAAAAATTTATGTTTTTAATATAAGTTTGTATGTATAAAAATAAAATTATAATATAAATTTGGTGTGAATTTTTAAAATTTTAATAATATGAATTTTTAATTTTATGCATTTTAAATTTAAGTTTGGTGTGAATTTAAAAACAAAAATTTACTTTATTTTGCTAAGTTAAAAATTGATTTTTAAAATTCGTCATGAGTTGAAAACTAGGTCGTTGAACCGAAATTGCTCTACCCAAGGGAGGGACGAGAACTTTTATTATCATTATTTTTAATCTTATTGAAATAAAGTATGCCAAAAACATTAAAAAAAGCCAAAAATCTTTATTTTTAAAACCGCGCTTTGAATTGACAAATTTTAAAATTTTGTCAAGGGACGGACTAGGCAACGATCCGAAACGCCCTCATCCTAAAAAGAAACAAATTTTTAAAATTTAATTTAATTATATGTTTTAAAAAGTGTAAGGTTTTAAAAAAAAAAAAAAAAAAAAAAAGCAAAAATCACTGTACCCGGACTCTAAGCGATCGCATGGGATTTGGCCTTCATGACCATGCGATCGCATGGAGCTGAAAAATTGGCCAGGATCAAAAAGCAGTCGTGTTCTGCTCTCTCCACTCCAACACACACATACACGAACCACACTCCAAAAACCTCTCAAATTTCATCATTTTTCCACCAAAATTCACCAAATTTCTTGCTACAATCCGCTCTAAACATGAATTTGATAAGGAGTTTATCAAAAAGGGTAACAATTTCATCCCTAAACCTCTTTAAATTTGATTTTTAGTGTTCTTGAGCTATATTTTTTCTAATTTGATTTTGTTAATTTCTAGTATAATTAGAGTTAAATTGTTAGTATTTTATGCATGTATAACCTAGATTGATGCTATTTAACATGATTTGAAGCCAAAAACTTCAAAATTTTTAGAAATATAGGGTTTGTGTTCTTGAGCAATTTGGGGCTTTTTGATATACACAGGTTATGGCCGATTTTTGTCATGAATTATTGCTAAATTAAGTAGTGTAACATGTTTAGGTAGCTAAATGATCCAAACTTTGATCCTAAACATGATTTTTGAGAATTAAAGTGGACTTTTTAAGTCCAAAATTCATGAACTTGATTAATTTGATATAATTGCCATTTGAGACTTGTTTAATTGCTAGTAAAGATTGTTTTAACATGTTATTTGAGTTGAATGCTTATGAACTTTGTAAACATTTTCATTTATGCTTATTTGAAAAAGTGTAGAATTGTTAAAATTGTGAAAATACGTATAAGTTTAAGTTTGATTTAACATGTTATTGTAATTATGTTAATTTGTTATTTTGCTAACACTAATGCATATTTGGATGCACAAATTTTGTGTTTAATGTCTTTTGCAGAGATTTACTAATACTAAAACTGGAGGTTCATCATCATCATCTAGACGACCCGCTCCAGAACCTGAAGCAGAAATGCAATATGAACCTGAACCGGAGCAACAACAGGAACCACAACAACAGCCTGATCAACACGTACCTTATTATGATCCACTACAATTTGTTGATGCCTTCATAGTATTTCCGATACATCCACCAGTAGAATACCCAACAATTCTTGAACACACGTTGCATCCTAATCTGAGATTCGATATAAGCTGGAGAGATTACCCATCATATCAAAGTAACAAATTCAAACTGCTACCGAAAAATGTAGAGGTGCCAAGGGTAATCGATTGGGATCCTTTGGAAAGGGTCCAACTAGCTAACTCAGTTAGGGAGCATCTGATCCAAAGGTATGGCAGTTCTTCTTTTCACGATTGGGAACGTTTATTCACCATCCGTAGACCTGTATATAAGGAATGGTGTATAGAGCTGATGAGTACTATAGCGTTAAATGTAGATGTAGATAGATTAGATGATAGAAGTTTTCTTAGGTTTATACTTGGCCGTAGGATGTACAGGATATCCATGCTGGACATGGCCAGGGCATTATAGATTTACACTCCTAGTGAATTACTACTACCCGATTGTATGAATTTAATTTATCGTGGTGAAAGGGTAGATAGGAATTTTGACGCGAACGCCGTTTGAAGGCGTATGTCAAACTATAATGTTTTTACACTGGGAGGAAAACACTCCTACTTACATATTAACAAAGCCGAGCTTCGTATAATTCATAGATTTCTGGCTAACTCGATTACACAGAGAGGTCACAACAAGGAGAAAATGACCTTACATGATTTATTTTACCTAAAGTGTATTCGAGACCCAAGAAGCTTTGTTAATATCCCCTACTGTGTTGGTTTTTACTTGTCTAAGATGGTGGAAGGAATACAGGAAGGGGGAATTATAGGAGGAGGTATTTTTGTTACTCTCATTGGAGAGTATTTGGGTGTAGATAGGAACCAAGGGGGTCCACTTTTGGAATGTAGGGAACTTGTTGAGCCTTTAGGATTGAAGGTCTATCAGGGTGCTAAGGTATTAAAGAGCAGACGCAACCAGGCAGTACCCTATGAAGGTAGTCATCCTCAAGTAGAGAGAGTTTCAGATGAGGAAATGGAGGAAGCGGATGACATTAGGGATGTCATTAGGGAGGCTATGACTGACGTCTACCAGCGTGTAGACAAGGTAGATATGACAAACGGGGAGAGATTTAGTTGGATGGAGCAGTGGCAAGCCCGGAATGATTACGAGCATTCTAGGCAACGACAGCATGATAGATGAGACTATCATCAGTGTCAGATTATGAGCCGGCTGTCACCTCAGGATCACTACGTTCCGACCCGACCCACTTACTATCCTCCACACTAGCCCGAGATGAGACCACCATATACTCTCTACGACCCTAACCAGACCTACCAGTACACCTATCACCAACCATGGAACCCGGACGACGACATGAACTGGAACCCCTATCCAGATTGATATAGTTCCATTGGTGATTTCTATGATTTTTATCTTTTTATGATTTTTATTTATGTTTAAACATATGATATTGTGATACATTAATGTATTGTTTAATATTTTTATTATTTGGTACTAATATTTCATATTTGATTTGAAAGTGGGATTTTAAGTCCCATTTCAAATTACCATGCATGTTTATATTTGTATGTATGTATATTGTCAATTGTACACAACAGGGTAAAACAGCGCATTTTCAAAGACTGACATTAAGTTCAGCAAAAGCTACTAATTTTGACGACAAAACGAAAAACAAATGTGATGTAACAACAAGACGGAATGAACAAATGATGTGCACCATTTATCATTCAACAAACAAAAGCCAATATGTTTGGAAACTTTGGTAAAATTTAATCATTTTTCTACGCTAATCACCCTCAATAATTTAAATTGTTACTGATTTCTTGCAAATGAGGGCATTGCAAGATCTTAAGTGTGAGAAGGGGTTAAATTCTTTCGGATTTTTAAAATTTTAACTTAAACACTTAGTTACCATTAAAAATACTAGTAAAGCAGTAGTTGTATTAGAATTTAGTGCTCTCTGATAATAAAGAACAGCCCTAGTCTTATATACTGACTACCAATTCTAGTAAAAATTTTCAAAATTTTCAATTAAATGAATTCAAAATCATGTTTATACATATTTATGAACGATAAAACTAGGTGTTAACACCGAAATTATTGTTACCTCGGAAAGGACATAAATTGAGAAACAAACCAAAATGTTAGAATTCATTTAAAATGGAATAGAGGACAATAAAAAGGAAAATAAAAGCCAAGTGTAGGAAAATTTTACCAAGTTCTTTAAAACATATATCACATATTTTTGTACAAATAACTGAAGATGCTTTTGTTTTGGACTAAATTGACTGTTTTACCAGTAATATTATAATAAAGATAAAAGAAATGATGGATCTACATGATGAATCAATTCCATCATTAAAAGGAAGTAAAGTCTTCCGAAAAAGACACGCGCTTCTTGATTTAGGTCAGGAAGTTGTCGTCCAGACCAGCTGTGTAACATCCCGCCTTTTTCCATTTACTTTTCCGTTTAACTATTTAAGTTCCGTTATATGTTTATAACACATCCCGTTAATATGCGTTGAATTATCTCGTTTAGGTAATTCCCGCACCCGGTTTAAAGTTGAGGGACCAAACTTGCCAAAGGTTGAAACATTTGACTAGGTCAAAGAGTCAACCCTTATTCTCATCCATTCATTCATCCCTTTCATTCTACTACTTCACCTTTTCTCTCAAAACCCTCAAACCTTCAATCATCATCCAAATTCGTTCAAGAAGGATTCGATCAAAACAAATTGCATATTTGAATTCCTCGTGATCTCCTCTTCGTTTCCATACCGATTTCATCAATTTTGGGTAACTTTCTAAAATCACTAATTCTTGTGTTCTTGAGATTTTTAAGTTATAAGGTTGTTAATTAGTGTCTATGGCTCGAGTCTAGTTTGTTTATGTGATTTGTATGCTCGTTTTTGATATTTTGATGTAACTAGTTCATATTGAAAGATGACATGCTTAATCTTGAAATTTGAGTGTTCATATGTTGTTTGATGCTAAGAGTTCATGTTTTAATTGTGTTTCTAGTGTTACTAGCTTCATTATGATGTATAGTTTGATTAATGAAACCTCCTAAACTTGATTATGAAATTTGGTGAATTTAGGTTAAGGTTTCATGAACTTAAAATGGACTTTTAATGATTTGAATGACATGGAATGTTAGTTGTAAGTGTTAGGTTGTGTTGTATGCTTAATCACCTTCGAAACGGCATATTGTTCATGTAATTTGGTTACCGAATCATTAAATGGCATTTGTGACTTGTATACATTGAATGAGGAACATTGATGGCGGTTTTTGGTAGTTGTAAGTGGAATTTTGATTAATGAAAAGTGCTTAGTTATGTTCCTCGTCAAATTACCTTTCCGATGATATAAGATACATATCTTGATTGTTTGCGGGTCATGAAATGTGTTGGTTTGTGTTTTGATTCGTGCACTTAGGAAATACAGCAAACAGGGCCTGGAAACCCCCTTGGACGCCGTCTAGCTCCTCAGGACGCCGTCCCACCTTTTGAACCGGGACGCCGTCTAGCTCCTCAGGACGCCGTCCCACCCTTAAAACCTGGACGCCGTCCAGCTATATGGGACGCCGTCCCGTTTGCCTAAAACTGGCTGTTTGCTTGATCTTTTGACGAAAAATGTTTGGCATGTTCTAGACCTCCAATTTACATGTAACTTATTTTAAAATGCTTATATATGAATAACTAGCATAGAAAATTTGTCCGAGACCCGACCCGAATGTGTTGACTTTTTGTTGACTTTGACCGACCAAAGTTTGACTTTTTGTCAAACTTAACCAATTAATTATGCAATCTTCCTAACATGCTTTTATACTTGTATCTTGCATGAAACTTGACAATTTGCTTCACATGCTACATAATCGAGTCGTGTCGAGCCATAGGACTAATTGAACAACTTTGACCCTTCGTGACTATCGTTATTGATACAACCTAATTGTTTAGGTCGAGACTAGCGTTGTCCTTTGCGCACATTACTTGTTGAAGTACTTTTTGTTCGTGCATACAAGGTGAGATCATAGTCCCACTTTTACTCTTTTTGAACTTACTTTTGGGATGAGAAAACATAAACGTTCTTTTAAACTACGTGAACACAAGTACAGGAAAAACAAACATTCTACATACGAGTTTGAACACAAATCCTCAATTCGATTATCATTAGTTACATCAGATGGTGTAAGCGAGAACTTATGTTATATGGCCATATGGGTTTGACAAACCCTCATTCAAACGGTTCGCTACCGTTTACGAATGAAATATATTTTCGGGAACAGTGTTGTTCTAGCACTAATTGATGGGGTATTCAACGGATGGAACGTTAAGCTTTGATAATTGGGTGCTCGTGAATATTAACTTTTAGAATGTACTATGGCTTTATCGATGTTGCAAATCTTGTGGTTCAACTTACTATTACTCATTTACTTATTTAAACCTATGATTTCACCAACGTTTTCGTTGACAGATTCTCTATGTTTTTCTCAGGTCCTTGAACTTAGGTGATACATGCTTCCGCTCATACTATTTGATACTTGCATTGGATGTCGAGTATACTTGCATACGTGGAGCGTCTTTTTGACTACTTTTAATCGTGTCGCACGTGTTTCATACAAACTTTAAACATTGTTATGTACTTGCTATGGAAACTACTTTTGTAAACTTTGAAACACCCTTATTTATGAAATGAATGCGACATACTTTTCGGTCAAACTTTGTTATAAAGACTTACGACCATGTAATGGGACCATACGTAGATGACGCCGTCATTTGACGATTTGTCGGGGTCGCTACAAGTGGTATCAGAGCTTTGGTTGTAGGGATTTAGAGTTCATTGGTGTCAACCCCGAGTCTTAGGGTACATTGGTGAGTCTAGACTACAACCGGCATATAGACTTGACGTAGGAATTACTTGACTATTTGTGCATTTATACTCGAACTCTCTTACTCATATCTACTCTTATCCTATCTAAATCTTGCGTTGTATAATTTAATTGACACGCAACCTTGACTATATGATGTAATGTCGAATGCACATATGAATTAGGGTAATATAATTCCCGGAAATTATATTACGGTGACTCATATGAACATACCGACATTATGACATAAAGAATTTAAGGCGGGTCAAGGATAATTTTCTCTCTATCTTTATCCCATATCACGGTTAGTATTATTTAGAATACTAACCAACGGTATTCTTTTGTTTTGAAGGAACAATGGCTCCTCGTCGTGTACGCCGCAATGAAACTCCCGAACAAGCTCTCGAACGGATGATAGCTACCGCCGTAGATGCGGCCATGGCCGGTCACTCTTCCAACAACAATAACAATAACAACAACCACAACAACAACAACAACAACAATGGGGCCGGTAACTCAAACGAGGGATGCTCCTACAAAGCTTTCATGGGGTGCAAACCTCACACTTATGATGGAACCGGTGGACCGGTTGTGCTTACTCGTTGGTTTGAACAAACCGAGGCCGTCTTTAGCATAAGCGGTTGTCGGGATCAAGACAAGGTCAAATACTCCACCCACACGTTCTCCGGTGTTGCTCTCACTTGGTGGAACACCTATGTTCAATCGGTGGGTACCGATGAAGCTCATGCCCTCTCTTGGGCCGATTTGAAGGAAAAGATGATTGTCGAATACTTTCCGTGCGAAGAAACCCGAAAGCTCGAGGAAGAACTAAGAGCTTTGAAAGCGGTCGGAAACGATCTTAAAGCTTATAATCAACGCTTCGCCGAACTATCCTTGATGTGTCCTAATCTTGTTAACCCCGAATCTCAAAGGATTGAGCTCTACATGCTCGGTCTTCCAAAAAGCATCAAACAAGGGGTGATGTCATCCAAACCCGCTACTCATCAAGCCGCTATGAACATGGCTCGTCAATTAATCGAAACGGTTGACGAAATCGTAGTGCCGGCTCCTAAGGCCGAGGACAAGTCAGGTGGCAACAAAAGGAAATGGGAAGCCACTCCATCAACCAACTACAACAACAACACCTTCACCAAAAAGCCTTTCAACAACGACGGCAAGAAGGGTTATGTCGGAAACTTACCTTTTTGCAACAAATGCCACAAGCATCATCACGGCGAATGTAACAAGCTAGTTTGTCACCATTGCCAAGGTGTTGGTCATAGGGCCAACAATTGCACAAGTGCCGCCCCCGTTGCTCGAAAGGGGCCCAATCCTCCAAAAACGGTCACTTGTTACGAATGTGGCCAAACGGGCCATTATAAGAACGAATGCCCGAAAAAGAAAACCAACCCCAACAACCGAGGCCGAGCCTTTAACATCAACACCGAGGAAGCCCGAGATGACAATGAACTAGTCACGGGTACGTTTCTTCTCAACAACACTTATGTTACTTGCTTATTCGATTCGGGTGCCGATAAATGTTTTGTGTCTAAGACTTTGGCTCCTACTCTTTGCACTCCACCACACCCCTTAGATACTACTTATTCTATCGAAGTGGCCGACGAAAAACTCTTAAGTGCCGACACATATTACCGGGGGTGTACTTTAAACATTTTGGGTAATGAATTTGAAATTGACTTGATACCCATGGAACTAGGGAGTTTTGATGTAATAATCGGTATGAATTGGATGGTCAAAAATAAATCTCACATTCTTTGCGATCTTCACGCAATCCGAATTCCTATCGAGAATGGTGAACCATTGATTGTCTATGGCGACAAAAATTGCACCGGACTCAATCTCGTATCGTGCCTTAAAGTTTGAAAGCTACTTCGCAAGGGTTGTTTCGCGATTCTTGCTCACGTTAAGAAAGTCGAGGCCGACGAAAAGCGCATCGAAGATGTGCCAATTGTTAGTGACTTTTCCGATGTATTTCCCGACGAATTACCGGGTCTTCCACCTCATCGACCGGTTGAATTTCAAATCGATCTTATTCCAGGAGCCGCACCCGTAGCGCGTGCACCGTATAGACTCGCTCCATCCGAATTACAAGAATTACAAAGTCAAATCCAAGAGTTACTTGACCGTGGTTTCATTCAACCTAGCCATTCACCATGGGGCGCTCCGATTTTGTTCGTCAAGAAGAAAGACGGATCCCTACGAATGTGCATTGATTATCGTGAACTAAACAAATTGACGGTTAAGAACCGATATCCCCTTCCTCGCATTGATGACCTTTTTGATCAACTACAAGGTTCTCGTGTATACTCAAAAATCGATCTCCGTTCGGGTTATCATCAACTAAGGGTTAAGGGGGAAGATGTCTCCAAAACCGCTTTCCGGACTCGTTATGGTAGTTATGAGTTCCTTGTCATGCCTTTCGGTCTCACTAACGCACCGGCGGTGTTCATGGATCTCATGAACCGCGTGTGCAAACCTTACCTCGACAAATTCGTTATCGTGTTCATCGATGATATTTTGATCTATTCTAAAAACGAAGAGGAACACAAAGAACATCTCCGACTCGTGCTCGAGCTCTTGAGAAAAGAGCAACTATATGCCAAGTTCTCCAAGTGTGAATTTTGGTTAAAGGAAGTTCAATTTCTTGGTCATGTTGTAAGTGATCAAGGCATTAAAGTCGATCCCGCAAAAATCGAAGCCATTAGTAAATGGGAGACTCCTACTACTCCTACTCAAATTCGTCAATTCTTGGGTCTCGCTGGATACTATCGTAAATTCATCAAGGATTTCTCCTTAATCGCTCGCCCTCTAACCGCGTTAACTCACAAGGAACGAAAATTCGTTTGGACATCCGAACAAGAAACCGCTTTTCAAATCTTGAAAACTAAGCTAACCACCGCTCCTATCTTGTCACTTCCCGAAGGCAATGATGATTTTGTTGTATATTGTGATGCCTCGAAAAACGGTTATGGGTGTGTATTAATGCAACGAAAGAAAGTCATTGCTTATGCCTCTCGACAACTCAAAGTCCACGAACGAAACTACACGACACATGATCTTGAACTCGGTGCCGTCATCTTTGCACTTAAGTTATGGAGACATCATCTTCTTGGTACCAAAAGTACTATCTTTACCGATCACAAAAGTCTCCAACACATCTTCGATCAAAAGCAACTAAACATGAGACAACGAAGGTGGATTGAAACCTTGAACGATTATAATTGCGAGCTTCGTTACCACCCCGGGAAGGCAAATGTAGTGGCCGATGCCTTAAGTCGAAAAGAAAGAGCGGTGCCTCTTCGTGTCCGAGCTTTAAACATCACCATTCACTCCAACCTTAATAGCCAAATTCGTGTAGCCCAAGAGGAGGCTCTTAAAGACAACAACATCGCACGCGAACTTTTAAACATTCTCGTCTCCCGATTCGAAGTTAAGGAGACCGGACTTCGATATTACGCCGGAAGAATTTGGGTGTCTAGATATGGCGACTTACGAAACCTCATCCTAGACGAAGCCCACAAATCGCGATACTCGATTCATCCCGGCGCCAATAAGATGTACCACGACCTTAAAGAACGATATTGGTGGCCGAACATCAAAAAGGAAGTCGCTACTTACGTTGCCAAATGTTTGACTTGCGCTAAAGTCAAAGCCGAACACCAAAGACCGTCCGGGTTACTTCAACAACCCGAGATCCCGCAATGGAAGTGGGAAAGGATCACGATGGATTTTATCACCAAACTACCGAAAACGTCGGGCGGTTATGATACAATTTGGGTCATTGTTGACCGTCTCACCAAATCCGCGCACTTTCTCGCCATGAAAGAAACCGACAAAATGGAGAAACTTGCACGACTTTACATTAAAGAGATTGTAGCCCGACACGGAGTACCGTTATCGATTATCTCCGACCGAGATGGTCGTTTCGTTTCTAGATTTTGGCGTACGTTACAAGAAGCGTTGGGAACGCGTTTGGACATGAGCACCGCATACCATCCCCAAACCGATGGGCAAAGTGAACGTACAATACAAACCTTAGAGGATATGTTACGAGCCTGCGTTGTTGATTTTGGAAAAGCTTGGGACAATCACTTACCTCTCGCCGAATTCTCTTACAATAATAGTTATCACGCGAGTATTAAGGCCGCACCTTTTGAAGCGTTATATGGTCGAAAATGTCGCTCTCCTCTTTGTTGGGCCGAAGTGGGTGACGTGCAAATTTCCGGGCCCGAACTCATTCACGAAACAACCGAAAAGATTCTTCAAATCCGAGATAGGCTTCGGACGGCCCGGAGTCGTCAAAAATGCTATACCGACAAAAGACGCAAAGACCTCGAATTTCAAGTCGGTGACCGCGTCATGTTAAAAGTCGCACCTTGGAAAGGTGTCATCCGTTTTGGGAAACGGGGGAAACTAAACCCGCGGTACGTTGGTCCTTTCGAAATCTTAGAGCGTATTGGAACCGTTGCTTATCGTTTAAACCTTCCGCCTCAACTAAGCTCCGTCCATCCTACTTTTCATGTATCTAACTTGAAGAAGTGTCTCGCCGAGCCCGATATCATCGTCCCTCTCGAGGAACTTACTATTAATGACAAACTCCATTTTGTGGAGGAACCGGTTGAAATTGTGGACTACGTCGAGAAGGAATTAAAACAAAGCCGGATCCCGATTGTTAAGGTCCGATGGAACGCCAAAAGGGGACCCGAGTTTACTTGGGAAAGAGAAGATCAAATGCGAAAGAAACACCCTCATCTATTCTCGGTCCCGGAAACGTCAGATTCCGAGGAAGAAACAACGACTACTACGCCTACCTAAATTTCGGGACGAAATTTCTTTTAAGGTGTAGGTAATGTAACATCCCGCCTTTTTCCGTTTACTTTTCCGTTTAACTATTTAAGTTCCGTTATATGTTTATAACACATCCCGTTAATATGCGTTGAATTATCTCGTTTAGGTAATTCCCGCACCCGGTTTAAAGTTGAGGGACCAAACTTGCCAAAGGTTGAAACATTTGACTAGGTCAAAGAGTCAACCCTTATTCTCATCCATTCATTCATCCCTTTCATTCTACTACTTCACCTTTTCTCTCAAAACCCTCAAACCTTCAATCATCATCCAAATTCGTTCAAGAAGGATTCGATCAAAACAAATTGCATATTTGAATTCCTCGTGATCTCCTCTTCGTTTCCATACCGATTTCATCAATTTTGGGTAACTTTCTAAAATCACTAATTCTTGTGTTCTTGAGATTTTTAAGTTATAAGGTTGTTAATTAGTGTCTATGGCTCGAGTCTAGTTTGTTTATGTGATTTGTATGCTCGTTTTTGATATTTTGATGTAACTAGTTCATATTGAAAGATGACATGCTTAATCTTGAAATTTGAGTGTTCATATGTTGTTTGATGCTAAGAGTTCATGTTTTAATTGTGTTTCTAGTGTTACTAGCTTCATTATGATGTATAGTTTGATTAATGAAACCTCCTAAACTTGATTATGAAATTTGGTGAATTTAGGTTAAGGTTTCATGAACTTAAAATGGACTTTTAATGATTTGAATGACATGGAATGTTAGTTGTAAGTGTTAGGTTGTGTTGTATGCTTAATCACCTTCGAAACGGCATATTGTTCATGTAATTTGGTTACCGAATCATTAAATGGCATTTGTGACTTGTATACATTGAATGAGGAACATTGATGGCAGTTTTTGGTAGTTGTAAGTGGAATTTTGATTAATGAAAAGTGCTTAGTTATGTTCCTCGTCAAATTACCTTTCCGATGATATAAGATACATATCTTGATTGTTTGCGGGTCATGAAATGTGTTGGTTTGTGTTTTGATTCGTGCACTTAGGAAATACAGCAAACAGGGCCTGGAAACCCCCTTGGACGCCGTCTAGCTCCTCAGGACGCCGTCCCACCTTTTGAACCGGGACGCCGTCTAGCTCCTCAGGACGCCGTCCCACCCTTAAAACCTGGACGCCGTCCAGCTATATGGGACGCCGTCCCGTTTGCCTAAAACTGGCTGTTTGCTTGATCTTTTGACGAAAAATGTTTGGCATGTTCTAGACCTCCAATTTACATGTAACTTATTTTAAAATGCTTATATATGAATAACTAGCATAGAAAATTTGTCCGAGACCCGACCCGAACGTGTTGACTTTTTGTTGACTTTGACCGACCAAAGTTTGACTTTTTGTCAAACTTAACCAATTAATTATGCAATCTTCCTAACATGCTTTTATACTTGTATCTTGCATGAAACTTGACAATTTGCTTCACATGCTACATAATCGAGTCGTGTCGAGCCATAGGACTAATTGAACAACTTTGACCCTTCGTGACTATCGTTATTGATACAACCTAATTGTTTAGGTCGAGACTAGCGTTGTCCTTTGCGCACATTACTTGTTGAAGTACTTTTTGTTCGTGCATACAAGGTGAGATCATAGTCCCACTTTTACTCTTTTTGAACTTACTTTTGGGATGAGAAAACATAAACGTTCTTTTAAACTACGTGAACACAAGTACAGGAAAAACAAACATTCTACATACGAGTTTGAACACAAATCCTCAATTCGATTATCATTAGTTACATCAGATGGTGTAAGCGAGAACTTATGTTATATGGCCATATGGGTTTGACAAACCCTCATTCAAACGGTTCGCTACCGTTTACGAATGAAATATATTTTCGGGAACAGTGTTGTTCTAGCACTAATTGATGGGGTATTCAACGGACGGAACGTTAAGCTTTGATAATTGGGTGCTCGTGAATATTAACTTTTAGAATGTACTATGGCTTTATCGATGTTGCAAATCTTGTGGTTCAACTTACTATTACTCATTTACTTATTTAAACCTATGATTTCACCAACGTTTTCGTTGACAGATTCTCTATGTTTTTCTCAGGTCCTTGAACTTAGGTGATACATGCTTCCGCTCATACTATTTGATACTTGCATTGGATGTCGAGTATACTTGCATACGTGGAGCGTCTTTTTGACTACTTTTAATCGTGTCGCACGTGTTTCATACAAACTTTAAACATTGTTATGTACTTGCTATGGAAACTACTTTTGTAAACTTTGAAACACCCTTATTTATGAAATGAATGCGACATACTTTTCGGTCAAACTTTGTTATAAAGACTTACGACCATGTAATGGGACCATACGTAGATGACGCCGTCATTTGACGATTTGTCGGGGTCGCTACAAGCTGTAGGTTGACGAAAAATCTAGAAAAGTCATCTCTAAAATCAGCAGGAAATCCACAGACCTCAGCATCAAACAGGGTCGCCAAGTGGTCAGACTTATCCTAACCATGAGAGGATCTGTCTCGTAAAATGGGGAGGACGTCGTGCAAATTAGCTTGATAAGACTAATGAATCAGACCCCCAGA
Source organism: Rutidosis leptorrhynchoides (assembly GCF_046630445.1). Classification (NCBI taxonomy): domain Eukaryota; kingdom Viridiplantae; phylum Streptophyta; class Magnoliopsida; order Asterales; family Asteraceae; genus Rutidosis; species Rutidosis leptorrhynchoides. Next base: position 104,265,319 of record NC_092334.1, on the reverse strand, counting down.
AAGGATAATCTCCTTAAAGATTAAAAATCAACTTTTAAGACTAATATTACTCAATCCTAGAGATTGACCTTAAAGATTGAGAATTACAAACTCATGGAATTCGATGATATCTAAACTCGAGCTTGAACAAGAAAATATTTTGATCAAAATTACAAACCGATTTGTTTTCTGAAAACCCATTTTCAATGCGTTCATCACCATTGAACGTAAAATCCTATGAATTCACCTGGAATTCATTAGGTCACTTGAACCAAATCGGGTGTCAACCGTAAGAACGGTGGTTGCATAGTATGGTCAAAGACAGGACCTTGTGCCAGACCGAAAAAAATATAGGGTGAGCTTTACTATTGCTCCTACATAGGATAGTAATTGCATCTGACACGTTATAGACCATAATTAAAAGCATGTCAGGGGACATTGCCTTAACAGTTGCTTGTTCAACGCTTTCCTTTACAACCGGACGGTAGTTTACCGAAAGGTAATATACGGAGCAAGTATACTGGACGTGTTGCTTTCCCAATACAAGGTTAGCAAGTGGGTGACACAAAACCATAAGTTTTGAGCTAAAATTTTCAAATCTGAAACCCACCAAACCCACAAAAACATTTTGCAACACCGGTGAAGGGTTATTCCGAAAAACCTGTCTAGGGTAAAATCTAGCTTGAATTTTCAAAAGATCAAATGTTTTTATAAAGATCCAATTTCCTTAAGGATCTAAATTTTTATAGTCATGTGGGACTGTAAACCACAACGTTACAACCATTGTTCATACCGCCGTATAGAAATCACTGATGTACAAAGTGTGAAGAATAAAGAAGTGATTCTAGTATTTTTATTTCAAGACTATATTGCTTGAGGACAAGCAACGCTCAAGTGTGGGAATATTTGATAATGCTAAAAGCGAACATATATTTCATAGCATTATCCCTCAAGAAAGACAAGCTTTTAGTTGCAATTGTTCAACGTACAAGTGATATTCGTTTAAATAATAAAAGGTGAAGACAAAAGACAAATTTGACGAATTGAAGACGCAAACGACCAAAAGCTCAAAAGTACAAAATACAATCAAAGTGGTTCCAATTATTAATGAGAAACGTCTCAAAATTACAAGAGTACAAGACGCGAAACGCAAAATACAAGATATTAAATTGTACGCAAGGACGTTCGAAAATTCAGAACTGGGACCAGAGTCAAGTCTCAACGCTCGACGCAACGGACTAAAAATTATAAGTCAACTATGCACATAATATTTAAATAATTCTTAAAATTATTTATATATTATATATTATATTTAAAACCGTCGGCAAGATAGAAACAAGCTCATGTGAGCTGGAAAAAGAGGCCATGCGATCGCTTGGCCTGGAAGCTATAATTCCATGCGATCGCATGGCAGTAGGTAGCAGGCCACATCTATAAATTTCGCGTGTTTTGGCTCAGTGTTATATACCATCTATCTATCTCTCACTCGTAATATATATATATATATATATATATATGTGTATATATATATATATATATATATATATATATATATATATATATATATATATATATATATATATATATATATATATATTATTTTAATTTTAATTTTAAATTTAAATTCTAATAATAAGGGTATGTTAGCGAATGTTGTAAGGGTGTAAGTCGAAATTCTGTCCGTGTAACGCTACGCTATTTTTAATCATTGTAAGTTATGTTCAAACTTTTTAATTTAATGTCTCGTAGCTAAGTTATTATTATGCTTATTTAATGCCGAAGTAATCGTGATGTTGGGCTAAATATTAAAATTGGGTAGTTGGGTTTTGTACCATAATTGGGGTTTGGACAAAAGAACGACACTTGTGAAAATTAGACTATGGGCTATTAATGGGCTTTATATTTGTTTAATTAAATGATAGTTTGTTAATTTAATATAAAGATTTACAATTGGACGTACCTATAAATAACCATATACACTCGATCGGACACGATGGGCGGGATATTTATATATACGAATAATCGTTCATTTAACCGGACATGGGAATGGATTAATAGTTAATAGATTTATTAAAACAGGGGTGAATTATGTACAAGGACACTTGGCGTAATTGTTAACAAAGTATTAAAACCTTGGGTTACACGCAGTCGATAACCTGGTGTAATTATTAAACAAAGTATTAAGACCTTGTTACAGTTTAAATCCCCAATTAGTTGGAATATTTGACTTCGAATATAAGGATAATTTGACGAGGACACTCGCACTTTATATTTATGACTGATGGACTGTTATGGACAAAAACCAGATGGACATATTGAATAATCCAGGACAAAGGACAATTAACCCATGGGAATAAACTAAAATTAACACGTCAAACATCATGATTACGGAAGTTTAAATAAGCATAATTTATATATTTCATATTTAATTGCACTTTTAATTATCGCACTTTTATTTATTGTCATTTTATTTAATTGCATTTTTAATTATCGTACTCTTTAATTATCGCAATTTTATTTTATCGCACTTTTATTTATCGCAATTTCATTATCGTTATTTACTTTACGCTTTAAATTAAGTTATATTTATTTTTAATATTTTACATTAGGTTTTAACTGCGACTAAAAGTTTTAAAATCGACAAACCGGTCATTAAACGGTAAAAACCCCCCTTTTATAATAATAATACTACTTATATATATTTTTGTATTTTTGCAATTATAAGTTAAAACTAATATAGCGTTAAACTAGTTTAAGTCTCCCTGTGAAACGAACCGGACTTACTAAAAACTACACTACTGTACGATTAGGTACACTGCCTATAAGTGTTGTAGCAAGGTTTAGGTATATCCACTCTATAAATAAATAAATTACTTGTGTAAAATTGTATCGTATTTAATAGTATTTCCTTGTAAAAAATATAACTATTTTATACACCACCTCGCACACATCAATTACACCCAAAGATCCTAAGGTGATTATAACTCACCTTCTTACCTTGCCATTCTTCCTCGGGAATTCAAAAACCCAACGGTGTTGAGGGTCCCCTATTTATCAAATAAGCCGCCGTATTAACCGCATCTGCCTAAAATATCTTAGGCAAACCGGCATGTAATCTCATACTCTTAGCCCTTTCATTTAAAGTACGATTCATACGTTCGACGACCCCATTGTGTTGCGGTCTCCGGTACCATTTTCAACATTCTAATACCGAGCTTTGCACAATGGTCTTTAAACTCAAGACTACCATATTCTCCTCCATTATCCGACTTCAAGCACTTGACTTTCAAGTTAGTCTCATTTTCTACCATAGCTTTCCACTTCACAAAAGTATTAAATACATCGGATCTAGCTTTAAGAAAATAAACCCATACCTTTCGAGTGGAGTCGTCAATGAAGGTGACATAATAGCGAGAACCTCCATGTGATTCTACATTTGTTGGACCAAACACATCCGTATGAACGAGCTCTAATTTTTCCAACTTAGGTGCATTCCCCGATTTCCCAAAAGTCACCTTCTTTTGCTTCCCATATACACATGGTTCGTAAAACCCAAGTTCTACCTTTTTTAAATCCGAAATTCTCCCACTCGAAACAAGCATCTTCATACCCTTCTCACTCATATGCCCGAGTCTTCGGTGCCATAGAGTTGATTCGGACTCAACATTAACCGTAGCAACCACCGTGTCTTCATCAAACACTTCAACCATATAAAGTGTTCCCCTTTTATGTCCACGAGCCACAATACTACTACCCTTAACCACCTTCCATTGGCGGTTTTCAAAAGTAACCGCGTTACCTTCATCATCTAATTGACTGATAATGCTAAAAACGAACATATATTTCATAGCATTATTCCTCAAGAAAGACAAGCTTTTAGTTGCAATTGTTCTAGTTACAAGTGATATTCGTTTAAATAATAAAAGGTGAAGACAAAAGACAGATTCGACGAATTGAAGACGCAAACGACCAAAAAGCTCAAAAGTACAAAATACAATCAAAGAGGTTCCAATTATTGATAAGAAACGTCTCGAAATTACAAGAGTACAAGATTCAAAACGCAAAGTACAAGATATTAAATTGTACGCAAGGACGTTCGAAAATCCGGAACCGGGACCAGAGTCAACTCTTAACGCTCGACGCAACGGACTAAAAATTACAAGTTAACTATGAACATAAATATAATATAATATTTAAATAATTCTTATAATTATTTAATATATTATATTTATTTAAAACCGTCGGTAAACAAAGAGCCAAACTCCTCTGAGCTGTAATTTCAAACTCCGCGACTCGCGGAGTTTGAAGGCAAAATTGGCCGCGAGTCGCGGAGCCCCAAAATGAGAAACTGCCTATAAAGCCAACCGAATTCTGATCATTTTAATCATCTTTTTCTTCTTCTCTCATAATACTACGTAAATATTTATATTTATATTTTAATTTTAATTTTAATTTTAATCCTAATAATAAGGGTATGTTAGCGAATGTTGTAAGGGTGTAAGTCGAAATTCTGTCCGTGTAACGCTACGCTATTTTTAATCATTGTAAGTTATGTTCAACCTTTTTATATTAATGTCTCGTAGCTAATTTATTATTATGCTTATTTAATCCGAAGTAATCATGATGTTGGGCTAATTACTAAAATTGGGTAATTGGGCTTTGTACCATAATTGGGGTTTGGACAAAAGAACGACACTTGTGGAAATTAGACTATGGGCTATTAATGGGTTTTATATTAACTAAACAATACCTTGTTAATTTAATATACAAACTTATAATTTGACGTATTTATATATAACCACATACGCTTGACTGGGTACGGTGGGCGGGATATCTATAAATACCAATAATTATTCATTTTACCGGATACGGAACTGGATTAATAGTTAATAAACTTGTTGAAACAGGGGTGAATTACATTCAAGGGTAATTGGTGTAATTGTTAACAAAGTAGTAAAACCTTGGTTTACACGCAGTCGATAACCTGGTGTATTCATTAAACAAAGTATTAAAACCTTGTTACAATTCGAATCCCCAATTAGTTGGAATATTTGACTTCGGGAATAAGAATAATTTGAAGAAGGCTTTCGCTCTTTATATTTATGACTGATGGACTATTATGGACAAATCCGTATGGACATATTAAATAATCCAGGACAAAGGACAATTAACCCATGGGCATAAAACTAAAATCAACACGTCAAACATCATGATTACGGAAGTTTAAATAAGCATAATTCTTTTATTTCATATTTAATTTCCTTTATTTTATATTTAATTGCACTTCTAATTATCGCACTTTTATTTATTGTTATTTAATCGCACTTTTAATTATCGTACTTTTTAATTATCGCAATTTTATTTTATCGCACTTTTATTTATTGCAATTTCATTATCGTTATTTATTTTACGCTTTAAATTAAGTCTTTTATTTATTTAATATTTTACATTAGGTTTTAACTGCGACTAAAGTTTTAAAATCGACAAACCGGTCATTAAACGGTAAAAACCCCCCTTTATAATAATAATATTACTTATATATATATATATATATATATATATATATATATATATATATATATATATATATATATATATATATATATATATATATATATATTTCTATAAAAGTAAACTAATATAGCGTTAAGCTTTGTTTAAAAAGATTCCCTGTGGAACGAACCGGACTTACTAAAAACTACACTACTGTACGATTAGGTACACTGCCTATAAGTGTTGTAGCAAGGTTTAAGTATATCCGTTCTCTAAATAAATAAATATCTTGTGTAAAAATGTATCGTATTTAATAGTATTTCCTGCTAAAATTTAATAGTATTTTATACCCCTCTGCTAAAACATCAAGTATTTTTGGCGCCGCTGCCGGGGACTCTCTTAAAAGCCGGAAGCGCAACGCTAATATAAAAAAAAATTATGTATTTTTAAGATTTTGTTAAATATTTAAGTTTTATAAAGTTTCTTTATTTTTATATAAGTTTTATTTAAGTATTTTGTTTTTATTTAAAAACATATAAAAAATATATATATAAATCTAGTTTTAAGATTATTTATTTATAAAATTATAAAGTAATTCTATTTTTATTTAAGTTTTAAATATAAGTTTTTATTATACACATATTTTTTTTTATATAAACAGAAAAAAATTAAAAACAGAAAATAAAAAAAAATAAAAAAAGAAAAAACGCGTAAATTTTAAACTATTTCAGAGTTGAATTTCTGAACCCCGCGACTCGCGGGGTTTACTGCCTTGAATACCGCAACTCGCGGAGTAATTCTGACACGCTACAGAAACCCTAAAACTGCATTTATGACGGATAATTATTAATTATAATTATTATTAACCCTAATTATTATTATTATTATTATTATTATTAGTTTTATTTTAATTTAAGTTTTATTTAATTTATATTTTAGTTTTTTAAAGTTTAATTAAATTGTAAAATTAATATTTTTAATAAATAATTAATATAAAAATAATATTTTTATAAAAATTGTACTTTTTACAACTTTTTGTATATTTTTATATTTTGTCCCTTTTTCAATCGTTTTAGCGTAATATTTGTATTTTTCACTCGTATTTAGTTTTAAACTTAGTTTTTGCCATAGTTATTTTTACTTCTAGATTTTTAGGCTTTGCCGTAGAATTCCTTAAGTGCTTTTTCTTTAGACTAAGATTTAGGTACTTTAGAATTTTGCGACGTCTTTTTAAGTTTTAGTTTCTTTTTAAGTTATTTCCATTTGGGATATAGTTTTTCCTGTAAGTTTTAATATTTTTAGACACCTTTTACTATGTACCAATTATCATTCCAATTAGTAATCTCAATTTGCGATTATAATTTTAAGTTAGTTGTAGTAATAAGGTTAGGTTAGTCAAGTACTTTTAAGTTTTATAAGTTTCTTTAATTTTTCCGTCACCTTTTATTTTTCAACCATTTTTCTTTTTCGATCTTTTTCGACGAACTCTTTTTCTTTCTTATTTCTCGCTATTCTAGTTTTTAGGACATAGATTTTTATTCTACTTCTTATCTAAATTTCTTAAAATTACGAAAATTTATTTTAAGTGGTTAAATTGATAGACATCAAAATTTTCTGGTTCGTAGTAATAGTTGGATTTGTACGTGGACCGGGTTATTGGAGCCAAACAGTCCTCAATTATATTGAGACCAAACGAATCCTGCCCCTCTGCTGCATCTTTTGGCTATTCGAAACGTGGGCAAAATCAGAAAAGTCTATTGATTGGATAACTTATTATAATTTTTCTTTCCTTTTAAAAACTAATAGGATATTCAGTGAATGCACCGAGCAAGACGTTCACCACCTTTTGTACGTTCACCACCTGTAACTAGATCAAGACATTTAGCAAATATTACTGCCGTTGATTTTTCTTTAGAATCGTCATCCAGTCGACCAAGTACTTCAGTTCAAATTTCCGATAATTCATTTTTTGAACCCGACCTCACAATTGAGAATCCGGAGAATATTCAGGAACGGTTCGTAGATCCTGAACCACTAAACTTTCCTCCGGAACCACCAATCATTCAAACAGAGATTGTTGAGGAACGAACCATTAAATCAGAATCCTCTAGTGATTCCGATTCAACAAATTCAATTATGGAGAATCTGGAACCTTTAAGTATGGAAGACCGAATGAGAGCTAAATGCACTGGCCAAGGTCACGCAATTACTCATCCAGACATTAATGCGCCAGATTATGAAATCAAAGGACAAATTCTAAACATGGTGACTAATCAATGCCAATTTAGTGATGCGCCGAAGGAAGATCCAAATGAACATCTACGTACCTTTAATAGGATCTGCACACTATTTAAAATCCGAGAAGTGGAGGATGAACAGATATATCTCATGTTATTTCCCTGGACTTTAAAGGGAGAAGCCAAAGATTGGTTGGAATCGTTACCTGAAGGGGCGATTGATATATGGGACATTTTAGTTGACAAATTTCTTAAACAATTCTTTCCTGCATCTAAAGCCGTAAGACTTCAAGCAGAAATTGTTACGTTCACACAAAAACCGAATGAAACTCTATATGAGGCATGGACTAGATATGGAAAGTTATTAAGAGGATGTCCGCAACATGGTTTAGACACCTGTCAAATAGTACAAATATTCTACCAAGGATGCGACATCACTACAAGGAAAGACATAGATATAGCAGCTGGTGGTTCTATTATGAAGAAAACCGAAACTGATGCTTACAAAATTATTGATAATACTGCTTCCCACTCACATGAGTGGCACCAAGAAAAAGATATCGTTAGATCATCTAAAGCAGCTAGAGCCGATTCTAGCCATGACTTAGATTCCATTTCCGCAAAGATAGATGCTGTGGAGAGACGAATGGAAAAGATGACTAAAGATATTCACTCAATACAAATTAGTTGTGAGCAGTGTGGAGGACCACATTTGACAAAAGATTGTCTCAGTATTGAATTAACAATGGAACAAAGAGAGAATATTTCATACATAAACCAAAGGCCTGGAAATAATTATCAGAATAGTTATCAACCGCCAAGACCAATTTACAATCAAAACCAGAATTATAACCGAAATATTCCATACAACAACCAACAAGGTCCTAGCAATCAACAAGTATCTAATAATACTTACAATCAGCAAAGACCTAATTTTCAAAACAAACCACCACAACAAACCGATGATAAAAGGCCGAATTTAGAGGATATGATGACGAAGCTAGTTGAAACTCAAACGCAGTTTTTCACATCTCAAAAACAAACCAATGAACAAAATGCTCAAGCATTTAGAAATCAACAAGCTTCTATTCAAAATCTGGAACAAGAAGTAAGTAACCTAGCAAGGTTAATAGGTGAAAGAAAACCGGGAAGTCTACCTAGTGATACAAATGCTAACCCCCGGAATGAAACAGCTAAAGCTATTACCACAAGAAGTGGTACAACACTTAAACCACCTGAAATACCTGTAATTTCTGATGAAGCTATTCCTACTCCACAAGAACCACAACCTGATCAAGATAAGGAAAAAGAACCGGTAGTTGAAAAGGTTAATGAAGATAACACAGTTAAGGCTAAACCTTATGTTAAACCATACCAACCACCACTTCCTTACCCGAGTAAAATGAAGAAAGAGAAACTTGAAGCCGAGCAATCCAAATTCTTGGATATGTTTAAACAGATAAATGTAAATCTTCCTTTCATTGATGTGATTTCAGGAATGCCTAGATATGCTAAATTCTTAAAAGATCTAATCTCAAATAGAAAGAAAATGGAAGAACTCTCGGCTGTTACTATGAATGCTAATTATTCAGCAGTGCTGTTGAATAAGATACCAGAAAAACTATCTGATCCAGGAAGTTTCACAATTCCATGTTTTCTGGGTAGTCTTAGTTCAATAGAAGTATTGGCAGATTTAGGTGCTAGTATAAATCTAATGCCGTATTCACTATACGCTAAACTAGACCTTGGAGAATTGAAACCAACCAGAATAAGCATACAACTAGCCGATAGATCAATAAAATATCCTAGAGGAATAATGGAGAACATGCTAGTTAAAGTTGGTACTTTAGTATTTCCAGTAGATTTTGTTGTTTTGGACATGGAAGAAGATTCTCAAGTTCCTCTCATATTAGGAAGACCATTCTTAAACACGGCTAAAGCAATGATAGACGTGTTCGGTAAGAAACTGACCCTAAGTATAGAGGACGAGAGTGTTACCTTTTCAGTTGATAGAGCAATGCAACAACCACAATCTGCAGATGATACATGTTATTATATTCAAACTATAGATGCACATGCAGAATTATTAGAAGAATTTCCAGAATTACAAGGAACAGGAGAATGTTCTTTAGGAGAAGGTAATGAACCAATTGATGAAGCTGAAATGTTAGCTACACTAATAGCTAATGGATATGAACCAACAACAGAAGAAATTCAAATGCTAAAAGAAGAAGACAGATATCGATACAAATCATCGATAGAAGAACCTCCGAAATTAGAGTTAAAGCCACTTCCAAACCATTTGAAATACGCTTATTAACATGGTGAATCTGAATTACCTGTAATAATATCGTCTTCTCTTACTGAAAATGAGAAATCACAACTCATTTCTGTGTTGAAAGCTCATAAACCAGCCATTGCATGGAAGATTCATGATATTAAAGGAATAAGTCCTTCGTATTGCACACATAAAATCCTTATGGAAGAAGGTCATAAAACGTATGTGCAACGCCAACGAAGACTAAATCTTAATATGCAAGATGTAGTTAAGAAAGAGATTATTAAACTGCTAGATGCAGGTTTAATTTATCCAATCTCTGATAGTCCATGGGTAAGCCCAGTTCAATGCGTACCTAAGAAGGGTGGCATGACTGTCATTACAAATGAGAAAAATGAGCTTATTCCTACTAGGACTGTAACAGGATGGCGTGTATGTATTGATTATAGAAAATTAAATGACGCCACCAGAAAAGATCACTTTCCCTTACCTTTCATAGATCAAATGTTGGAAAGATTAGCCGGAAATAGTTACTATTGTTTTCTAGATGGATTTTCCGGATATTTTCAAATTCCAATAGCACCCGAAGATCAAGAGAAAATCACATTCACGTGCCCTTATGGTACTTTTGCTTACAAACGCATGCCATTTGGACTTTGCAACGCCCCTGCAACCTTTCAAAGGTGTATGATGGCAATTTTTCACGACATGATAGAAGAATGCATGGAAGTTTTCATGGATGACTTTTCAGTCTTCGGTGATACATTTGAATCATGTCTAGTTAATCTGGAACGAATGCTTATTAGATGCGAACAATCAAATCTAGTACTTAATTGGGAGAAATGCCATTTCATGGTAAAAGAAGGCATCGTTCTTGGACATAAAATTTCAAAAGAAGGAATTGAAGTGGATAGAGCTAAAGTAGATGTAATAGCTAAACTTCCACATCCCACCAATGTTAGAGGAGTTAGGAGTTTTCTAGGGCATGCCGGTTTTTACCGACGTTTCATAAAAGATTTTTCTAAAATTGCCACTCCTATGAATAAACTCCTAGAAAAGGATGCGCCATTCATCTTTTCAGATGAGTGTATCAAATCTTTTAATATTCTTAAAGAGAAACTCACTAATGCGCCGATCATGATCACACCAAATTGGAATCTACCATTTGAACTAATGTGCGATGCAAGTGATTTTGCAATGGGAGCCGTTTTAGGACAAAGGATTGAAAAACGATTTCAACCTATATATTATGCTAGTAAGACGTTACAAGGAGCACAAACAAACTATACAACTACTGAAAAAGAACTCCTTGCTATTGTCTTTGCTTTTGACAAATTTAGATCATATCTCGTTCTAGCAAAAACGGTGGTCTATACCGACCATTCTGCTCTTAGATACCTATTTTCAAAACAAGATGCTAAACCAAGATTAATCCGTTGGATCTTACTCTTACAAGAGTTTGATATTGAAATCCGAGATAAAAGAGGAGCAGAAAATCTCGCCGCTGATCATCTTTCTAGGCTTGAAAATCCCGAATTAGAAGTTCTAAATGAATCGGCCATACAAGACAACTTTCCTGATGAATATTTATTGAAGATAGATTATAAAGAAATCCCATGGTTTGCAGACTATGCAAACTATTTAGTATGTGGATTCCTTGAAAAAGGATTATCGTACCAAAGACGAAAGAAATTCTTCAGTGATATAAAACACTATTTTTGGGAAGATTCACATCTGTTTAAAAGTTGTCCCGATGGAATAATACGCTGATGTGTATTTGGAGATGAAGCTAGTAAAATATTAAACCATTGTCATACAGGACCAACAGGAGGGCATTATGGGCCTCAACTAACAGCAAGAAAAGTTTATGAAGTTGGATTCTATTGGCCTACAATTTACAAAGACGCACACCTTCTTTGCAAATCCTGTGATGCATGTCAAAGGGCCGGAAAAATAAGTCAACGTGATGAAATGCCACAAAATGTCATCCAAGTATGTGAAGTATTTGACATTTGGGGTATTGACTTTATGGGTCCATTTCCAAAATCTCATAATAATCTATATATACTCGTAGCCATTGATTATGTATCTAAATGGGCGGAAGCACAAGCTCTCTCAACTAACGATGCACGAGTTGTAGTCAACTTTTTAAAACGTCTTTTTGCAAGGTTTGGAACACCGAAAGCTTTAATAAGTGATCGGGGTACTCATTTCTGTAATAATCAACTTGTGAAAGTTCTTAAAAGATATGGAGTAACTCATAAAATCTCCACCGCATATCATCCACAAACAAGTGGACAAGTTAAAAATATCAACCGAGCTTTAAAACGTATTCTAGAGAAAACCGTAGGATCAAATCCGAAGGAATGGTCCATTAAATTGGAGGATGCACTCTGGGCTTTTAGAACAGCCTACAAAACTCCAATTGGAACCACACCTTTTAGACTTGTTTATGGAAAAGCATGTCATCTTCCAGTAGAAATTGAACACAAAGCATTTTGGGCTTTGAAAACATGTAATCTTGATTTACATGAAGCTGGACGTCTACGATTAAGTCAACTAAACGAATTAGAAGAATTAAGGCATGAAGCATACGAAAATTCGTTAATCTATAAAGAAAGAACGAAGAAATGGCATGATAAAAGAATCAGAAGTTCAAAAGAATTTAAAGAAGGAGACAGAGTTCTTCTTTTCAATTCACGATTCAAGCTATTTCCTGGAAAATTGAAATCAAGATGGTCTGGACCATTCATAGTCAAAAGAGTTTTCCCATACGGAACGATAGAATTAATAAATTCAAATGGGATTGAATTTAAAGTTAATGGTCACAGAATTAAACATTACATACATGGTCCGATGGAAGTTGACAATGAAGTTAATCATAATTTCACCACCCAAGAAAACCTTCAAAATGAAAACATAAATATGTTATCAACAACATATGAAAAATCAAAACTGGAATATAGGGAGGATTCAAATTTGAGTGATGAAGAAGAATTCCTATACAAACCTCCCATTCCAAGAAACGAAGAAAAATGTGAACAAGAAATTCAACTAGAAATGAAAGAACCAAGGAAAGAACACCCGAAAAAGGTTTACAAACCAACTCGACTTACTAAAGCGGGAGACCCGGGTGAATTTATCATTTCTTGCTTACTTAATGATGGTGCTGTATATAATGGACTCGCAGATTTAGGAGCAAGTGCAAATATTATGCCTCTTTCCTTATACAAAAGATTAGGTATGGGTAAATTAAAACCAACCAAAATAGGTGTTCAATCATTTGACCAAACCATTAAACACCCGGTTGGAATAGCAGATAATTTACTTGTTAAAGTGGGAAGTTTGACCTTTGTTGCAAACTTCATAGTGATTAATATGGAGGAAAACCTTGATATTCCTCTAATTCTAGGTCGCCCATTTTTAGCAACCACCAAGGCATTCATTGATGTAAGAGAAGGTAGAATAACACTTAGGGATGGTGATACATCGATCACCTTTGTGAACCGAAAAGTTTAGATCTCCACAAACCAAAACTGTTAGACCAATAAAAACACATAAGTGTGGGGAAGATGAAGAAACACTTAATGATGATCCAATCACAAAGAATGCCGTTGATGATACGAAATTAGATGAATCCATTTTTAACAGTTCAACGAAGAAACTTTATAAACGGGTTCACGATGCTAAGATTAAAGGAAACTTTAAGTTATATAACCGATTAATATCCAATTTATCGTCAAAAGAAAAGGCAATGTTAGTTGAATTTGTGAAAGTTACGGAGGAAATCAACAAATGGATTGAAGTAAAAGTCAAAGATATACAAGTTGTTGATGATTCAATTGAAAATTAATGTTAATCACAATTTCGATACCACAACCAACTAAGTGTGGGGAGAATCAAGGGGTTTATGTATTTCTGTTAGAGTTAGATTGTCTGTTTTCGTGTAGTTATCGAAAATGGAACCCAAATGGTCTTTCCCTAGCAGACCCTAAAGAACTAGTCTTCTCCCCCCATTCTGAATTTTTATTTTTTTAGGTTTTTACAAAATGAAGACTGCCTGTGAACTAAACCATGGTCTAATGCTACACGCTTTGATCACTAAACGTAATAATGACATACTACCGAGTGAACTAGTATCAGTAATCAGAGAAAGAATGAACGGAGTTAGAAAAGAATTCAGATGCGAAGATAATAAGTTACAATTTAGTAAAGGAAAATCAAAATCCGCAGCGAAAAGAAGAGCACGACACTTAGAAAGATGTCACAAATGCGGAAAATGGTCACATGGAGGTAAATGTTCAAATAATCAAACCTATTCAAACACCGAATTTGTTACTTTATGCAGAGACGGACCATTCATATGTTTAGAAGAAAAGACACTAAATGCTCGAGGTTACGCCTATGTAGCCATGGAAAACCAATTAAACCGACTATCTTATGAATGGGATAGATCATATAACTAAGAAATCTATTTCACAGGTATGTCTGTACAGTTTTTATTTTTATTTTTATTTTTAACCTTTTGATAATAAACGCTAATTTGTTCGCTAAAAAGTATTAAATTGGTATTGAATAAAATTAGGTTTGGCGACCGAAATTATTGATATCATACAAAAATTTATTACATCACTGCGAAATTTAACGTTTATTCTTAAGGTATAAATATCTTTAAACAATCAACCCAAAATATTTCAAAAATTCGTCATGAGTTAAATTAGGTCTTGGAACCAAAATTACTTTACCGAAAAGAGGGGCGCATATTTTTGATAATATTTGATTGATTAAAGTGGGATAAAAAGCCAAAAAGATTTTTAATTTTATTTTTACCATGTTTTTAAAATTAATATTTAAATCTTAAATTAATATTGTAAACTTTATAAAAACAATATATTTAAAATTGTAAATATTTGAACTATAATATAAGTTTGGTGTGAATTTATAATATGAATTTTTTAATTAAGTTTGGTGTGAATTTTTAAAATATGAATTTTTAATTTTATGCATTTTAAATTTTAAGTTTGGTGTGAATTTTTAATATTAATTTTGAATTTCATATTTAAGTTGTGTGAATTTAAAAATAAAAATTTACTTTATCTCATTAAGTTAAAAATATGATTTTTAAAATTCGTCGTAAGTTGAAGACTAGGTCTTTGAACCGAAATTGCTTTATCCGAGGGAGGGACGAGAACTTTTATTATCATTATTTTTAATCTTATTGAATTAAAGTATGCCAAAAACACAAAAAAACCAAAAATCTTAGCTTTTAAAATAATCGCTACAAAAAGACAAATTTTAAAATTTTGTCGAGGGACAGACTAGGACATCGATCCGAAACGACCTCGTCCTCAATAATAAGGAAAACAAAATTTTAAAAATTATTTACTTAATTGTTTTATAAGTTAATGATTATAAAAAAAAAAAAAAAAAAAAAAGCAAACTCCGCGACTCGCGGAGTTTGAAGGGTAATTCACCGCGAGTCGCGGAGGGACCAAAACCCAGAAAAAAAATAAAACGTAAAAAAACAGATCAGTTCACTCCCCACAAAAACATACTGCGAAGAACACGGCGAAAAAACACCGAAAATACACGCAAAAACACCCCCAAATTCACAATTTTTGACCTTTAATCACCAAATCTTTTACTAAAATCATGTTGAGAAGGATGCTATCTAGGAATTACTCAAGAAAAACGGTAAATTTCTACACCTAAACACCATTTAATCCGAAATTAGTGTTCTTGAGCAATTTTTTTCCCAATTTGATTTTGATGCTTTTTAGTGTAATTAGGCTTAAATTGTTTATGTATTATGCTTGTATAACCTAGATTGATGCTATTTAACATGATTAGAAGCCTTAAACTTCAAATTTTGAGTAATCTAGGGTTTGTGTTCTTGAGCAAATTTGGGGCTTTTTGATATAAACAGGTTATGGCCAATTTTTGTCATGAATTGTTGCTAAATTAAGTAGTGTAACATGTCTAGGTAGTTAAATGATCCAAACTTTGAGCCTAAACATGATTTTGAGAATTAAAGTGGACTTTTTCAAGTCTAAAAATTCATGAACTTGAATTTTTGAAAGATAATGCCATTTGAGACTTGTTTAATTGCTAGTAATGATTATTTTGACATGTTATTTGAGTTGAATGCTTATGAACTAGGCGAACATTTTCGTATA
Organism: Rutidosis leptorrhynchoides; assembly: GCF_046630445.1. Taxonomy (NCBI): domain Eukaryota; kingdom Viridiplantae; phylum Streptophyta; class Magnoliopsida; order Asterales; family Asteraceae; genus Rutidosis; species Rutidosis leptorrhynchoides. The sequence continues at coordinate 104,249,156 of NC_092334.1, read as the reverse complement.
TGCTTATTTGAAAAAGTGTAGATTTGATAAAAATGTGAAAATGAGCTTAAGTTTGATATAAATTGATCATGTCATTGTAATTATTTTGATTGATGATTTTGCTGACACTAATGCATATTTGAATGCACAAAAATTGTGTTTGATGTGTTTTGCAGACTGAAAGGGGTGAATCTTCATCCCAAGCCTGCAATGCTCCTGCTGAGAATGCGGAACAACAGGAGGTGGATAACTACTACAAGCAGGATATACCTCATCCAGTCATGACCTTTTCTGATATGCACTTGGAAGAGTTGCACCCGAACCTGAGATTTGACAGACTTTGGATAGATTATCCAAAATATCAAAGGGGTTTGCATACTCTTCATTCTAAGGTTGTTGAGGTACCAAGGGTCATAGAATGGGGACCCTTAGAAGCTGTAGAATTGGCCGGGCCAATTAGAGAATTACTTGTACAGAGGTATGGTAATTCTACTTTTAATGACTGGGTACGTCTATTCACCATGCGTAGACCTGTATATAAAGTATGGTGTGAAGAATTGTTATGTAGTATAGAGTTGAATGATCGGGTAGCTAGTTTAACCGATCGATCTTTTATTAGATTTTTGTTAGGCGGTTCGATGCCCCACATGTCTTTACTAGACATGGCTCAGGCTTTACGTATATATACGCCGGAGGAGTTAGCATCTGTCGATTGTAGAGGGTTGATACTAAACGGTAGAAAGATAGATGAAAATTTTGATACACACGGTGTGTGGAGTCAAATGACAAGCCATCACCGTTTCAAAGGGGGAAATTACTCTTATTTGGATATAGATAGAGCTGAATTAAGAGTGATTCATAGGTTTTTAGCTAATTCGATTACACAAAGGGGTAAGAACAAGGAAAAAGTAAATGAACAGGATTTGTTTTACCATATGTGTATTCGAGACCCACAAAGCGCTGTAAGTATACCGTATTGTGTGGGTTATTATTTATCAGCTATGGTTCGGGGGATGCGACCACATAGCATAATAGGAGGTGGTATTTTTATTACTTTGATTGGTGAATATCTCGGTGTGGATATAAGTCGGGAGGGATTATTAGTAGAAGAACCAGAACCCCGCGATACTATAGGTTTAAATGTATACCATGGTGCGAAAGTTTTGAAGAGGCGAAATAACGCCGCAGTACCATACCATGGTAGACATCCACAGGTTGAGAGAAACCAACAGCAAGGTAATGTAGGAGGGGGGAATGAGATGCAAGAAATGCAAAGGTTTATAGCTTCTCAGGAGTACGAAAATGCTAGACAGAGAGCATTTGAGGATTGGCAAGTTCATCAGAACCAAATCATAGCTCATTGCCAACATATAGGTAGAAACTATATTCCTACACCGAAACCCATATTCCCTCCCTGGTCTATAGAGATGCAGCCACCGTATCCTACGTATAACCCTACCGAAGCATTCTATAGCACCTATGGTTATGCCTGGAACCCCTATTGGTACCAGTATCATCCCTAGTATACTTAGTTTTAATTATTTTGTAATTTGTAATGATTGATACGTTTAATACTTTTGTTAATATTGTAATAGTTTTTATAATTGTCTAACTTTTATTCTTAGATTTTAATAATTTTTGAATGTGGGGTAATATACCAAACTTCAAAAATATGTATATATGTTTGCAGTTTATCTTATGTACACAACAGGGTAAAACAACGCATTTTCAAAGACTGGCATTAAGTTCAGCAAAAGCAACTAATTTTAACGACAAGATGCAAAATATATGTGAAATAACAACAAGATGGAATGAACAAATGATGTGCACCATTTATCATTCAGCAAACAAACGCCAATATATTTGGAAACTTTGGTAAAAATTTAATCATTTTCACACAAATCACCCTCAATAATTATTATTACTGATTTCTTGCAAATGAGGGCATTGCAAGATCTTAAGTGTGGGAAGGGGTTAAATTCTTTCGGATTTTAAAATTTTTATCTTAAACACTTGGTTACCATTAAAAATACTAGTAAAACAGTAGTTGTATTAGAATCTAGTGCTCTCTGATAAAAAAGAACAGCCCTAGTCTTATATACTGACTACCCAATTCTAGTAAAATTTTTAAAAATTTTCAATTAAATGAACTCAAATTCATGTTTATACATATTTATGAACGATAAAACTAGGTGTTAACACCGAAATTATTGTTACCTCGGAAAGGACATAAATTGAGAAACAAACCAAAATGTTAAAATTCATTTAAAATGGAATAGAGGACGATAAAAAGGAAAATAAAAGCCAAATGTGGGAAAATTTACCAAGTTATCTTAAACATATGTCACATATATCTGTAACAAATAACTGAAAATACTTTTGCTTTGGACTAAACTAAACTGTTTTACCCGATGAAAGAAAAGAAAGATGGATCTACACGATGAATCAATTCCATCATTAAAAGGAAGTAAAATCTTCCGAAAAAGAAACGCGCTTCTTGATTTAGGTCATGAAGTTGTCGTCCAGACCAGCTGTAGGTTGACGAAAAATCTAAAAAAGTCATCACTAAAATCAGCAGGAAATCCACGGACCTCAGCATTAAACAGGGTCGCCAAGTGGTCAGATTTATCCTAACCATGAGAAGGATTTATCTTGTAAAATGGGGGGGCACCATGCAAATTAGCTGGATAAGACTAATGAATCAGATCCCCAGAAAGGATAATCTCCTTAAAGATTAAAAATCAGCTTTTAAGCCTGATATTACTCAATCCTAGAGATTGACCTTAAAGATTGAGAATTCAAACTCATGGAATTCAATGATATCTAAACTCGAGCTTGAACGAGAAAATATTTTGATCAAAATTACAAACCGATTTGTTTTCTGAAAACCCTATTTTCAATGCGTTCATTACCATTGAACGTAAAATCCTAGGAATTCACCTGGAATTCATTAGGTCACCTGAACCAAATCGGGTGTCAACCGTAAGAACGGTGGTTGCATAGTGGTCAAAGACAGGACCTTGTGCCATACCGAAAAATTATAAGGGTGAGCTTTACTATTGCTCCTACCAAGGATAGTAATTGCGTCCGACACGTTATAGACCATAATTAAAAGCATGTCAGGGGACATTGCCTTAACAGTTGCTTGTTCAACGCTTTCCTTTACAACCGGACGGTAGTTTACCGAAAAGTAATATACGGGACAAGTAAACTGGACGTGTTGCTTTCCAAATATAAGGTTAGCAAGTGGGTGACACAAAACCATAAGTTTTGAGCTAAAATTTTCAAATCTGAAACCCACCAAACCCACAAAAATATTTTGCAAACACCGGTAAAGGATTATTCCGGAAAACTTATCTAGGGTAAAAACTAGATTTAATTTTTAAAAGATCAAATGTTTTCATAAAGATCCAATTTCCTTAATGGATCTAAATTTTTATAGTCATGTGGGACTGTAAACCATATCGTTACTATCATTGTTTATACCGCCGTAAAGAAATCACTGATGTACAAAGTGTGAAGAATAAAGAAGTGATTCTAGTATTTCAAGACGATATTGCTTGAGGACAAGCAACGCTCAAGTGTGGGAATATTTGATAATGCTAAAAACGAACATATATTTCATAGCATTATTCCTCAAGAAAGACAAGCTTTTAGTTGCAATTGTTCTAGTTACAAGTGATATTCGTTTAAATAATAAAAGGTGAAGACAAAAGACAGATTCGACGAATTGAAGACGCAAACGACCAAAAAGCTCAAAAGTACAAAATACAATCAAAGAGGTTCCAATTATTGATAAGAAACGTCTCGAAATTACAAGAGTACAAGATTCAAAACGCAAAGTACAAGATATTAAATTGTACGCAAGGACGTTCGAAAATCCGGAACCGGGACCAGAGTCAGCTCTTAACGCTCAACGCAACGGACTAAAAATTACAAGTTAACTATGCACATAAATATAATATAATATTTAAATAATTCTTATAATTATTTAATATATTATATTTATTTAAAACCGTCGGTAAACAAAAAGCCAAACTCCTCTGAGCTGTAATTTCAAACTCCGCGACTCGCGGAGTTTGAAGGCAAAATTGGTCGCGAGTCGCGGAGCCCCAAAATGAGAAACTGCCTATAAAGCCAACCGAATTCTGATCATTTTAATCATCTTTTTCTTCTTCTCTCATAATACTACGTAAATATTTATATTTATATTTTAATTTTAATTTTAATTTTAATCCTAATAATAAGGGTATGTTAGCGAATGTTGTAAGGGTGTAAGTCGAAATTCTGTCCGTGTAACGCTACGCTATTTTTAATCATTGTAAGTTATGTTCAACCTTTTTATATTAATGTCTCGTAGCTAATTTATTATTATGCTTATTTAATCCGAAGTAATCATGATGTTGGACTAATTACTAAAATTGGGTAATTGGGCTTTGTACCATAATTGGGGTTTGGACAAAAGAACGACACTTGTGGAAATTAGACTATGGGCTATTAATGGGTTTTATATTAACTAAACAATACCTTGTTAATTTAATATACAAACTTATAATTTGACGTATTTATATATAACCACATACGCTTGACTGGGTACGGTGGGCGGGATATCTATAAATACCAATAATTATTCATTTTACCGGATACGGAACTGGATTAATAGTTAATAAACTTGTTGAAACAGGGGTGAATTACATTCAAGGGTAATTGGTGTAATTGTTAACAAAGTAGTAAAACCTTGGTTTACACGCAGTCGATAACTTGGTGTATTCATTAAACAAAGTATTAAAACCTTGTTACAATTCGAATCCCCAATTAGTTGAAATATTTGACTTCGGGAATAAGCACCTATAACATCACAAGTTCCGTCAGTTCAAAAATCGCCGTGGACGTCATCATTGATCAATAACGAGTATTTTGTATCAACGAGTTATGAAGTATTAACTCATTCTTCTGAAGAAATTATATATATATATTTTATATATATGAATGCTGAAACTATAAAAATCTTTCGTACTAAGCTATTGAATATGAATTGAAAAAGGGTAGATACTACCCAGTTAAATTCATATTACTAATATGCTATGATGTACATCCTTCGTTAACAACCTAACCATCGTAACTACAATATTTGATTCAATTAAATGAATTCGGTTTCATAATAAACCAAGTGTATCATTCAATAAGATGTTTAATTTTACACTTTCATCTTCAATGTACTCGAAACTTACTGAAAAACAACATTCGTATCTTGTGAAGTTAGCAAGAGTTCTATGAGCATCAGCATAATTCACTAAGGAAATATCTATAAGAATAAATATTGAAGTATTGATTACATTAGTGAAATACTCCGCGAAGATTATGTAATCTCTAATGTTTTAGAGATTATTCTTTACTAATCTAAGCTGAAAATCAAATGAGCTTAATATGATATTAACTCATTAAATCTGTATTACATCTGAAGAAAATATACATACATATATTTTAATAAAGACTGTAATGAAAAATTCTTGTTCAAAATATTATTTGTGACATTTTTTTTAACGGGTAGGTAATACCCGAGAGATATATAAATGCACAATTAATATATTACATTCTTCGATTCTAATTCAGTAAATCATCAACTACACTCCCTATTTTCACAACAGTATACCTTCTTTTATAAGAAATCAAAACAACCAAACTCATTCAAATTCAATCACCTATTCTGATTTTTGAAATCTGAGAATGCAACTCGAGATATAAGCAAAACCATCACTCTTAGATCCTTACATTTTTTCAAAGCTATACTTTGACTTCAAAACTGTGATAGAACATCACTTTTAATTGTAACACTCAAAAGGATACGAGAATCAATCGAGATTTATGACGAATTTATCCTTTGCATATTGACAATGACAAGCTGCATTTAAAATGCTTTAAAATTTAGGAAGACACTTCAAATAAGGAACAATCGAGATGATGATCCAATCACACATTACCAGAAGTCTTGTACCTGAAAAACTCTTGAACCCAAAGTCATAGTTTAACAAGTACCCGCGTTGAATTCTTTAGCATTTATTAGCAAAAACAACCTTACGATTCTTTTCAAAGTAGCCAGTTTTGTCACAGCTCCAACAAGTCAACTTCGACTTTTCAGTAAAACTAATTTTATTATAACTTCGATAGATACGCTGCCCTTTCACCATCGTTACTGGGGAACCTTTCATATCTCACCACATTAGCAGTAAACTTATCAACAACTTCATTAACCTTCGACTTAAATCTCTCCGAAAAGTCACTATACTTATTCATTGAAACTCCATCTCTTACTCATCTGCATCTTGCAACAAGAATTGCCATACCAATTACTGAAAATCAGCAATCAGTATTTTGAAATCTCGCAGCATTTCTACTTCAATAGTTATATATACATATAACGTCTATCTCCTAAACTTACACACTTCGAATGTGAAGTTTCTGAAAAACATCTCAAACTGTGAATTAGTTCTCGAAATGCTAATGAAGCATCAGAAACTGTAAATGACTTTAACAGTCAAAAGTTTGATGACAAAGAATAATGTGTTGGTAAAGCCCAGAAAAAGAGAAGAGTTGGTACTGAACAATGGATTGAGCAGACCGTGAAGGAGACCAAGGACAAATACAAGGACCAAAGTATGTATTTAAAGAATCTTGATGATTCTGTTTCTGACGAAGTCATTACCGAATACCTTGCTCCTGACTCTAAACCTTTGCGGACCTTATTCTTCATCATCATCTTATCTTAAATATTATAAAATATCTTCGTATCTCTCATTATACATATTCTCCATATTTCTGGAGATATTTTCACTACTATTCTTATCTGTGATCATTTATCTCTCCATAATATCTGCAACATAAAAGAAACTGTGTTGGTTTCTAAATTCTGAAAAAAATTCAAATATGAATGTTTTGAAGTAGTGTTGGGAACTGAAGCATTAGTTAGTATAATATAATGACACTTGATCAATGTGATTATATTACAGTAATTCATGCTGAGTTTCTAATGGAACGTGATGATTCACAGAACATACCGTCATCATGTGCCATTTACACGACTCTTACATTCTACCAAATCTCTAAACATATTAAGAACATATCTTCTTGATAGTTCTATCTTTCCGGATATTCTGGTAATTTGCCAAATCAAGATCGTACCATTACGATTTCCTTCTTAGAACATTAACTATGTTCATCCACAACTTCATTCCTACTAATTCTGGACCATTATTCGCTTGACTTAAAGCCGGGAAGAGACAACAAAAGTATGAAACTCCGAAATGTAAGGGAGAATATAATGTCCAATAACAACACATAAATTACAAACCGTGTATATCAATGTTTATCGCAACATAAAGACACGGGAGAATTAAAAACACTATAACCCCAAGGGAGAAGTAGAAGAAAACAGATTCCTCTGGTGGAAGTTGGAAAAGGAGAATGATTGTTGCGATAGTAAGGATAAGGACAAGGATTAGAACTGGATTAAGCATTTTCGCAATCTTTTGAAATTGGAATTGAGTATAGAAGTGGTAAAAACTAATGGAATGGAAAAGGTAAATATCAGACGTAGTAATCGGGACAGATCATCGCATTTAATAAAAGAGATCCTAATTTCCTTAAATCTCGAAGAAACGGATCTTATAGATTTCCAACATTTTTTTTTGAATTCCGGAATTCAACCATGACTACGTAAAAAATTATGACGAAACTTATTTTCCTCATTCCACTATTTTGTGATAGCTTCACTCATACGCTTCGAGTAATCGAATTATTTTATCCATATTACTCTATGGTAATAAAATCCTATTTATCAACACATATCCGTCATGAAAACATTTTTATGGTTAGCCATGACGACCTCGATCAAATTTCGGGACGAAATTTCTTTAACGGGTAGGTACTGTGACGACCCGAAAATTTCCGACCAAATTTAAACCTAACCTTTATATGTTTCCGACACGATAAGCAGAATTTGTAATGTTGAATCTCAAAAAGTTTGGAACTACATTCATGTAATCAATTACCCTTTGACCGTGTTCGACGATTCACGAACAATTATGTGTATATAGATATGTATATATAATATATAATATTAACTGAAAACATTAACAAAGTATTAGATATATGATACTTTACATGAACGTATTTGTTTTGATATATTTATCGACAGAATTAAGAGATAATATCAAATGATTGAATTATCAGATACATTATGATATGATTACGGGCCAATGTTATGAGGTCCACTGTGATTTAAGAAATCTATTCTTTTTGACAATATTCGGAAAATGGTAAAGTGATCTATAAGTAAGAACGTGGAGTGTAAATAACTTAGATGTTGGATATCGACAAGATAAGTAACTCGACATTTTTCATTAAGATGATTTCATACGTTTATTAAACCTTTGGACTTTATCCCATGCTTCACAAACAGACTGTAATTTAAAAACTTGAAACCTATTATGAATATATATAATTCTACTTTTTTAAAATGTTTTATAATATAATGATTTAAAATATATTTATACGCATATTATACGTACATAGTTTTATACTTTTACTATACTTTAACTTTACCTTTACTTTACTTTTACTTTACTTTTACTTTACTTTAACTTTAATAATTCACTTTAATAATTCACTTTAATAATTCATACTTTAATAATTCACTTTAATAATTCATACTTTAATAATTCACTTTAATAATTCATACTTTAATAATTCACTTTAATAATTCATACTTTAATAATTTACTTTAATAATTCATACTTTAATAATCCACTTTAATAATTCATACTTTAATAATTCACTTTAATAATTCAAGAATCTATTATAAATAGAATTCAATAGGTTTCATTATTTCATAGAAACTTGAAAATATATTTCTCTAAACTCTCTCAATCGATATATATATATATATATATATATATATATATATATATATATATATATATATATATATATATATATATATATATATATATATATATATATATTTGCTCTGTATTATTTCAAGATATTATTAGTATACATAAAATATTACGACGGAGTGATGTCCGAGTGATTTCAAAATATTTTTTTGAATGAGTCGAAGCTAAGGAAATTATGGGTTATAGCTATGGAGGTGATGGGTATGGTTCATGGGTATGCTCGTGAGGTCAATCTAGTGTTTATCATCTCCGTTGCGTCTACGTACTTTCCTGCAATATTGAATCTCAATATTGATACGTGAGCACTCATAACTTAACTTTTATATATCAATAGTGTATCCCTGACTAGTGCTCGAAAATATAGGATTATGCATGCTTGTACATTCGATATTGTCCTTAGATAGGTTTGTTGAATCCTGAATTAGATACATATGCTACTGAGATAGGGTATATGATATGCATATCATTGGAAAGCTAGAGAAAAATTAAGAACTTTTCATTTAGATATCGAATGGTTTCGATGAACGGATTAGAAGTTATAGTCAACTGAATTTTAGTATTATTGTTAAAATGATTATTATTACTATCGTCGTTATTATTTTAATAGAAATATCATTGTTATTATAAAATATCATTATTACTATTATGTTAGTATTATCATTTTATCATAATACCATTTTTAGTAAATATAAATATTGTTATTTTTTTATAGAATAATAATAATTATTATTACAAAATAATACAACTTTTACTTATTATTATTATGATCAATATTATTTTATCAAATAAATAGGGGATATAAAGATATTTTTCACCACGCGTAATATAATTACATTAATAATACTTACCACTATAGTTTTACGATATTAAGTGAACTTTATAAATTTTACTACTTAAGATATATAAAAGTATATTTTATCATATATAAACGTTAATATAAATTTTTATTAATAAATGACTTTTATTATTATAAAATCTAATAAATATATTTAAATATATAAAACGACTATAGTTATATATAATAAACACGTATAAATCTTAGAAGTCATTTTGGGTCAAGTTGACTTTTGTTGACTTTTGCATATTAGTCTCGAGCATTAGGATTGTGGTACACTATGACTTGACCAAAGATTGTTAGACAAATATTGACCAACATATAAATATATATAATTAATATAGGTTCGTGAATCCGAGGCCAACCTTGCACTTGTTAAATGACGTTATATGTATTTTTACTACGAAATACAGTATGGTGAGTTTCATTTGCTCCCTTTTATATATATTTTTGGGACTGAGAATACATGCGCTATTTTTATAAATGTTTTATGAAATAGGCACAAGTACTAAAACTAATTCTACGTGGGTTTAAACCAGAAATATACCCTTAGCTTGGTAACATTAAACTATTTATCTATGTACGGTAGGCGCGAATCCTAAAGATAGATCTATTGGGCCTGACAAACCCCATCCTGACTATGGGATGCTTTAGTACTTCGAGGTTATTTTAAACACACCTGATCTGGTGTACTTCAGAGGGTAAAACATGAACGTTAAGGCTTGTTACCGGGTGCCTACAACTTATAGAATACTTTTATACACTTGCGAGTGTACATATATTTATAAACGGAAATCTTGTGGTCTATTAATATATTGAAATGATTGTTATGATAAACCTATGAACTCACCAACCTTTTGGTTGACACTTTAAAGCATGTTTATTCTCAGGTATTAAAGAAATCTTCCGCTGTGCATTAGCTCATTTTAAGGATATTACTTGGAGTCATTCATGGCATACTTTGAAAGATGTTGCATTCGAGTCGTTGAGTTCATCAAGATTAATATTAAGTCAATTATAGTTGGATGTAATATGAAATGGTATGCATGCCGTCAATTTTTGATGTAAAGAAAGTTTGTCTTTTAAAAACGAATGCAATGTTTGTAAAACGTATCATATAGAGGTCAAATACCTCGCGATGTAATCAACTATTGTGAATCATTTATAATGTATATGAACGGGTCCTTTCAGTTGGTATCAGAGCGGTGGTCTTAGCGAACCAGGTCTTGCATTAGTGTGTCTAACTGATAGTTGTTAAGATGCATTAGTGAGTCTGGACTTCGACCGTGTCTGCATGTCAAAAAGTTTGCTTATCAATTCTAGTCGAAAATCCTCTACTTATCATCCTTAGGAAATTACCTGCTTATCATCTTAAGTCTAGATGCATTTTCCTGTATTTATTGCATAATAGTGTATAGATGGATTCTTATCTTAGCACATCTATTACTGTGAACTTTGATTGACATCTTTTCAAAGATTCTCCGTAATTTACGGAATTTTAGTATTATATATACATATGCAAATTATGTAATTGAAGAATACCAAATCTAAATTCTACAATCTATTTCATACCAAAAATTCTTTCCCTGATCCTACGAGATTGATCCCTCAACCAGTTCGAATTCCTCAGATTCCGACAGCTATTCCGATATGGATATCTACTTGAGCTCCGAAAGTAGCATCACCGAAATTGATCACCCAATTTCCCATCATCTATTTTGGATGAATTGGGGATGGGTCCGTAGTCAACTCAACCATTGGAGACAAGAAGAAGGTAATCCCTTCCATCCACCACATTGCCCTCTTGGCGATGAACCTGAAGCACTTACCGGCGAACCAGTTCGAGATACCATTTTCTCACTCATTGCTAGAGTATCTCATCATGATTATATACTATCCCATATTGCAAATCTTATTCATCCGCTCGTTTCAACCGCCAATCATCCCGGTGTACTAGCAGAAATTAACGAACTTCGAGCCCGAGTAGTGGCTTTGGAACACATGGTGCAAGGATTACAAACACCATCAGCAGCACCAGCAGCATAACCAATACCGCCAGTAACATCTACATCGCAAGCCTCAATACAACAAGCTTCAGCAGCATCACCAGCAGTTACCGACAGTATCATCAGCATCAACAATATCGTCAGCACCACCATCACCGTCAGTACTGTCAGCATCATCAGCACTAGCAGCACCTATAACATCACAAGTTCCGTCAGTTCAAAAATCGTCGCGGACGTCATCATTGATCAATAACGAGTATTTTGTATCAACGAGTTATGAAGTATTAACTCATTCTTCTGAAGAAATTATATATATATATTTTATATATATGAATGCTGAAACTATAAAAATGTTTCGTACTAAGCTATTGAATATGAATTGAAAAAGGGTAGATACTACTCAGTTAAATTCATATTACTAATATGCTATGATGTACATCCTTCGTTAACAACCTAACCATCATAACTACAATCTTTGATTCAATTAAATGAATTCGGTTTCATAATAAACCAAGTGTATCATTCAATAAGATGTTTAATTTTACACTTTCATCTTCAATGTACTCGAAACTTACTGAAAAACAACATTCGTATCTTGTGAAGTTAGCAAGAGTTCTATGAGCATCAGCATAATTCACTAAGGAAATATCTATAAGAATAAATATTGAAGTATTGATTACATTAGTGAAATACTCCGCGAAGATTATGTAATCTCTAATGTTTTAGAGATTATTCTTTACTAATCTAAGCCGAAAATCAAATGAGCTTAATATGATATTAACTCATTAAATCTGTATTACATCTGAAGAAAATATACATACATATATTTTCATAAAGACTGTAATGAAAAATTCTTGTTCAAAATATTATTTGTGACATTTTTTTAACGGGTAGGTAATACCCGAGAGATATATAAATGCACAATTAATATATTACATTCTTCGATTCTAATTCAGTAAATCATCAACTACACTCCCTATTTTCACAACAGTATACCTTCTTTTATAAGAAATCAAAACAACCAAACTCATTCAAATTCAATCACCTATTCTGATTTTTGAAATCTGAGAATGCAACTCGAGATATAAGCAAAACCATCACTCTTAGATCCTTACATTTTTTCAAAGCTATACTTTGACTTCAAAACTGTGATAGAACATCACTTTTAATTGTAACACTCAAAAGGATACGAGAATCAATCGAGATTTATGACGAATTTATCCTTTGGATATTGACAATGACAAGCTGCATTTAAAATGCTTTGAAATTTAGGAAGACACTTCAAATAAGGAACAATCGAGATGATGATCCAATCACACATTACCAGAAGTCTTGTACCTGAAAAACTCTCGAACCCAAAGTCATAGTTTAACAAGTACCCGCGTTGAATTCTTTAGCATTTATTAGCAAAAACAACCTTACGATTCTTTTCAAAGTAGCCAGTTTTGTTACAGCTCCAACAAGTCAACTTCGACTTTTCAGTAAAACTAATTTTATTATAACTTCGATAGATACGCTGCCCTTTCACCATCGTTACTGGGGAACCTTTCATATCTCACCACATTAGCAGTAAACTTATCAACAACTTCATTAACCTTCGACTTAAATCTCTCCAAAAAGTCACTATACTTATTCATTGAAACTCCATCTCTTACTCATCCGCATCTTGCAACAAGAATTGCCATACCAATTACTGAAAATCAGCAATCAGTATTTTGAAATCTCGCAGCATTTCTACTTCAATAGTTATATATACATATATCGTCTATCTCCTAAACTTACACACTTCGAATGTGAAGTTTCTGAAAAACATCTCAAACTGTGAATTAGTTCTCGAAATGCTAATGAAGCATCAGAAACTGTAAATGACTTTAACAGTCAAAAGTTTGATGACAAAGAATAATGTGTTGGTAAAGCCCAGAAAAAGAGAAGAGTTGGTACTGAACAATGGATTGAGCAGACCGTGAAGGAGACCAAGGACAAATACAAGGACCAAAGTCTGTATTTAAAGAATCTTGATGATTCTGTTTCTGACGAAGTCATTACCGAATACCTTGCTCCTGACTCTAAACCTTTGCGGACCTTATTCTTCATCATCATCTTATCTTAAATATTATAAAATATCTTCGTATCTCTCATTATACATATTCTCCATATTTCTGGAGATATTTTCACTACTATTCTTATCTGTGATCATTTATCTCTCCATAATATCTGCAACATAAAAGAAACTGTGTTGGTTTCTAAATTCTGAAAAAAATTCAAATATGAATGTTTTGAAGTAGTGTTGGGAACTGAAGCATGAGTTAGTATAATATAATGACACTTGATCAATGTGATTATATTACAGTAATTCATGCTGAGTTTCTAATGGAACGTGATGATTCACAGAACATACCGTCATCATGTGCCATTTACACGACTCTTACATTCTACCAAATCTCTAAACATATTAAGAACATATCTTCTTGATAGTTATATCTTTCCGGATATTCTGGTAATTTGCCAAATCAAGATCGTACCATTACGATTTCCTTCTTAGAACATTAACTATGTTCATCCACAACTTCATTCCTACTAATTCTGGACCATTATTCGCTTGACTTAAAGCCGGGAAGAGACAACAAAAGTATGAAACTCCGAAATGTAAGGGAGAATATAATGTCCAATAACAACACATAAATTACAAACCGTGTATATCAATGTTTATCGCAACATAAAGACACGGGAGAATTAAAAACACTATAACCCCAAGGGCGAAGTAGAAGAAAACAGATTCCTCTGGTGGAAGTTGGAAAAGGAGAATGATTGTTGCGATAGTAAGGATAAGGACAAGGATTAGAACTGGATTAAGCATTTTCGCAATCTTTTGAAATTGGAATTGAGTATAGAAGTGGTAAAAACTAATGGAATGGAAAAGGTAAATATCAGACGTAGTAATCGGGACAGATCATCGCATTTAATTAAAGAGATCCTAATTTCCTTAAATCTCGAAGAAACGGATCTTATAGATTTCCAACATTTTTTTTTTGAATCCCTTGAATTCCGGAATTCAACCATGACTACGTAAAAAATTATGACGAAACTTATTTTCCTCATTCCACTATTTTGTGATAGCTTCACTCATACGCTTCGAGTAATCGAATTATTTTATCCATATTACTCTATGGTAATAAAATCCTATTTATCAACACATATCCGTCATGAAAACATTTTTATGGTTAGCCATGACGACCTCGATCAAATTTCGGGACGAAATTTCTTTAACGGGTAGGTACTGTGACGACCCGAAAATTTCCGACCAAATTTAAACCTAACCTTTATATGTTTCCGACACGATAAGCAGAATTTGTAATGTTGAATCTCAAAAAGTTTGGAACTACATTCATGTAATCAATTACCCTTTGACCGTGTTCGACGATTCACGAACAATTATGTGTATATAGATATGTATATATAATATATAATATTAACTGAAAACATTAACAAAGTATTAGATATATGATACTTTACATGAACGTATTTGTTTTGATATATTTATCGACAGAATTAATAGATAATATCAAATGATTGAATTATCAGATACATTATGATATGATTACGGGCCAATGTTATGAGGTCCACTGTGATTTAAGAAATCTATTCTTTTTGACAATATTCGGAAAATGGTAAAGTGATCTATAAGTAAGAACGTGGAGTGTAAATAACTTAGATGTTGGATATCGACAAGATAAGTAACTCGACATTTTTCATTAAGATGATTTCATACGTTTATTAAACCTTTGGACTTTATCCCATGCTTCACAAACAGACTGTAATTTAAAAACTTGAAACCTATTATGAATATATATAATTCTACTTTTCTAAAATGTTTTATAATATAATGATTTAAAATATATTTATACGCATATTATACGTACATAGTTTTATACTTTTACTATACTTTAACTTTACCTTTACTTTACTTTTACTTTACTTTTACTTTACTTTAACTTTAATAATTCACTTTAATAATTCACTTTAATAATTCATACTTTAATAATTCACTTTAATAATTCATACTTTAATAATTCACTTTAATAATTCATACTTTAATAATTCACTTTAATAATTCATACTTTAATAATTCACTTTAATAATTCATACTTTAATAATTTACTTTAATAATTCATACTTTAATAATCCACTTTAATAATTCATACTTTAATAATTCACTTTAATAATTCAAGAATCTATTATAAATAGAATTCAATAGGTTTCATTATTTCATAGAAACTTGAAAATATATTTCTCTAAACTCTCTCAATCGATATATATATATATATATATATATATATATATATATATATATATATATATATATATATATATATATATATATATATATATATATATATATATATATATATATTGCTCTGTATTATTTCAAGATATTATTAGTATACATAAAATATTACGACGGAGTGATGTCCGAGTGATTTCAAAATATTTTTTTGAATGAGTCGAAGCTAAGGAAATTATGGGTTATAGCTATGGAGGTGATGGGTATGGTTCATGGGTATGCTCGTGAGGTCAATCTAGTGTTTATCATCTCCGTTGCGTCTACGTACTTTCCTGCAATATTGAATCTCAATATTGATACGTGAGCACTCATAACTTAACTTTTATATATCAATAGTGTATCCCTGACTAGTGCTCGAGAATATAGGATTATGCATGCTTGTACATTCGATATTGTCCTTAGATAGGTTTGTTGAATCCTGAATTAGATACATATGCTACTGAGATAGGGTATATGATATGCATATCATTGGAAAGCTAGCGAAAAATTAAGAACTTTTCATTTAGATATCGAATGGTTTCGATGAACGGATTAGAAGTTATAGTCAACTGAATTTTAGTATTATTGTTAAAATGATTATTATTACTATCGTCGTTATTATTTTAATAGAAATATCATTGTTATTATAAAATATCATTATTACTATTATGTTAGTATTATCATTTTATCATAATACCATTTTTAGTAAATATAAATATTGTTATTTTTTTATAGAATAATAATAATTATTATTACAAAATAATACAACTTTTACTTATTATTATTATGATCAATATTATTTTATCAAATAAATAGGGGATATAAAGATATTTTTCACCACGCGTAATATAATTACATTAATAATACTTACCACTATAGTTTTACGATATTAAGTGAACTTTATAAATTTTACTACTTAAGATATATAAAAGTATATTTTATCATATATAAACGTTAATATAAATTTTTATTAATAAATGACTTTTTTATTATAAAATCTAATAAATATATTTAAATATATAAAACGACTATAGTTAAGTTATATAATAAACACGTATAAATCTTAGAAGTCATTTTGGGTCAAGTTGACTTTTGTTGACTTTTGCATATTAGTCTCGAGCATTAGGATTGTGGTACACTATGACTTGACCAAAGATTGTTAGACAAATATTGATCAACATATAAATATATATAATTAATATAGGTTCGTGAATTCGAGGCCAACCTTGCACTTGTTAAATGACGTTATATGTATTTTTACTACGAAATACAGTATGGTGAGTTTCATTTGCTCCCTTTTATATATATTTTTGGGACTGAGAATACATGCGCTGTTTTTATAAATGTTTTATGAAATAGGCACAAGTAGTAAAACTAATTCTACGTGGGTTTAAACCAGAAATATACCCTTAGCTTGGTAACATTAAACTATTTGTCTATGTACGGTAGGCGCGAATCCTAAAGATAGATCTATTGGGCCTGACAAACCCCATCCTGACTATGGGATGCTTTAGTACTTCGAGGTTATTTTAAACACACCTGATCTGGTGTACTTCAGAGGGTAAAACATGAACGTTAAGGCTTGTTACCTGGTGCCTACAACTTATAGAATACTTTTATACACTTGCGAGTGTACATATATTTATAAACGGAAATCTTGTGGTCTATTAATATATTGAAATGATTGTTATGATAAACCTATGAACTCACCAACCTTTTGGTTGACACTTTAAAGCATGTTTATTCTCAGGTATTAAAGAAATCTTCCGCTGTGCATTAGCTCATTTTAAGGATATTACTTGGAGTCATTCATGGCATACTTTGAAAGACGTTGCATTCGAGTCGTTGAGTTCATCAAGATTAATATTAAGTCAATTATAGTTGGATGTAATATGAAATGGTATGCATGCCGTCAATTTTTGATGTAAAGAAAGTTTGTCTTTTAAAAACGAATGCAATGTTTGTAAAACGTATCATATAGAGGTCAAATACCTCGCGATGTAATCAACTATTGTGAATCGTTTATAATGTATATGAACGGGTCCTTTCACAACACGTCAAACATCATGATTACGGAAGTTTAAATAAGCATAATTCTTTTATTTCATATTTAATTTCCTTTATTTTATATTTAATTGCACTTCTAATTATCGCACTTTTATTTATTGTTATTTAATCGCACTTTTAATTATCGTACTTTTTAATTATCGCAATTTTATTTTATCGCACTTTTATTTATTGCAATTTCATTATCGTTATTTATTTTACGCTTTAAATTAAGTCTTTTTTTTATTTAATATTTTACATTAGGTTTTAACTGCGACTAAAGTTTTAAAATCGACAAACCGGTCATTAAACGGTAAAAACCCCCCTTTATAATAATAATATTACTTATATATATATATATATGTATTTCTATAAAAGTAAACTAATATAGCGTTAAGCTTTGTTTAAAAAGATTCCCTGTGGAACGAACCGGACTTACTAAAAACTACACTACTGTACGATTAGGTACACTGCCTATAAGTGTTGTAGCAAGGTTTAAGTATATCCGTTCTCTAAATAAATAAATATCTTGTGTAAAAATGTATCGTATTTAATAGTATTTCCTGCTAAAATTTAATAGTATTTTATACCCCTCTGCTAAAACATCATTGACCAACCGAAATAAGTTTCCTTTTCAATTTAGGAATGTACCTTACGTTCTTCAAAGTCCAATTAGAACCAAGAGTAGTCTTCAAAACAACATCTCCAATGCCCTCTATGTTGAGTTGCTTGTTGTCCGCCAATCTCACCTTGCCTTGGTATGAACGAAAATTCTTCATCATGCTTTTGACATGAGTAGCATGAAACGAAGCTCCCGAATCCAAAATCCAAGACTCCATAGAATTTTCAACACTACACAAAAGTGCATCATCACTTTCCCCTTCGGCCAAGTTTACACCTTTCGTGGAACCATTTTTGCAATTCCTTTGAAAGTGCCCTTTTTGATTGCAACCCCAACAAACAGCTTCACTTCTATCTTTCGATGGATACCTCTTCTTAGACTTCTTTCTACCCTTCTTCTCACCGCGATCAAATTTCCTACCACAGTTGTCGGTACTTAACAAGGAACCGGATGTCGATTCCCCCGAGTTTTTCCTACGAGTATCTTCACCAAGAATCAAATCCCTTATTCCTTCAAACGCTAGCTTAGTAGTTCCTGTAGAGCTACTAACTGCGGTAACCGTACCCGACCAACTTTTCGGTAATGATGAAAGCAAGATTAGTGCCTTTAACTCATCATCAAACACAATATATACCGATGCTAACCTCGATATGATGTTGTTGAACTCGTTGATATGATCCGTTGCACTCGTACCTTCCTTCATCTTCGTATTGAACAATTGTCGCATGAGAAAAACCTTATTAGAAGCGGTAGGTTTCTCATACATGTTAGAGAGTGCTTTCAAGCAAGCAAACGTCGTCTTCTCATTCACAACGTTGTATGCAACGTTCATAGCAAGTGAAAGACGAATCGCACCCAAAGCTTGACGATCCAAAAGCGTCCAATCGGCATCGCTCATGCTTTCGGGCTTGGTCTCTAACAGAGGTTGATGTAGCTTCTTTTGATACAAGTAATCTTCAATTTGCATCTTCCAAAAGCCAAAGTCTCTCCCATCGAATCGATCGATTCTAAACTTTCCGTCTTCCGCCATCGTACCCAAAGTCGAAACCTTGAGCTCTGATACCAGTTGTAAGGATATTAGGACCCAAAACAACGCAAGTGATTCAACAAGATCACTCGCCGATAGTAATTCTACAAGATTACTAACCCACCTAATGAACGAAAGATTATAAATGCAAGAAATGTAAATCGACACAAGAGATAACGTGGTTATATGCAATCGTTGTGATTGCTTTAGTCCACGGACCAACTAGAGAATGTATTTACTGAATATTTGTGGTGTGTATACAATGAGTTACAAAAGGGTCTATTTATAGAATGATATAAGGAGTAAGCTAAAAAGAATTCCTTGAAGCTTCATGTGAGTTTCGTGACAGCTTCATGGAGGCTACATGTGAGTTTCCTGACAGCTTCGTGGAAGCTACATGTGAATTTCCTCACAACTTCGTGGAAGCTACATGTGAGTTTCCTAACAACTTCGTAGAAGCTACATGTGAGTTTCCTAACAACTTCGTGGAAGCTTCGTGTGAGTTTCCTGGAATATTCCCTATAATTGTTTAAAGTTCTCCATATCTCCAACAGGGACAAGGTACTCAGTTGTGGAAGGGCGGACCTCTGTATCGACTGAATCATTCTAAGGGTGTAATCGGTGGAACCGGTGAAACTTCTAGGAAAAAACTTCGACTTGGCAAAATATGGAGGTTTTTAGACAAAATTTGAAGATTTTGAGACATATTTTGGAGAATTTTGGACAAAATCTGAAGGTTTTGGAGCAAAAAATATAGGTTTTTAGGTAAAATATGAAGGTTTTGGGGGGAAAAATGGAGTTTTTTTTGGGAAAATATGGAGGTTTTTGGACAAAATTTGAAGGTTTTAAGGCAAGTTTTGAAGAATTTTGGGCAAAATATATATGTTTTGGGGCAAAAAAAAAATATTCACTGGAGGCAAAGTCGAAAAAACTAAAAAATTTTCCATTAAAATTTCAAAATCGACTGGACAGGAGCCCCCCTTATCCCCAAGTAACTTCGCCACTATATAGACCATAACAAAACATAATCTAGAGGCCGAGCATGTGGCATTGAGTGAATCCAAACCCAATTGAAGATTAGCACCACTAATCGCGTTAGAAATTCCATTTGGAACCAAGTTATTTACCAAGCACAAAAAATTTTCCACAAAGGGATCATGTAGGAGCATGAAGTTATCGATAACAAAAGGGGCAAAACACACAGTGCCGGTCCTAAGAATTTAAGTACTTAGAACGAGGTGGGAAAAAAGGCCTCTAAAATATACTCCGTAACACTGATTGTGAATTTGTGATTAATTATAACAAATTTATCGATGTTGGGACCAATTTATATTCAAGAAACATAATATTAAATTCAAACCTTTAGGATAAGCCGCTTGGATAAATTTAACAATTGTTTAGAACATTTTGCAAATGTTTGAGTTGTATTTTTATAGGATCTTACCTCAAAAAGAGGAAAATATATGTACTCCGTATATTATATATTAAAAAAAATACGTATTGATATAAAAGAATTTTAAAATGAAATCTAGAAAATATGTCAACTGATCGTACGTTGACATGTGGGGCACGTATCTTGTTGATTATATGTGACAATGGGCCCATTGGCTAAACGTAATATGGATCGAAATATACTCAGTAATTTTATTTATACACATTTGTAATATGGATTAAAGTATTTTTGGGCCCCATGAAAGGCTAGGCCCTGTACAGTTGTACAGGTTGTACTACCTTTGAGCCGGGCATGAAAACACACATCTAAGACCAACATCTCTTGCAATAAGGTTGGAAGCTTGTTCATAGACAACCTCCAAATAAAAACATTGAGTGTTTTTTTAAATACATGGCAACCGATAACATACATGTTAAAGATATACTCCGTATGTTTTTTATTACTCTGTATTTACTATAACTAAAAACAACGTACTTCTATGTTGTATATTGGATTAAATGTGCGTTTGATAAAACTGGATAATTAAATTCTGGTTCATAATTTGAATGATTTAACGCTTATTAAATGAGTTGAATATGAATAAGAATAATTTGTTTAATAATCATTTTGAATAAACAATATAAATAATTTAAAATTACCTTATTAACTTTTTGCACGAATAAAAAAATATTATATTTGTTTAATAAGTGTTCTTGATATAATTCAAAGAGAATATCAAATAAAATTTAGGTACTTAATGGTTAAGATCTAAGGTATTTCAAATTTGAATGATTCAACATTGAATGATATATTATTCAAATATAAAAAACAAACGTGTTGAATATTAAATACTTGAATATAATATTCATCGCTATAATATTCATCGCTGAATTATTCAATAAGTAATTAAACTCACCTAAGATTAATCTCAACATGGCAACTGGTGTATACCTAATAAAAAACATGCAACTGGCAAGATAGATGTAGTTTATCATTTATATATAATCTCAATTGTCATTGTTTCTCTAATTTGTAACATATTTCTCTTTCATATTTTATATTATTTACCATTCAAAATATCTAAATATACTGCGTCTATTTGAGTAAGATACTCATGTTTACCGGGAAATTGTAAACATAGAAAACTTTATCCGTTGATTTAAAATACAACTTGAAATAGGACAAAATACTCAGCATAATTCTCCTCTCATCTAATAAAGTGTCCACAATATAATTTTGAGATATCAAATAAATAAATATTTACTTTGTATTCTAACCAATGAAAAGAGTTCATTGCGAAAAAAGAATATGAAAACTAAAAATAATCGTAAAAAAAATTAATTTTCATAGACGAATTAAGAGTATCTAGCTCTACTCGCATTATAACGAATATTTTATCTTATTCAAAGACTCTGATGGTCTGATATGACTCATGATGATAACATGAGAAGATTCTTTTTTTTTTTATGAGAAGATAAGAATAATCATAATAACCCAATTGTCACATATTCCATCCGACTTAACTTAAAAGGGAATGAATGGAAAAAAGTAAAATAGTAATGTGGTCACAAAAATAAAGGTGAAAATTAGCATAACAAAAAGCCATGTTTACACTTGTTTTTAGATGCTTCATTGAAGACCCCTATCTTATTCTTCTTATATATATACCCCAACACACCATACCCACTCATACATCTTATAATAATCTAGCTAGTTCAATTCAAGTTGCAGTACCAAGTCATGAGCCACATCGATCAACAAAACATTCATCGTGAGTTTATTGATACTCTTTATCAGTCTATCATAATCATATGATTATGTTTTTTATTAGTATGTGAAATGTGAAATTATGATTTGATATGCAGCTGCCTACCCTCCTACCATGGAGAAACAAGGACCAACGCTGACAAAACAAGGACCAACGCCACTAGCACCTGTTGGATACCCAACAACTGCGGTAACCGAAAATGAAGTTCCCACGCACACGACGAGCAGGGGCGATGACTTTTGGAAAGGCTGGTAATTAACAAACATAACTTCTTCTTAATACTCCATGCATGATTGTTTCTACCCACATTTTCTTGAAATTTGACTCAATATATGTTGGTTTGCAGTTGTTCAGCATTATGTTGTTGCTGCGCATTGGATGCCTGCTTCTGAAATCCATATTTGGGTCCGAGTGTTTATGTATTTAGACAGGGCTTGATTAGTTAAACTCTATGTATCTGTAACAGAATAGGCTTGTTTTGCACATTATGGTTTCTGTAAGCGTCTTCGTTTGTACCTACCTGTTCACCGTTTATGAATGAGACAGTTTGGTTATCGTTGAACAACAAATCCTACAATATTAACCATAAAATCTTTTAAAAATGACATTGTCACGTCACGATCATTCCATTCAAAAACACTCAAATGATTTCACGTCACCGTTACGGTAACAGGTGGTCTTAAACGAATAAAGAGAAGAATGAGGAAGAAAAAAATGATATAGTAATCATTTTGTATGTTTTTTCTTTTCGAACAGCAACTCCGACGGGTTATACTAGCAAGGAACTAGTATAGACCCGCGAAAAAACCATTAAAACGGTTTTATGCGCCACTCGTTCCAATTTACATACTTGTTACTTCTACTTCTAAACCGATTAAAAGAAAATAGACAAATCGAATCAAACAAAATACGACGTTTTAACGGACGTTGTTGAAACAATAAACTATTCCTGAATCTCCAAATGTGCCAAAGTGTAGAAGCATGACATACAATCTTGATTTGATATCTTCGAACTGCCGTCAATCTTCGAACCAAGCTATCCAATCTGTCCATTCTGTAAATCGAGGGAGCGATAAACCTGTCCATATTCTTATCCTTCTCCACAACTCGGACGCCACCTCGCATTCAAACATGACGTGGTGTATAGCTCAATGGCGTGGCTGCAAATCACGCATCCAATCGACTCAATATCCAAGCAACGACGTGATAAATTGAGGCGAGTAGCAAGCCTATCTAATGCTAATCTCCATATGAAAACGTTGATTTTTGTGGTACTTGATTGACCCACATAGTGTATAAATGTGAGGACGGGAGCGCAATATCATCAATATGATAACGTGTTTTACTAATCGAAAAGCCTGCATTATCTAAAAGCGACCATATCCAAGATTCCTCACTTGTACCTAAAACCACCTTGTTGATTTTTCGACATAAATCGTGATGGAGAGAAGTATTGCGAGCACCGATTGCAGCTCGAATCCAAATCCATATCCAAACGCCATCAACCATTCTATCGGCAATGGCACAGTTTTCATCCACGTCCAACCGAAAAAGCCTTCTGAATTTTTCTTTAAGAGCCCCGTCACCTAACCAATTATCCTTCCAAAATCGCACATTTGAGCCATTACCTATCTTCATTCTTAAGACGTCCAGCGGAATCAAACCAGAAAATTTTGACTTATTAAAAACAGAAACTATATTTGGCCAAATACCTGCACCCTTGACCGATGAGTCCAATTCAGCACCATAAATTGACTTGATTACAGTAGCCCATAAAGCATTCGGATTGTCCACAAAACGCCACACCCACTTGAAAATAAGACCAATATTAAATGACCGTAAACTCCCTATATCGAGGCCACCTTTCTCGCGAGAAGCTAAAGCTAAATCCCGACGTACCCAATGTAACTTCTTGTAAGAAAAAGTTGCAAGTTTTGTATGTTGCCAGTAAGTTTTTTTTTTCTTCTTTTTTTTCTTTTTTTTTGTTTTTTGTTTTTTGTTTTTTTTGTAAGAGAAAGCAACGTGCTTTTGGATCTAGATTAAGGGTGAGATCACGTCATCACGAGTAATCTAATTAGAGTTATATTTCATATTGATAATAATTGATTGATAATTGA
The DNA here is from genome assembly GCF_046630445.1 of Rutidosis leptorrhynchoides. Classification (NCBI taxonomy): domain Eukaryota; kingdom Viridiplantae; phylum Streptophyta; class Magnoliopsida; order Asterales; family Asteraceae; genus Rutidosis; species Rutidosis leptorrhynchoides. Next base: position 104,224,049 of record NC_092334.1, on the reverse strand, counting down.
TTGCTTAAATAAGACATACAGTAATAATTGTATGAAAGGAATCGAGATTTGAGTTTGCTTTCAATTCTAATTAAAGTAAAAGTATAACATAGAATAATTAGGAAAGTAAAATCACAGGTTGAAATGAAATATTCTCATGCATGGTTAATTTCCATCTTATCAACTTCGTGCATCTTTTTATATCTTTACCACAAAAGCTCTTCAAACTTTTTTTATTCCATTAGTAGATGTAAACATGCAATTTTTGTTTTTTGTTATATGTTCTATATAAATACGAGTATGAACGAATCGAAGATCAGTTTCAAATTCTTTTTGAAAGGCTATATTATTAATCACCCAAAAGGCCCAGAGGGCTTACAAAGAAACATGCGAAGTCTGCAATTTTAAGGATAGGCTATCACATGGCAGCTAGAAAGAAATCAACATACACAGTCTTGAAATAAAATACAACATCGGCCTACATTATAAACTCCCATAAACACCAATTACGCTAATAATAGATCGTTGAGACGCATGTGATTATCCTTCTATTCTTGCAAAGTGATTTGACCATTTTCTCTTTCGGCTACTCATCCATAGGTGGGACAGCAGCTCGGACAATGCAAGAATATCTTCTCTTAGAATTGCAGCCCGACGATCAATACCATTGTGCACAAATTTATTTCACCATTTTCATATATAGACCATAATAAAACATATCTAGAGGCCAAGCATGCGGCATTGAGTAACCGAATTCAATTGAAAATTAGCACCACTAATCACATTAGAAACTCCATTCGGAACCGAATTATTTAACCCCCACCAAGCACAAAATTTTTCCCATAAAGGGATTACGTAGCAGCATGAGGTGAAAATGTGATCCACATCTTCACTGTATCGATAACAAAAGGGGCAAAACACACAACACCAACACCTCTTACAATAAGATTTGCTAAAGTTGGAAGCAGCCTCCAAATAAAAACATCGAGTTATTTTGGAATACATGGCAACCGGCAAGATATATGTTAAAGATATACTCCGTATGTTGTTTATTACTCCGTATTTAATATAAGTAATTACAACGTACTTTTATGTCGTAATTTGTATATTGGATTAATGGTGCGTTTGATATAACTAAATATCTAAGTTCTTTTTTTAATGCAAATTTATTAGAACTCAAGGTAATTTACATTGTATGACCCAACAATTCTGGGCCCAATAACTACACGAATTAAATCACGAAACCTAAAGAAATCAGGTTGCAAAGCATGTAACCTTATACATCCAGACTCGAATTACAACATAGACCATAATCACGACATGATGAGATATTTCTTTTGGAGATGTATGCCATTTGAGCCACTCGAATTTTTTCCTTTTTGACCTAAAAGCAATCCATTTTAACGATGTATTTTGTATCTCATTTAAAGCCATCGAGGTGTTCCAAGATTTACCTTGAAATACCGTTTTGTTTCGATCTTTACAAATAAGATACAATGTAGTCCACTTAATGGCTTGCCATAAAACTTGACACGACTTCGACTTGGTGCAGGCCCGTTACCATTGATGATATCCATAAGGTTTAAAGAAGTGCAATTTCCTAGCCCCCATTAATTATAAACTCGATCCATATTTCCAACGCATGCTTACACGAAAATAAAACATGATCCACCGATTCTAGGTTGTCATCACATACGGGACAACGTACACTCTGTAAGTCAATTCCTTTCTTGTCAAGTTCAACCTTTACCGACAATCGTTTTTTAGATCGCCAAGTAAAGATTTTGACTTTATTCAGAACAAGATTATTACATAAAGTACTACCTTGAGACGCGAATGGACCAAGAATCTGTGAATCGATTTCAAATGATAGTTTTTTCACAGTGAAAAGCCCATTTGGAGTTAGGGCCCAAGACCATTTATGATGCCCCGTACAAAACCATCGTGTACGAATCATCAACAACAGGATCATTACAAGGTCAAATACTATATGCGGTTTCAAAAAGAGTTTGCATTCATGATAAAAGGTGACGTTTTAACCAACGTCAAATGTTTAACCTCCGAAAGTATGCTTCAATGAATAGCAAGCAAAAATAATAGTACGTGACCCGTAGGTCGTTACAATTACATCGTTTCAAAAGTAATATAGTTTGAATACAAATTAAACGTTTCATGCGGTGACATCTCTAATAAGCTCAGCGGGTGTCTAAAAAGCATGACTAGTACAGCGGAAGCAAGCAAACCTTAAGCACATGAGAAAAACATGCTTAAAAACGTCAATACAAAGGTTGGTGAGCTATAGTTTAAGTATAACAGTAATGTAAGGTAGGCCACGAGATTTCAGTGCTTCAACAGTGTTTCAAAACAGTATGAAAAGTATATGTATAACCGTGGGCACTTGGTAACTAACTTAACGTTTATTACCCCCTAAAAGTACACTTGGCAAGTGCGTATGTTTATGAAGTATTAAACACCCGTTAAATGCTAGCGCTACTAGTCCTAGTGGGGATGTCAAACCCTATGGATCCATATCTAAGATTCGCGTTCACCGGTTCAAAGACCAATGACTAAACGTTACCGAGCTAATGGGAAAGTTTATGCCGTTGTATAACCCACACATATATAAAGTTTAAGTACTCATGCCTAGTATGTAAAACGTAAAATGCACATGTATTCTCAGTTCTCAAAATAGTTAAAGTAAAAAGGGATGCTATAACTCACAGTGGAAAGTAGTAAAAGTCGATACGCGGGAATAGTAAGCAAGTAGTTTGGTACGAAAGGTCCTCAACCTAAGTCAAAAGTTACTAAGTCAGTAAATCGTTCCCAAAGGTTTAAAAGTATGTAAATTAGGTCTTAAGTATCATCATCATTCATCTTTAAACAAAAAGTATAAAGTAAGTTTCGTTCAAGAAAAGAGTTTGAAACAAAGGCTGACTTCGTTCAGTCACCACGACCTCTATACAAACTGAATTGAGGTGAGACCAGTGGCCATGGCTCCGTATATGAGTCCCCTAGGTGCTGACAAATTTCCAGAACCGAAATCGTCTTTGTTTGACCGTGGTGACGGTTTAAGTACGAGTAGGTCAGAATTTTCAGCACAACGTTAAAAGGACATAGTGACATTCGGAGGGCCATAAATCCTAAACCGTAACTCGGATTAAGACGAGTCTAAAAATGAAAAGTCATCTACACGAACTGAGAAAACTGAAAATCATCTTTACAGTAGCCCAGGTTGTACCGACCCGACCAAAACGTCATTGACGGCGCCGTCTACTTAGGTCCCGTTACGTGGTCACAAGTCTTTAAAATGACGTTTGACCAAAACATGTCGCATTCATTTCAAATGTAAGGATGGTTCAAGTTTACAAAAGTAGTTCTATAACGAGTTACGTTACAAAGTTTATAAGTACAAATGAAACCCATGCGACACAAGTAAAAGTAAAGTCAAAAGATGCTCCATGTATACTCGACATCCAAGCAAGTATCAAAAGTGAGCGGAAGCATGTATCATATATCATTCAAGAACCTGAGAAAACATATAGAAAACTGTCAACGAAAAATGTTGGTGAAATCATAGGTGTATTAATAAACATTGTTTTTGAACCACAAGATTTTGTATTCCCATAACGTAGATTATCCAAAACATTTGCATTCCAAAAGTGTTGTTATACGCGAGCACTCAATTATCAAGACTTAACCAACGTTACCCCATCACACAATGTTAGAACCTACACTAAAACACGAAAATATATTTCATTCGCATAACGGTAGCGAACCGTCCGAATGAGGGTTTGTCAAACCCATATGGATCCATACAACATAAGTTCTCGCTTACACCCGGCAAGTGTAACTAATGATAATCGAATTGAGGCATTTCGTTCTAAACTCGCACGTGGAATGTTTGTTTTCGTACTTGTGTTCAAAGCATAAAAGTATGTAGTATAAAACTGTATATGTTTCTCATCTCATGATTTAAAAGTATAAAAGTTGTTGAAAGATGGGACTATGATCTCACCTCGAGTGCACGAGTAATAAAGGTACTTCACAAAGTAAACGTGTGCATGAAAGTTGTTTAGTCTTGACCTAAACAATTAGGGTTGTATCAATAACGGTAAACACGATCGGTTAAAGATATTCAATTAGTCCTATGGCTCGTTACGACTCGATTATATAGCATGCGAATCAAATTGTCAAGTTTCATGCAAGATACAAGTAAAGAATCATGTTAGAAAGATTGCATAATCATTTGGTTAAGTTTGACAAAAAGTCAAACTTGAGTCGGGTCAAAGTCAACGAAAAAGTCAACACGTTCGGGTCAGGTCCCGAACTATTTTTCTGTGCTAGTTATTCATATATAAGCATGTTAGAACAAGTTACATGTGAATCGGAGGTCCCTAGCATGCCACACATTTTTCGTATAATGTACAATGGAAACAGAAATCTGGAGACGCCTAATGTCGCGCCGCGACATAGGCTGGCCGCGCCGCGGCACTTAACGTGTGCTGGTACCTGGTCAGTCTCAAATGGCCAAGTCCCAATTCAAAACTCAAACAAACACAAAACACAAACCGTAAACACTTAGAACGCATATCTTATATCGTTGGAAAGCTCTTTTGACAAGGGATACAACTAAACACATCTCATCAAACAAAAACATCATTTTCAATAACCGATTTCTAGTCAAGTGGTCATTAAAAGTCTATTTTCAAAGTGTCAAGTTCTCAAAACTCATTTTAAGATTCGGGAATCCAATTCACACATATGGTATGCCGTTTTGAAGGAAATGAAACATACATTACAACTAAACACTTACTAATAACATTTCATGGCATTCAAAACATCAAAAGTTCGTTTTAGGCTTATCAAACCCTAACCAAAATTCACAAAAATCACTAATCATGTATTTGAAGTTTTCTTAATCAACCTACGCATCAAAACGAAGCTAGTGATACTAGTAACGCAATTAAAACATGAACTTAAACAATTTAACAACATCAACTCATCCAAAATCAAAGATTAAGCAAAACTATTTTCAAGTTCATGCTAGTTACTCCAAAACAAAAAATCGAGCATACAAATCATATATTCATGTTAGACTTGAGCCATAGACACTAATTAACAACTTTATAATTCAAAAATATCAAGAGCACAAAATCTAGTGATTTTAGAAAGTTATCCAAATGAGGTGAAATTGGTATCGAGTTGTAGAGGATGAAGAGAGGATTCCAAATATGTAATTTATTTTGTTGCTAGCCTCCTAATCAGAATTTAGATGATGAATTCTTGTTTTGAAGATTGAGAGAAAAATGGTGAAACTATTTAAGAAAAGGGAAATGAAATGGAAAATGAAAGAAGGAGGTGGGTGTTGACCACTTTGACCTAGTCAAAGGTTTGGTCTTTTGGCAAGTCTATCCCTCTAGTTTATAAGCGGGTGCGTGAATTACCTAAACGAGATATTTTAGATACGCACATTAACGGGAGATGTTATAATCCAATAACGAAAATTATTAAGAATGTTAGCTAATGGAGGATACGAATCTAGTCACGAAGGATATTATTTAAAATAAAAAGACGGGCGTTAAAATAATTTAACGGAAAAATGCGGGATGTTACATTACCCACACCTTAAAAGAAATTTCGTCCCGAAATTTAGTTGGAAGTAATAGTCGATGTCTCTTACTCGAGACCTAGCGTTGTCAATCCTACGAATGAGTGAAGGTACTTCCTTGGGCGTTTCCACGATTCTGGATAGTCGGGGTTTACATCGTATTAAGGCTTGGTTTTACGATCCACAATTTAAACCGGTCTTTCTACGAAGAGGAGTTTGTCATCGATAGTAAGTTTATCTAGAAGAGTAGCACGTTCCAGTTCCGCATGACACGTCTCTAAGTTTGTTACATGGAACGTAGGGTAAACGGAAACTTAATTGACTCATAAGTTCTAAACGGTAGGAAGCGGTTCCAATACGCCTCAAGATTTCAAAAGAATCAATATTGCGGATATGACTCTCCTCGATTTCCCGAAACAGATTACACCTTTCCGAGGTGCGGTTTTTCAATATTACACGGTTACTGACTTGGGATCCGGAAGGTTTACATCTAACATAGGCATAGTCCTTTTGGCGACTACGGGCCGTCTTGAGCCCTTCTCGGGCTTGAACTATCTCAACGGTTATTTCTTGGATGAATTTCGGATCTGATGATTTGCTTGTCACCTACTTCGGTCCAACGAATAAGAGAACAACAATTGTGGTGCTGTAAGGTTTCGAAATGTGCGGCGTTAATATACGAGGATCGAAACCCACAGGTGGGCCCATAACCCACAGGTCCCAAATCAGAGTGGCACAGCGGAAGCGTGGTGGGCCCATAACCCACAGGTCCCAGAATCAAAGCCTGGCTCTGATACCACCTGTAGCGACCCGACCAAAACGTCATTGACAGCGCCGTCTACTTAGGTCCCGTTACGTGGTCATAAGTCTTTAAAATGACGTTTGACCAAAACATGTCGCATTCATTTCAAATGTAAGGATGGTTCAAGTTTACAAAAGTAGTTCTACAACGAGTTACGTTACAAAGTTTATAAGTACAAATGAAACCCATGCGACACAAGTAAAAGTAAAGTCAAAAGATGCTCCATGTATGCATGTATACTCGACATCCAAGCAAGTATCAAAAGTGAGCGGAAGCATGTATCATATATCATTCAAGAACCTGAGAAAACATATAGAAAACTGTCAATGAAAACGTTGGTGAAATCATAGGTGTATTAATAAACGTTGTTTTTGAACCACAAGATTTTGTATTCCCATAACGTATATTATCCAAAACATTTGCATTCCAAAAGTGTTGTTATACGCGAGCACTCAAATATCAAGACTTAACCAACGTTACCCCATCATACAGTGTTAGAACCTACACTAAAACACGAAAATATATTTCATCCGCATAACGGTAGCGAACCGTCCGAATGAGGGTTTGTCAAACCCATATGGATCCATACAACATAAGTTCTCGCTTACACCCGACAAGTGTAACTAATGATAATCGAATTGAGGCATTTCGTTCTAAACTCGCACGTGGAATGTTTGTTTTCGTACTTGTGTTCAAAGCATAAAAGTATGTAGTATAAAACTGTATATGTTTCTCATCCCATGATTTAAAAGTATAAAAGTTGTTGAAAGATGGGACTATGATCTCACCTCGAGTGCACGAGTAATAAAGGTACTTCACAAAGTAAACGTGTGCATGAAAGTTGTTTAGTCTTGACCTAAATAATTAGGGTTGTATCAATAACGGTAAACACGATCGGTCAAAGATATTCAATTAGTCCTATGGCTCGTTACGACTCGATTATATAGCATGCGGATCAAATTGTCAAGTTTCATGCAAGATACAAGTAAAGAATCATGTTAGAAAGATTGCATAATCATTTGGTTAAGTTTGACAAAAAGTCAAATTTGAGTCGGGTCAAAGTCAACGAAAAAGTCAACACGTTTGGGTCGGGTCCCGAACTATTTTTCTGTGCTAGTTATTCATATATAAGCATGTTAGAACAAGTTACATGTGAATCGGAGGTCTCTAGCATGCCACACATTTTTCGTATAATGTACAATGGAAACAGAAATCTGGAGACGCCTAATGTCGCGCTGCGACATAGGCTGGCCGTGCCGCGGCACTTAACGTGTGCTGGTACCTGGTCAGTGTCAAATGGCCAAGTCCCAATTCAAAACTCAAACAAACACAAAACACAAACCGTAAACACTTAGAAGGCGTATCTTATATCGTTGGAAAGCTCTTTTGACAAGGGATACAACTAAACACGTCTCATCAAACAAAAACATTATTTTCAATAACCGATTTCTCGTCAAGTGGTCATTAAAAGTCTATTTTCAAAGTTTCAAGTTCTCAAAACTCATTTTAAGATTCGGGAATCCAATTCACACATATGGTATGCAGTTTTGAAGGAAATGAAACATACATTACAACTAAACACTTACTAATAACATTTCATGGCATTCAAAACATCAAAAATTCGTTTTAGGCTTATCAAACCCTAACCAAAATTCACAAAAATCACTAATCATGTATTTGAAGTTTTCTTAATCAACCTACGCATCAAAACGAAGCTAGTGATACTAGTAACGCAATTAAAACATGAACTTAAACAATTTAACAACATCAACTCATCCAAAATCAAAGATTAAGCAAACCCATTTTCAAGTTCATGCTAGTTACTCTAAAACAACAAATCGAGCATACAAATCATATATTCATGTTAGACTTGAGCCATAGACACTAATTAACAACTTTATAATTCAAAAATATCAAGAACACAAAATCTAGTGATTTTAGAAAGTTACCCAAATGAGGTGAAATTGGTATCGAGTTGTAGAGGATGAAGAGAGGATTCCAAATATGTAATTTGTTTTGTTGCTAGCCTCCTAATCTGAATTTAGATAATGAATTCTTGTTTTGAAGATTGAGAGAAAAATGGTGAAAGTATTTAAGAAAAGGGAAATGAAATGGAAAATGAAAGAAGGAGGTGGGTGTTGACCACTTTGACCTAGTCAAAGGTTTGGTCTTTTGGCAAGTCTAGTCCCTCTAGTTTATAAGCGGGTGCGTGAATTACCTAAACGAGATATTTTAGATACGCACATTAACGGGAGATGTTATAATCCAATAACGAAAATTATTAAGAATGTTAGCTAACGGAGGATACGAATCTAGTCACGAAGGATATTATTTAAAATAAAAAGACGGGCGTTAAAATAATTTAACGGAAAAATGCGGGATGTTACACAGGTGGTTGGACCAGTTCCAGAAACAGTAGCTAAAGGTGTTCCGGTGGGTTCTTGGTGCTTGATGCTCATCACGGTTCTCATCCTCGATGCTTGTAGCTTCATGTGTACAACTCGTTGATGGGTTTGCATAATCTTTACCAAGTTTTGACCATCATAACACTAGTGTATGTCTAAGATATGTAGCACAACTCAATTAAGTGTTGTAAGTAGTTTGATGAACCAAGGTTACATCAAGATCTTAGATCCGACACATTCATGAGTTCTAAATGTAATATAAAGCTATAAACTTGAAAGTTAACTAACTAAACAAGATCTTAAGTTGTAGAACATAGTTCTTAGTTAGATCTTGAAGATCCTAGACCCAAAGTCTAGATCTAAAGTTCTTAAGTTAGATCCTAAGTTACAACACTTGAATCTTTACTTTAATGAAACCATAAGTTATGAAACTTAGATTTTCATCTTGTAAAGTGTATATAAGCTTACAAGATTTTGTTTACAACAAAATAAGTAGACCACAAGCTATAGAAACTTAGATCTTTCATAAGTATATGAAGTTATAACTAGAAAGTTATACTTCCATGTTCTTGAACTTATAAAGTTAACTTTAGTTTCAAGAAGTATGAGATCAAGATTAACTAGTAACACTTGACCAACCACCACAAATCACGAATTCAAAGTGCAAGGAAATGAAGAAATAAACTAATCTACAAGTAATAAATTAATGGTTGTTCATACTTAGAAAGATTCAAGCCAAGGCTTTGATCTTTTAAGAAAGTAAACTTTAAGTTTACAAACATGAACACAAGTATGATTTTAAAATTCATGAACTTTCTTTTAACAATTTTTATGGAGAAATCAAACTATGAACTTGATTCTCCTTAGCTCTTGTATGTTCTTGTATGAACAAGATGATATGAAGAATAAACTAGAAAGTTTGATTCTTAACCACAGAGACGGATCTTGAACGACTTTAGTGGGAGGGCCAAAATCATTTCAAAAACTTATATAAGAAAAATTCTAAAATCTTGGAGGGGCTATTATATAAAATATTTATATTTTACATCCCAGGAAATAAAATTTACGCTAAGAGAACAAATTTTTGGAGGGGCCACTGCCCACCCCTGCCACCCTAAAGATTCGTCCCTGCTTAACAACAACAAACAACAACAAATAATTAAACAACAATAAACAACAAGTAACTTAAACAAGCAAATGATGATGATGATGTGAGTTTATGTTTCGGTTTCAAAGAGAAAAAGAGAGGAGAAATAAGGTTTGTAACTTACAAAGTTAGAGAGAAAATGCTTGGAGAAAGAAAGTGTAAGTAAGTGTGTGTGTAAAAAAATGAGGAATACTAGTAAATAAGTATCACAAAAAAGAAAATGGAACCCCTCTTTTACCCATCAAAATCGACGGCTCCAAGGGGTGCCAAAAAGAGAAAAAGTCCACTAGTTACTTGCATGTATTTAGCTCAAAATGGTAATAAGGTTAAATGGTGTGGGAAAGTGTTGTAAGTATTCTTGTAACTAGTCTTTCATTCACCAACTAAACTAGTTTAAGCCTAAATGAAATACTTGTAACAAAATGGGATCCTAATTAATCCATTAAGAGAGTAGGGTGGGCTTCCAAGTCCATTAATCATGAGTCCATTAATAAAAGTCCAAGTCTAAGTAAGTCACAATTAATCCAATAAAGCCCAAGTAATTAACTACTAACACTAGTTAATCAAAAATGATTAATAATAAGTAATCATGAATGCAAATAATATTCGAAATATTATTCATGAAAAGTTCGTGTGTCACAAAGACGAGTCGGGCCATGTAAAGTCAATCACGGTGACAAGTAAATGTAATAAAATACATTCATTAAAGCGCAAGTATTAATAATAAATATTATTAATAAAAGATGGAAAAACCAGGGTCGTTACATTACCCACCTGTTAAAGAAAATTTCGTCCCGAAATTTTAAGCTGAGGGAGATGGAGGAGCTGGGAAAATGTGAGGATACTTCTGCATCATTTGATCCTCTCGTACCCATGTAAACTCAGGTCCTCGTTTGGCATTCCATCATACTCGGACGATCAAAATCTTGTTGTGTTTCAAAGTTTTGACCACACGGTCCATAATTTCGACAGGCTCTTCCACGAAGTGGAGTTTGTCGTCAATCGTAAGTTCCTCCAATGGTATGACATGTTCCGGTTCAGCAAGACACTTCTTCAAATTCGATACATGAAAAGTAGGATGAACTGAGCTCAATTGAGTTGGAAGATCTAAACGGTAAGCAACGGGTCCCACACTCTCCAAGATTTCGAAAGGACCGATGTATCGCGGGTTGAGCTTCACACGTTTTCTAAAATGAATCACACCTTTCCAAGGCGCGACCTTCAATATTACACGGTCACCCACGTTGAATTCGAAGTCCTTACGTTTAAGGTCGGCATAACTCTTTTGACGATCATGGGCCGTCTTAAGTCTTGCTTGAATTTGGACAATCTTCTCAGTTGTTTCATGGACTATCTCGGGTCCGGTGATTTGCGTTTCGCCTACCTTGGCCCAACAAATAGGAGATTGGCACTTGCGGCCATACAATGCTTCAAAAGGTGCGGCATCAATACTCAAATGATAACTGTTGTTGTAAGAGAATTCGGCTAGCGGCAAATGCCTTTCCCAAGCCTTTTCGAAATCAATGACACATGCACGCAACATGTCTTCTAAAGTCTGAATTGTGCGTTCGCTTTTCCCGTCGATCTGTGGATGATACGCAGTGCTCATGTCAAGACGGGTTCCCAAGGCTTCTTGCAAAGAACGCCAAAATCTGGAAGCAAAACGAGGATCGCGATCTGAGATGATCGATAAGGGTACACCATGACGAGATACCACCTCTTTTATGTATAGTTGAGCGAGTCTCTCCATCATATCCGTTTCCTTCATGGATAAAAAGTGTGCAAATTTAGTAAGACGGTCAACGATAACCCAGATGGTATCGTATCCGCCCACCATCTTTGGTAGCTTCGTAATGAAATCCATCGTTATCCTTTCCCACTTCCATTGCGGGATTTCCAGTTGCTCAAGTAACCCAGAAGGCTTCTGATGTTCGGCCTTAACTTTCGAGCAAGTCAAACACTTACCAACATAAGTTGCAACATCCTTCTTAAGATTAGGCCACCAATATTGTTCCTTGAGATCGTGGTACATTTTACCGGCTCCTGGATGAATTGAATATCTCGACTTGTGGGCTTCATCTAGTATAAGGTTCCGTAAATCCCATAACGAGGTACCAAAATTCTTCCGGCATAGCATCGGAGTCCAGTCTCCTTAACCTCGAATCGTGAGACGAGAATGTTCAAGTGTTCCTGAGATATATTCTCCTCCTTGAGAGCCTCATCTTGGGCTGCTCGGATCTGGTTATTGAGGTTCGAATGAATGGTGATGTTCAGTGCCCGAACACGAAGGGGTGCCATCCTCTCTTTTCGGCTCAAAGCGTCAGCTACAACATTGGCCTTGCCAGGGTGATAACGAAGTTCACAATCATAGTTGTTCAGTGTCTCGATCCATCGACGCTGTCTCATATTCAGTTGCTTCTGATCAAAGATGTGTTGGAGGCTTTTATGATCGGTGAAAATAGTGCTCTTAGTTCCATAAATATAGTGTCTCCACAGTTTTAATGCAAAGACAACGTCTCCAAGCTCGAGATCGTGCGTTGTGTAATTTCATTCGTGAATCTTCAGTTGCCGAGAGGCGTAAGCGATAACCTTCGTGCGTTGCATCAGTACACAACCAAAACCACTTTTCGAAGCATCGCAATAAACAACGAAATCGTCACTGCCTTCAGGAAGTGATAAGATAGGTGCAGTGGTTAACTTCTTTTTCAAGGTTTGAAATGCAGATTTTTGTTCGGGTTCCCAAATGAACTTCTTCCCTTTGTGAGTCAGCGCGGTCAAAGGACGCGCAATCAGAGAGAAACCTTCAATAAATCTTCGGTAGTAACTGGCGAGGCCTAAAAATTGGCGGATGCAAGTTGGAGTAGTGGGGGTTTCCCACTTGCTGATAGCTTCGATCTTTGCGAGATCAACTTTGATACCTTGATCGCTCACAACGTGACCCAGAAATTGGACTTCTTTCAACCAAAACTCACATTTGGAGAATTTTGCATAAAGTTGCTCTTGTCTTAAGAGTTCCAAAACTAGGCGAAGATGTTGTTCATGTTATTCTTCGCTTTTGGAGTAGATGAGGATATTGTCTATGAAGACGATAAAGAACTTATCCAGGTATGGCTTGCAGACACGATTCATGAGATCCATGAACACGGCACGTGCGTTGGTTAAACCGAATGGCATTACGAGAAACTCATAATGACCATAACGAGTTCTGAATGCAGTCTTCATCACATCGCTCTCTTTCACCCTCAACTGGTGATAACCGGATCGCAAATCGATCTTAGAGTAAACGTTCGATCCTTGTAGTTGATAAAAAAGATCGTCAATTCGAGGAAGAGGATACCGATTCTTAATCGTCAATTTGTTGAGTTTACGGTATTCGATACACATGCGGAATGATCCGTCCTTCTTCTTCACAAATAAAACAGGTGCGCCCCAAGGCGAGAAACTTGGTTGGATAAATCCACGGTCTAGCAGTTCTTAGTTCTTGTAGTTGGCTCTGCAACTCTTGCATTTCGGAAGGTGCGAGTCGATAAGGTGCGCGAGCTACAGGTGCATCTCCTGGCACTAAATCGATCTGAAACTCTGTAATGACCCGAACTTTTCCATGTTTATATATATTAATTGAGATTGATATTTACATGATTAAATGTTTCCAACATGTTAAGCAATCAAACTTGTTAAGACTTGATTAATTGAAATAGGTTTCATATAGACAATTGACCACCCAAGTTGACCGGTGATTCACGAACGTTAAAACTTGTAAAAACTATATGATGACATATATATGGTTATATATATAGTTAACATGATATTATGATAAGTAAACATATCATTAAGTATATTAACAATGAACTACATATGTAAAAACAAGACTACTAACTTAATGATTTTGAAACGAGACATATATGTAACGATTATCGTTGTAACGACATTTAATGTATATATATCATATTAAGAGATATTCGTACATCATAATATCATGATAATATAATAATTTAAAATCTCTTTTGATATTATAAACATTGGGTTAACAACATTTAACAAGATCGTTAACCTAAAGGTTTCAAAACAACATTTACATGTAACGACTAACGATGACTTAACGACTCAGTTAAAATGTATATACATGTAGTGTTTTAATATGTATTCATACACTTTTGAAAGACTTCAAGACACTTATCAAAATACTTCTACTTAACAAAAATGCTTACAATTACATCCTCGTTCAGTTTCATCAACAATTCTACTCGTATGCACCCGTATTCGTACTCGTACAATACACAGCTTTTAGATGTATGTACTATTGGTATATACACTCCAATGATCAGCTCTTAGCAGCCCATGTGAGTCACCTAACACATGTGGGAACCATCATTTGACAACTAGCATGAAATATCTCATAAAATTACAAAAATATGAGTAATCATTCATGACTTATTTACATGAAAACAAAATTACATATCCTTTATATCTAATCCATACACCAACGACCAAAAACACCTACAAACACTTTAATTCTTCAATTTTCTTCATCTAATTGATCTCTCTCAAGTTCTATCTTCAAGTTCTAAGTGTTCTTCATAAATTACAAAAGTTCTAGTTTCATAAAATCAAGAATACTTTCAAGTTTGCTAGCTCACTTCCAATCTTGTAAGGTGATCATCCAACCTCAAGAAATCTTTGTTTCTTACAGTAGGTTATTATTCTAATACAAGGTAATAATCATATTCAAACTTTTGTTCAATTTCTATAACTATAACAATCTTATTTCAAGTGATGATCTTACTTGAACTTGTTTTCGTGTCATGATTCTGCTTCAAGAACTTCGAGCCATCCAAGGATCCGTTGAAGCTAGATCCATTTTTCTATTTTCCAGTAGGTTTATCCAAGGAACTTAAGGTAGTAATGATGTTCATAACATCATTCGATTCATACATATAAAGCTATCTTATTCGAAGGTTTAAACTTGTAATCACTAGAACATAGTTTAGTTAATTCTAAACTTGTTCGCAAATAAAAGTTAATCCTTCTAACTTGACTTTTAAAATCAACTAAACACATGTTCTATATCTATATGATATGCTAACTTAATGATTTAAAACCTGGAAACACGAAAAACACCGTAAAACCGGATTTACGCCGTCGTAGTAACACCGCGGGCTGTTTTGAGTTAGTTAATTAAAAACTATGATAAACTTTGATTTAAAAGTTGTTATTCTGAGAAAATGATTTTTATTATGAACATGAAACTATATCCAAAAATTATGGTTAAACTCAAAGTGGAAGTATGTTTTCTAAAATGGTCATCTAGACGTCGTTCTTTCGACTGAAATGACTACCTTTACAAAAATGACTTGTAACTTATTTTTTCGACTATAAACCTATACTTTTCTGTTTAGATTCATAAAATAGAGTTCAATATGAAACCATAGCAATTTGATTCACTCAAAACGGATTTAAAATGAAGAAGTTATGGGTAAAACAAGATTGGATAATTTTTCTCATTTTAGCTACGTGAAAATTGGTAACAAATCTATTCCAACCATAACTTAATCAACTTGTATTGTATATTATGTAATCTTGAGATACCATAGACACGTATACAATGTTTCGACCTATCATGTCGACACATCTATATATATTTCGGAACAACCATAGACACTCTATATGTGAATGTTGGAGTTAGCTATACAGGGTTGAGGTTGATTCCAAAATATATATAGTTTGAGTTGTGATCAATTCTGAGATACGTATACACTGGGTCGTGGATTGATTCAAGATAATATTTATCGATTTATTTCTGTACATCTAACTGTGGACAACTAGTTGTAGGTTACTAACGAGGACAGCTGACTTAATAAACTTAAAACATCAAAATATATTAAAAGTGTTGTGAATATATTTTGAACATACTTTGATATATATGTATATATTGTTATAGGTTCGTGAATCAACCAGTGGCCAAGTCTTACTTCCCGAAGAAGTAAAAATCTGTGAAAGTGAGTTATAGTCCCACTTTTAAAATCTAATATTTTTGGGATGAGAATACATGCAGGTTTTATAAATGATTTACAAAATAGACACAAGTACGTGAAACTACATTCTATGGTTGAATTATCGAAATCGAATATGCCCCTTTTTATTAAGTCTGGTAATCTAAGAATTAGGGAACAGACACCCTAATTGACGCGAATCCTAAAGATAGATCTATCGGGCCCAACAAGCCCCATCCAAAGTACCGGATGCTTTAGTACTTCGAAATTTATATCATATCCGAAGGGTGTCCCGGAATGATGGGGATATTCTTATATATGCATCTTGTTAATGTCGGTTACCAGGTGTTCACCATATGAATGATTTTTATCTCTATGTATGGGATGTGTATTGAAATATGAAATCTTGTGGTCTATTATTATGATTTGATATATATAGGTTAAACCTATAACTCACCAACATTTTTGTTGACGTTTTAAGCATGTTTATTCTCAGGTGATTATTAAGAGCTTCCGCTGTCGCATACTTAAATAAGGACGAGATTTGGAGTCCATGCTTGTATGATATTGTGTAAAAACTGCATTCAAGAAACTTATTTTGTTGTAACATATTTGTATTATAAACCATTATGTAATGGTCGTGTGTAAACAGGATATTTTAGATTATCATTATTTGATAATCTACGTAAAACTTTTTAAACCTTTATTGATGAAATAAAGGTTATGGTTTGTTTTAAAATGAATGCAGTCTTTGAAAAACGTCTCATATAGAGGTCAAAATCTCGCAACGAAATCAATTAATATGGAACGTTTTTAATCAATAAGAACGGGACATTTCAGTTGGTATCCGAGCGTTGGTCTTAGAGAACCAGAATTTTGCATTAGTGTGTCTTATCGAGTTTGTTAGGATGCATTAGTGAGTCTGGACTTCGACCGTGTTTACTTGAAAAATGATTGCTTAACAAATTTTGTTGGAAACTATATATTTTTAACATGTGAATACTATGTGATATATTAATCTCTTAACGCGTTTGATATTATGTGATAGATGTCTACCTCTAGAACAAGTCCCATTGACTCACCTAATAATAATGAAGAGTCAAATGTAAATTGGAATGATTCGTGGACTGATTCACAAGTTCCCGAAGAGGAACCGGAAGAAGAGTCGGAACCGGAAGAAGAATCAGAACCGGAAGAAGAATCGGAACCGGATGAAGAAATAGAACCGGTGGGGGAAATAATAAAACTGTTAAGTAAAAGAAAATCCTCAACCAACCGACCAAGGTTAATTATGGTCAATGGTGTTTCCGCCAAGGAAGCAAAATATTGGGAGGATTACCAATTCTCCGATGAATCGGATTCCGACGAGAATTCCGATGATGTTATAGAAATTACCCCAATTGAATTTAAAAAGGCAAAAGAAAATAATAAAGGAAAGGGCATAAAAATAGAGAAATCTAATTCCAACCCCGATGAACTTTATATGTATCGTAAACCCCCGAAGTCCTTAAGTTGTAACAATGACCCGGGAACCTCTAAACCACCAGGTTTTTCTAAACCAATGTGGACAACGACGGCTCGTATTAGGGGAACATCATATATCCCTAGAAACTTGGCAAAACGATCCAAAACCGAAGAAGAAGAAACAAGCGAGTCGGAATAAGATAGTTGTATTCGTGTGGTGTAATATATGTAATATAGTGTGCTTATGCTTTATGATATATGTAAAAATTGCTTGTATTAATAAGTATTTTTTTTTTATGAATCTAACTCTTGTCTATTTTACAGTATAAAAACACAAAATGGATAGACAACCCAATATTTTAAGAGACCTACCCGGAGACATGATTGATGAAATCTTGTCTAGAGTCGGTCAGAATTCTTCGGCACAACTATTTAAGGCGAGATCAGTTTGTAAGACATTCGAAGAACGTTCCAAGAATGCCTTGGTTTATAAAAGGCTTTCGTTCGAAAGATGGGGGATATCACATTGGGAAATCCATAAGTTACGATGTGTTTACTTTGACGCATATATTGCGGGGAACCCAAATGCTATTTTACGCAACGGGTTAAGAAATTATTTTGACTCAGTATATCCGAATATAGGACTTCGTGAGTTAGAAAAAGCGGCTAACATGCAACATAAAGAAGCATGTTATGCTTACGGATTAGTAATGTTCGCTTCTCACCAAAGTGAGAACAAGAACATCGGGCTACAACTATTAAACAAAACGTTCCCACAAGTGACGGAGTCGGTAATTGGGGTAAGAAATGAAGTTTTTAGATTGTTACGGGACTGTTGGACATTACGTAACCCTCATCCCTTTGACGACGTTACAACACGCTGTTTTATCAACGGCCATAACGGTTATGTTCCACAAGACCAAGGATGGGAAGTAATCCTAGTAAAACCAGAATGCATGACTTGTTTCTGGACGTATGAATTACGTGTCTTTATTGCCTTTGCTGAACGACTTGTGTACTAGCTAGAATTATCTTCACAACCATCTTGTATCAAATTTATTGTGTGCTATATTTCATGCAATATGAAATATAAGCGGTATTGTAAGTTTGTAAAATATTGTGTAAAAGTTTGAACGCGAAATATTATTATAATCAGTTTTTCATATAGAATTGTAGTAGTTGAATTGTATATTAGCTACTAAGTATGAACTTAACGGGTAGGTACTACCCGAATTTAAACTTATAAAACGCTAATATGAAGAAAAAACTTTTATAAATGAGTTCATATTATGCTACGAAATACTATTAACTACTCTTAATATTCTGTATGATTAACTTGTTCCATTTGACTATTTTGAAGGAAATGGCACCGACTACTCGACACATCGTGAATATGAATGAAGAGGAATTCCGTACTTTTCTAGCTTCAAACATAGCCGCAGTACAGGCTGCGCTACATACCAACAATAACCTTGGATCTGGCAGTACAGGAAATCGTGTAGGATGCACCTACAAAGAATTCACTGCCTGCAAACCTTTGGAATTTGATGGAACCGAAGGACCGATCGGATTGAAACGGTGGACCGAGAAGGTCGAATCGGTGTTTGCCATAAGTAAGTGTACTGAAGAGGACAAAGTGAAGTACGCTACGCATACCTTCACAGGTTCTGCGTTAACATGGTGGAATACCTATCTAGAGCAAGTGGGACAAGATGATGCTTACGCACTACCGTGGTCAGCATTCAAGCACTTGATGAACGAGAAGTACCATCCCAGAACCGAGGTCAATAAGCTCAAGACAGAAATTAGAGGGTTACGAACCCAAGGATTTGATATTACCACGTACGAAAGACGATTCACAGAATTGTGCCTATTGTGTCCGGGAGCATTCGAAGATGAGGAAGAGAAGATCGACGCGTTTGTGAAAGGATTGCCGGAAAGAATCCAAGAAGATATAAGTTCACACGAGCCCGCCTCCATACAACAGGCATGTAGAATGGCTCACAAACTAGTGAACCAGATTGAAGAAAGAATTAAAGAACAGACTGCTAAAGAGGCCAATTTGAAGCAAGTCAAAAGAAAGTGGGAGGAAAACGGTGATAAGAATCACCAATACAACAACAACAGCAATTACAACAATAATCGCAACAATTATCCCAACAATCGCAACATCAATCGCAACTACAACAAACGGCCCAACAACAACAACAACAACAACAACAACAACAACAACAACAACAACAGCAACTACAACAATCATCCCAACAACAATAATAACCGCAACAACAACAACAACAATCAGAAGCAGCTATGCCAAAGGTGTGAAAAGTATCACTCGGGGTTCTGCACCAAATTTTGCAACAAGTGTAAAAGAAATGGTCATAGCGCGGTGAAGTGTGAGGTCTACGGACCAGGGGTTAATAGAACGAAAGGAACAAATGGTGTCAGAACGAGTAACGGCGGAGCAAGTAGTGTCGGAGCAAGTTATGCCAATGTAGTTTGTTATAAATGTGGAAAACCGGACCACATTATTAGAAATTGCCCGAACCAGGAGAACACGAGTGGACAAGGCCGCGGAAGAGTTTTCAATATTAATGCAGCAGAGACACAGGAAGACCCGGAGCTTGTTACGGGTACGTTTCTTATTGACAATAAATCTGCTTACGTTTTATTTGATTCGGGTGCGGATAGAAGCTATATGAGTAGAGATTTTTGTGCTAAATTAAGTTGTCCATTGACGCCTTTGGATAGTAAATTTTTACTCGAATTAGCAAATGGTAAATTAATTTCAGCAGATAATATATGTCGGAATCGAGAAATTAAACTGGTTAGCGAAACATTTAAGATTGATTTGATACCAGTAGAGTTAGGGAGTTTTGATGTGATAATCGGTATGGACTGGTTGAAAGAAGTGAAAGCAGAGATCGTTTGTTACAAAAATGCAATTCGCATTATACGAGAAAAAGGAAAACCCTTAATGGTGTACGGAGAAAAGGGCAACACGAAGCTACATCTTATTAGTAATTTGAAGGCACAAAAACTAATAAGAAAAGGTTGCTATGCTGTTCTAGCACACGTCGAGAAAGTACAAACTGAAGAAAAGAGCATCAATGATGTTCACGTCGCAAAAGAATTTCCCGATGTATTTCTGAAAGAATTACCGGGATTACCCCCACATCGATCCGTTGAATTTCAAATAGATCTTGTACCAGGAGCTGCACCAATAGCTCGTGCTCCTTACAGACTCGCACCCAACGAGATGAAAGAACTGCAAAGCTAATTACAAGAACTTTTAGAGCGTGGTTTCATTCGACCAAGCACATCACCGTGGGGAGCTCCTGTTTTGTTTGTCAAGAAGAAAGATGGTACATTCAGGTTGTGTATCGACTACCGAGAGTTGAACAAACTTACCATCAAGAACCGCTACCCACTACCGAGAATCGATGACTTATTTGATCAACTACAAGGCTCGTCTGTTTATTTAAAGATTGACTTACGTTCCGGGTATCATCAAATGCGGGTGAAAGAAGATGATATTCTAAAGACTGCTTTCAGAACACGTTACGGTCATTACGAGTTTATGGTCATGCCGTTTGGTTTAACTAATGCACCAGCTGTGTTCATGGACCTTATGAACCGAGTGTGTGGACCATACCTTGACAAGTTTGTCATTGTTTTCATTGATGACATACTTATTTACTCAAAGAATGACCAAGAACATGGTGAACATTTGAGAAAGGTGTTAGAAGTATTGAGGAAGGAAGAATTGTACGCTAAGTTTTCAAAGTGTGCATTTTGGTTGGAAGAAGTTCAATTCCTCGGTCACATAGTGAACAAAGAAGGTATTAAGGTGGATCCGGCAAAGATAGAAACTGTTGAAAAGTGGGAAACCCCGAAAACTCCGAAACACATACGCCAGTTTTTAGGACTAGCTGGTTACTACAGAAGGTTCATCCAAGACTTTTCCAGAATAGCAAAACCCTTGACTACATTAACGCATAAAGGGAAAAAATTTGAATGGAATGATGAACAAGAGAAAGCGTTTCAGTTATTGAAGAAAAAGCTAACTACGGCACCTATATTGTCATTGCCTGAAGGGAATGATGATTTTGTGATTTATTGTGACGCATCAAAGCAAGGTCTCGGTTGTGTATTAATGCAACGAACGAAGGTGATTGCTTATGCGTCTAGACAATTGAAGATTCACGAACAAAATTATACGACGCATGATTTAGAATTAGGCGCGGTTGTTTTTGCATTAAAGACTTGGAGGCACTACTTATATGGGGTCAAAAGTATTATATATACCGACCACAAAAGTCTTCAACACATATTTAATCAGAAACAACTAAATATGAGGCAGCGTAGGTGGATTGAATTATTGAATGATTACGACTTTGAGATTCGTTACCACCCAGGGAAGGCAAATGTGGTAGCCGATGCCTTGAGCAGGAAGGACAGAGAACTTATTCGAGTAAAATCTATGAATATAATGATTCATAATAACCTTACTACTCAAATAAAAGAGGCGCAACAAGGAGTTTTAAAAGAGGGAAATTTAAAGGATGAAATACCCAAAGGATCGGAGAAACATCTTAATATTCGGGAAGACGGAACCCGGTATAGGGCTGAAAGGATTTGGGTACCAAAATTTGGAGATATGAGAGAAATGGTACTTAGAGAAGCTCATAAAACCAGATACTCAATACATCCTGGAACGGGGAAGATGTACAAGGATCTTAAGAAACATTTTTGGTGGCCGGGTATGAAAGCCGATGTTGCTAAATACGTAGGAGAATGTTTGACGTGTTCTAAGGCTAAAGCTGAGCATCAGAAACCATCAGGTCTACTTCAACAACCCGAAATCCCGGAATGGAAATGGGAAAACATTACCATGGATTTCATCACTAAATTGCCAAGGACTGCAAGTGGTTTTGATACTATTTGGGTAATAGTTGATCGTCTCACCAAATCAGCACACTTCTTGCCAATAAGAGAAGATGACAAGATGGAGAAGTTAGCACGACTGTATTTGAAGGAAGTCATTTCCAGACATGGAATACCAATCTCTATTATCTCTGATAGGGATGACAGATTTATTTCAAGATTCTGGCAGACATTACAGCAAGCATTAGGAACTCGTCTAGACATGAGTACTGCCTATCATCCACAAACTGATGGGCAGAGCGAAAGGACGATACAAACGCTTGAAGACATGCTACGAGCATGTGTTATTGATTTCGGAAACAGTTGGGATCGACATCTACCATTAGCAGAATTTTCCTACAACAACAGCTACCATTCAAGCATTGAGATGGCGCCGTTTGAAGCACTTTATGGTAGAAAGTGCAGGTCTCCGATTTGTTGGAGTGAAGTGGGGGATAGACAGATTACGAGTCTGGAGATTATACAAGAAACTACCGAGAAGATCATCCAAATTCAACAACGGTTGAAAACCGCCCAAAGTCGACAAAAGAGCTACGCTGACATTAAAAGAAAAGATATAGAATTTGAAATTGGAGAGATGGTCATGCTTAAAGTTGCACCTTGGAAAGGCGTTGTTCGATTTGGTAAACGAGGGAAATTAAATCCAAGGTATATTGGACCATTCAAGATTATTGATCGTGTCGGACCAGTAGCTTACCGACTTGAGTTACCTCAACAACTCGCGGCTGTACATAACACTTTCCACGTCTCGAATTTG
Source organism: Rutidosis leptorrhynchoides (assembly GCF_046630445.1). Classification (NCBI taxonomy): domain Eukaryota; kingdom Viridiplantae; phylum Streptophyta; class Magnoliopsida; order Asterales; family Asteraceae; genus Rutidosis; species Rutidosis leptorrhynchoides. The sequence continues at coordinate 104,200,950 of NC_092334.1, read as the reverse complement.
AAGAAATGTTTTGCTAAAGAAGATCTCACTATTCCGTTAGATGAAATCCAAATCAACGAAAAACTTCAATTCATCGAAGAACCCGTAGAAATAATGGATCGTGAGGTTAAAAGACTTAAGCAAAACAAGATACCAATTGTTAAGGTTCGATGGAATGCTCGTAGAGGACCCGAGTTCACCTGGGAGTGTGAAGATCAGATGAAGAAGAAATACCCGCATCTATTTCCAGAAGATTCGTCAACACCTTCAACAGCTTAAAATTTCGGGACGAAATTTATTTAACGGGTAGGTACTGTAGTGACCCGAACTTTTCCATGTTTATATATATTAATTGAGATTGATATTTACATGATTAAATGTTTCCAACATGTTAAGCAATCAAACTTGTTAAGACTTGATTAATTGAAATAGGTTTCATATAGACAATTGACCACCCAAGTTGACCGGTGATTCACGAACGTTAAAACTTGTAAAAACTATATGATGATATATATATGGTTATATATATAGTTAACATGATATTATGATAAGTAAACATATCATTAAGTATATTAACAATGAACTACATATGTAAAAACAAGACTACTAACTTAATGATTTTGAAACGAGACATATATGTAACGATTATCGTTGTAACGACATTTAATGTATATATATCATATTAAGAGATATTCGTACATCATAATATCATGATAATATAATAATTTAAAATCTCTTTTGATATTATAAACATTGGGTTAACAACATTTAACAAGATCGTTAACCTAAAGGTTTCAAAACAACATTTACATGTAACGACTAACGATGACTTAACGACTCAGTTAAAATGTATATACATGTAGTGTTTTAATATGTATTCATACACTTTTGAAAGACTTCAAGACACTTATCAAAATACTTCTACTTAACAAAAATGCTTACAATTACATCCTCGTTCAGTTTCATCAACAATTCTACTCGTATGCACCCGTATTCGTACTCGTACAATACACAGCTTTTAGATGTATGTACTATTAGTATATACACTCCAATGATCAGCTCTTAGCAGCCCATGTGAGTCACCTAACACATGTGGGAACCATCATTTGGCAACTAGCATGAAATATCTCATAAAATTACAAAAATATGAGTAATCATTCATGACTTATTTACATGAAAACAAAATTACATATCCTTTATATCTAATCCATACACCAACGACCAAAAACACCTACAAACACTTTAATTCTTCAATTTTCTTCATCTAATTGATCTCTCTCAAGTTCTATCTTCAAGTTCTAAGTGTTCTTCATAAATTCCAAAAGTTCTATTTCATAAAATCAAGAATACTTTCAAGTTTGCTAGCTCACTTCCAATCTTGTAAGGTGATCATCCAACCTCAAGAAATCTTTGTTTCTTACAGTAGGTTATTATTCTAATACAAGGTAATAATCATATTCAAACTTTGGTTCAATTTCTATAACTATAACAATCTTATTTCAAGTGATGATCTTACTTGAACTTGTTTTCGTGTCATGATTCTGCTTCAAGAACTTCGAGCCATCCAAGGATCCGTTGAAGCTAGATCCATTTTTCTCTTTTCCAGTAGGTTTATCTAAGGAACTTAAGGTAGTAATGATGTTCATAACATCATTCGATTCATACATATAAAGCTATCTTATTCGAAGGTTTAAACTTGTAATCACTAGAACATAGTTTAGTTAATTCTAAACTTGTTCGCAAATAAAAGTTAATCCTTCTAACTTGACTTTTAAAATCAACTAAACACATGTTCTATATCTATATGATATGCTAACTTAATGATTTAAAACCTGGAAACACGAAAAACACCGTAAAACCGGATTTACGCCGTCGTAGTAACACCGCGGGCTGTTTTGGGTTAGTTAATTAAAAACTATGATAAACTTTGATTTAAAAGTTGTTATTCTGAGAAAATGATTTTTATTATGAACATGAAACTATATCCAAAAATTATGGTTAAACTCAAAGTGGAAGTATGTTTTCTAAAATGGTCATCTAGACGTCGTTCTTTCGACTAAAATGACTACCTTTACAAAAATGACTTGTAACTTATTTTTTCGACTATAAACCTATACTTTTCTGTTTAGATTCATAAAATAGAGTTCAATATGAAACCATAGCAATTTGATTCACTCAAAACGGATTTAAAATGAAGAAGTTATGGGTAAAACAAGATTGGATAATTTTTCTCATTTTAGCTACGTGAAAATTGGTAACAAATCTATTCCAACCATAACTTAATCAACTTGTATTGTATATTATGTAATCTTGAGATACCATAGACACGTATACAATGTTTCGACCTATCATGTCGACACATCTATATATATTTCGGAACAACCATAGACACTCTATATGTGAATGTTGGAGTTAGCTATACAGGGTTGAGGTTGATTTCAAAATATATATAGTTTGAGTTGTGATCAATTCTGAGATACGTATACACTGGGTCGTGGATTGATTCAAGATAATATTTATCGATTTATTTCTGTACATCTAACTGTGGACAACTAGTTGTAGGTTACTAACGAGGACAGCTGACTTAATAAACTTAAAACATCAAAATATATTAAAAGTGTTGTAAATATATTTTGAACATACTTTGATATATATGTATATATTGTTATAGGTTCGTGAATCAACCAGTGGCCAAGTCTTACTTCCCGACGAAGTAAAAATCTGTGAAAGTGAGTTAAAGTCCCACTTTTAAAATCTAATATTTTTGGGATGAGAATACATGCAGGTTTTATAAATGATTTACAAAATAGACACAAGTACGTGAAACTACATTCTATGGTTGAATTATCGAAATCGAATATGCCCCTTTTTATTAAGTCTGGTAATCTAAGAATTAGGGAACAGACACCCTAATTGACGCGAATCCTAAAGATAGATCTATCGGGCCCAACAAGCCCCATCCAAAGTACCGGATGCTTTAGTACTTCGAAATTTATATCATATCCGAAGGGTGTCCCGGAATGATGGGGATATTCTTATATATGCATCTTGTTAATGTCGGTTACCAGGTGTTCACCATATGAATGATTTTTATCTCTATGTATGGGATGTGTATTGAAATATGAAATCTTGTGGTCTATTATTATGATTTGATATATATAGGTTAAACCTATAACTCACCAACATTTTTGTTGACGTTTTAAGCATGTTTATTCTCAGGTGATTATTAAGAGCTTCCGCTGTCGCATACTTAAATAAGGACGAGATTTGGAGTCCATGCTTGTATGATATTGTGTAAAAACTGCATTCAAGAAACTTATTTTGTTGTAACATATTTGTATTATAAACCATTATGTAATGGTCGTGTGTAAACAGGATATTTTAGATTATCATTATTTGATAATCTACGTAAAACTTTTTAAACCTTTATTGATGAAATAAAGGTTATGGTTTGTTTTAAAATGAATGCAGTCTTTGAAAAACGTCTCATATAGAGGTCAAAACCTCGCAACGAAATCAATTAATATGGAACGTTTTTAATCAATAAGAACGGGACATTTCAAACTCCACTGATCTCGGTGGCGGTAATCCAGGCAATTCTTCCGGAAAGACATCAGAAAATTCGTTCACAATTCGTACATCCTCCACGCTCTCCACCTCAGTTTCTAACGTTTTCACATGTGCTAGAACAGCAAGACGTCCTTTCTTCATGATCTTTTGCGCTTTCATGCAACTAATGAGATTTAGTCTCGAGCTACATCTCTCTCCGTAAATAATCAGTGGCTCACCATTTCTGTGCGGTATACGAAGAGCTTTATCTCCACAGATAATGTCAGCCCTTATCTTGGTCAACCAGTCCATACCGACAATAACATCAAAGCTTCCCAACTTAATGGGTATCAAGTCAATCTCGAAATCCACACCAGCTATGTTGATAATAGCTCCTCGGCTAACTTAGTCAACTTTCTCAAGTTTTCCATTGGCTACCTCTACAAGCATACTCTCCTTTAAAGGAACTAACGACCAATTTATCTTAGAGCAAAAGTGTCTACATACATAACTTCTATCGGCACCAGTATCAAATAGGACAGAAGTTAATAGATTGTTGATAGTGAATATACCTGTCACCAAGTCAGGGTTCTCACGAGCATCCCTTGCATTTACTTTGAAAGCTCTGCCACGCGGTGGTACGCCGTCCTTTCGCTTGTTGGAACACTCATTTCTGAAGTGGCCCGTCTGTCCGCATTCATAGCACTTTCTCGGTCCATTGGGGTTCAGCTTCCCAGTCATGGTGGTGATCTTGCAGTCTCTGCCAATATGCCCGGTCTTTTTGCATTTTTCACAAACAACGTTACAGTACCCGGTATGGTGCTTGTAGCACCTCTTGCACTGTGGCAGACTGCCTTTGTAGTTGGGGTTCGAGTTGGTGTTCGGATTGGGGTTCCTCCCATCATTGTGCCTTTTAGTAGGGGTTTGATCATAGGCTCTCCCCTTGTTGTTATCCCACTTACGCTTATCACTACTACCCACTTCAGATTTTGCCTTTTCCGGTTCATCGATGATGATTTGGTTCATTAAGGTATGCGCCATGCGCATTGCTTCCGGGACATTGTTTGGCTTAGACGAGGTGACATTTCCCTTAATGGACTTAGGAAGTCCCCACAAATACCTTTCTATACGCTTAAACTCTGGGGTAACCATGGTAGGACACATCAGGGCTAATTCCAGATCCCTACGGTTGTAACCATCGAGATCGTTTCCCACAACCTTCAACTGCATAAACTCAATCTCCATTTTCTAGATCTCTGTTTGGGGACAGTACTCTTCAATCATGGCCCCCTTCAATTCTTCCCACGGCGTAGCATATGCCTCGTCAATACCCTTTGCTTGAGCCAATGTGTTCCACCAAGTTAGTGCGCCGTCTGACAGCGTACATGAAGCATACTTGGTTTTGTTCGATTCTGAGCAGTTACTAACTCGAAACACATATTCTAATTTCTCAAACCACCTAGTGAGACCAACCAGCCCCTCAGTTCCACTAAAGTTGTGGGGCTTGCAGCTTTGAAACTCTTTGTATGTGTATCCATTACGAATGGGCGGGTTCACTGGTGGAGCTTGGGGGTTCCTTTCCGCTAAAGCTGTGGCCACACGTTCAGCGATCATTTCCTCGATCTGTGCTGCTGTTGGCGTTGATCTTCCGTTGGCCATTGATGTTCTAAACAAAAATTTTGACTCAAGTCAAAATCCAGTATTCAAATAGTAATAATACAGTATATGGTATCTAGCATGGAATCAACACAACACATGCTATTTAAGTAACACAAATAGATACAGATACCACAAAGTCATCATACAGTAACGTAAATAGAACACTGTGCAAGAATTAAACAACACAAAGTTTCGTTCATTAATAACAAGTTGCATACATCCGCATAGGTTCGTACAATACATAAGTAAAAACATAAAACTACAAGTGAGATTACATAATGAAATCTACTACAAATGTCCTATGGTGATGGTGGGTGTAGGATGTCCATTACGTGGAACATCTGGTCCTCTAGCTCAGCTACCCGAGCACGGAGGGTCTCCACTTCCCTTGTCAGTTCCTCGACAGAGGGAGATGGTGGGGCAGGCGGTGCAGTCGGTACGGGTGGTGCTGGTGGTGCAGATGGTCCGGCTCCAGAAGTAGATGCTGCATATCGGGGAGCCTTACGTATGAATGGATCAGCAGGATACGGCACGAGCCACTTACGGGCGGTGACTCTAGTCCTCAGTCCATGTGCATTAACAAATGGTCGACCTCCATTAATCCCTGGAATAACGGTACCATCGAAACGGTACTGCTTCTTCGGCGGGGTGGAGGGTGGCTGCACAGGTGCCTCATCGGGGTCCTAATCGGGGTCCTCATCGGAATCATCGTCACTGGAGTCTTCAGAGGATGAGTCGTCGGATGAAGGGTTGTTTAAATTGGCTGTGGGTGGCTGCACGGGTGGCTCTCCTCGGGCAGACATCATCAGTCGGTATCTAAAAGGCGGGATCGGCACTAAACGTCCATCAGGATGGCGTCGGCACCAATGGTTATGCTCATTACGGACCGGACCTTCCCCAAGTTCCGCGGGAATCACAACACCACCGGGATGGTGCTGTGGCTCCGGAGGTCCTGGGGCAAGTGGAGCTGGAATCTTCGGTGGGTCCTCAGCTCTGTCTGAGGTAATCACTGGGCCGGGTGCATGGCTACTAGCTCCGGAGGACGAAGCGCCTGAGTCACTGGAGGGTGTTGACGACGGGATATGAGAATCGGCAACAACGGCAGGCGAGGTGGCGGATGAGTCTGAGTCGCTCTCCAAAATGATAACAGGTGGAATATCCGACATTACAAGGAAAAATAACTTTTTCCATGTCAGTAAGTCATAAAGCAAGCACATATTAGGCAAAGTAACTACGACAGTCTAGATCATCTATAGCAGTAAGTAGCATGGAAATAACGACAAGTATCATGCAATCGAAAGCAGATAATAACATGCAGTAATGAAAGAAAGTAACAGTATACGGCATATAGCAGTAAAAGTAAGCAGCAGCATGCGGCAAGTTTCGCAGAAACAAGTAAACTAGCAAGTTGTAGATTAGTCCTATTAGTGAATCCTACTCGATCCGGTCTAGACTCACTAATGCAACCTAATTCCCTACAACCAATGCTCTGATACCAAATGTGATGCCCCGTACAAAACCATCGTGTACGAATCATCAACAATAGAATCATTACAAGGTCAAATACTATATGCGGTTTCAAAAAGAGTTTGCATTCATGATAAAAGGTGACGTTTTAACCAACGTCAAATGTTTAACATCCGAAAGTATGCTTCAACGAATAGCAAGCAAAAATAATAGTACTTGACCCGTAGGTCGTTACAATTACATCGTTTCAAAAGTAATATAGTTTGAATGAAAATTAAACGTTTCATACGGTGACATCTCTAATAAGCGCAGCGGGTATCTACAAAGCATGACTAGTACAGCGGAAGCAAGCAAACCTTAAGCACCTGAGAAAAACATGCTTAAAAACGTCAACACAAAGGTTAGTGAGCTATAGTTTAAGTATAACAGTAATGTAAGGTAGGCCACGAGATTTCAGTGCTTCAACAGCGTTTCAAAACAGTTTGAAAAGTATATGTATAACCGTGGGCACTTGGTAACTAACTTAACGTTTATCACCCCCTAAAAGTACACTTGGCGAGTGTGTATGTTTACGAAGTATTAAACACCCGTTAAATGCTAACGCTACTAGCCCGAGTGGGGATGTCAAACCCTATGGATCCATATCTAAGATTCGCGTTCACCGGTTCAAAGACCAATGACTAAACGTTACCGAGCTAAGGGGAAAGTTTATGCCGTTGTATAACCCACACATATATAAAGTTTAAGTACTCGTGCCTAGTATGTAAAATGTAAAATGCACATGTATTCTCAGTTCCCAAAATAGTTAAAGTAAAAAGGGATGCTATAACTCACAGTGGAAAGTAGTAAAAGTCGATACGCGGGAATAGTAAGCAAGTAGTTTGGTACGAAAGGTCCTCAACCTAAGTCAAAAGTTACTAAGTCAGTAAATCGTTCCCAAAGGTTTAAAATTATGTAAATTAGGTCTTAAGTATCATCATCATTCATCTTTAAACAAAAAGTATAAAGTAAGTTTCGTTCAAGAAAAGAGTTTGAAACAAAGGCTGACTTTGTTCAGTCACCACGGCCTCTATACAAACTGAATTGAGGTGAGACCAGTGGCCATGGCTCCGTATATGAGTCCCCTAGGTGCTGACAAGTTTACAGAACCGAAATCGTCTTTTTTTAACTGTGGTGACGGTTTAAGTACGAGTAGGTCATAATTTTCAGCACAACGTTAAAAGGACATAGTGACATTCGGAGGGACATAAATCCTAAACCGTAACTCGGATTAAGACGAGTCTTAAATGAAAAGTCATCTACACGAACTGAGAAAACTGAAAATAAACTTTACAATAGCCCAGATGGTCTGGTCAGTTCCAGAAACAGTAGCTAAAGGTGTTCCGGTGGGTTCTTGGTGCTTGATGTTCATCACGGTTCTCATCCTCGATGCTTGTAGCTTCAAGTGTACAACTCGTTGATGGGTTTGCATCATCTTTACCAAGTTTTGACCATCATAACACTAGTGTATGTCTATGATATGTAGCACAACTCAATTAAGTGTTGTAAGTAGTTTGATGAACCAAGGTTACATCAAGATCTTAGATCTGACACATTCATGAGTTCTAAATGTAATATAAAGCTATAAACTTGAAAGTAAACTAACTAAACAAGATCTTAAGTTGTAGAACATAGTTCTTAGTTAGATCTTGAAGATCCTAGACCCAAAGTCTAGATCTAAAGTTCTTAAGTTAGATCCTAAGTTACAACACTTGAATCTTTACTTTAATGAAACCATAAGTTATGAAACTTAGATTTTCATCTTGTAAAGTGTATATAAGCTTACAAGCTTTTGTTTACAACAAAATAAGCAGACCACAAGCTATAGAAACTTAGATCTTTCATAAGTATATGAAGTTATAACTAGAAAGTTATACTTCCATGTTCTTGAACTTATAAAGTTAACTTTAGTTTCAAGAAGTATGAGATCAAGATTAACTAGTAACACTTGACCAACAACCACAAATCTCGAATTCAAAGTGCAAGGAAATGAAGAAATAAACTAATCTACAAGTAATAAGTTCATGGTTGTTCATACTTAGAAAGATTCAAGCCAAGGCTTTGATCTTTTAAGAAAGTAAACTTTAAGTTTACAAACATGAACACAAGTATGATTTTAAAACTCATGAACTTTCTTTTAACAAGTTTTATGGAGAAATCAAACTATGAACTTGATTCTCCTTAGCTCTTGTATGTTCTTGTATGAACAAGATGATATGAAGAATAAACTAGAAAGTTTGATTCTTAACAACAACAAACAACAACAAATAATTAAACAACAATAAATAACAAGTAACTTAAACAAGCAAATGATGATGATGATGTGAGTTTATGTTTCGGTTTCAAAGAGAAAAAGAGAGGAGAAATAAGGTTTGTAACTTACAAAGTTAGAGAGAAAATGCTTGGAGAAAGAAAGTGTAAGTAAGTGTGTGTGTAAAAAAAACGAGGAATACTAGTAAATAAGTATCACAAAAAAAGAAAATGGAACCCCTCCTTTACCCATCAAAACCGACGGCTCCAAGGGGTGCCAAAAAGAGAAAAAGTCCACTAGTTACTTGCATGTATTTAGCTTAAAATGGTAATAAGGTTAAATGGTGTGGGAAAGTGTTGTAAGTATTCTTGTAACTAGTCTTTCATTCACCAACTAAACTAGTTTAAGCCTAAATGAAATACTTGTAACAAAATGGGCTCCTAATTAATCCATTAAGAGAGTAGGGTGGGCTTCCAAGTCCATTAATCATGAGTCCATTAATAAAAGCCCAAGTCTAAGTAAGTCACAATTAATCCAATAAAGCTCAAGTAATTAACTACTAACACTAGTTAATTAAAAATGATTAATAATAAGTAATCATGAATGCAAATAATATTCGAAATATTATTCATGAAAAGTTCGTGTGTCACAAAGACGAGTCGGGCCATGTAAAGTCAATCACGGTGACAAGTAAATGTAATAAAATACATTCATTAAAGCGCAAGTATTAATGATAAATATTATTAATAAAAGATGGAAAAACCAGGGTCGTTACACCATTTGTCTTTGTTGTTGCTGTTGAGATTATCCGCCTCGACCATGCTCGAAATATTGACCAATTCGTCTGATGTCCTGCACATGGGAATGCGTAGCCAGTTCCAGTTACAAATCAATTGATCATCTGTCTTCAAAACCCGATCCTTGATGCTCGCCTCCTTTGATGTTTCAAGTCTATATAATCTAGGAAATAGATTACACAACTTATCGTTCCGGATGATGCGCATATTTACCACTTATCAAATAAACCCTATTTCTATAGAACCTATATCCGTTTACTAAATAAAACACCAAGAAGATATAGGATTCAAGTCATAATTGGCTGAAGGAAAGGTACTTAACACAGATTGCCTATACGGCTTCTGTATGAAGGAAGAAAAAGGCAAGCTATGAAGATTCGTATACTGTGAGAAGGGACCAAACTATGCCTAAATTATAAACTCTTCTGAAAAATATGTTGGATACCGTGTATCCGACACACGGTCCCCTGAAAAAATGACAAACGAACAGTCTAACAAACACACCGGATTCCCTGTAGCCTGCACGCGGATCCCCTGAGCAAACAACGTACAAATCTCCCACCACGAGAAGGAACCAAAACTTATTTACATAAAACCATATTCCTAATGAGGAATATGCAAGACTCCGTGTAAACTACACGTGGGCAACGAGGAGAAGTCAAAAAGATCGCCCGTATAGAAGATCCCGTGAAGAAACACTTGATAAACCCTCGAAAACCGTATTCACACATGAAACCTTTCGTCCACCGTGTAGGTCACCTTGTAACCTACACGAAGATGGCATCGAGTACCTGGGCCACAACACACGAATGGAATTTCTATGACACGTCAGCTTGTGGTCCCCCAAAAAGTTTGTTACAACCATGAAAGGGACAGGTGTCACTTCACCATTCTTTCTAACAAACTCTTCACATCTATAAATACACCCCTTGGGTCATTTATTGCACACAACAATCATAACTTACACTTACTTTGTTAACAAACATTGCCACCGTCACTTTGATTTAACTCCGGTCATCACCGGATTCAATCCCCTCTAGATATTAACTCGTCCAATTCAATTGGGTGAGTTGATCCAATTAAGTTGTTTTACACCCTCGCGAATCCAAATTCTGATCGGAATTGCAAGATTGCCGGAGCTAAAACAACTTATCACACACTTTTTCCCTAATTAATCACTCAAACTAAAAGCTGGTTAGTTTACGTTTGATCAGTTCCTAACGCAATGATCATGCCAAAAAGAAACTGAGTTCCCGTCACCAATTGTCTTGATGAAAGAGTGTTTGAAACCGACACCCGGCTCATCTATTAAGGTACCTATTAAGATTATGTTGCGCCAAGTACTAAATGATGAGGAATGATAAGAATCATCGCTCACCATCAAGCCACCATTAGTACCATTTTTGCTTTTTAAAGACCCAATATTTAAACCCTCACCCTAGAGATTATTTATAACATTTTTCAATTTTACCCAAGAAGTTTTTTGTCCCAAACCCGAACCGCCCCAAAAGAATTTTCTCCTTACACTCTCAAGTAGTTTAATTATACTCGACGGAGGACGAAAGAGCATGAAAATGTTATTAATGGGTCTTAATTTGAACGATTTAACATTTATCGAATAAGTGGATTTTGAATGAGAATAAACTGTTTGATAATCATTCTGAATGAATAATGTGAAAAATACAAAATTATCTTATTAACGTTTTGCATAACTAAAAAATATTATTATTGTTCTTGATATAATTTAAATAGAATGTTACATAAATTTTAGGTACTTAATGGTTAAGAGTCAGGTATTTCAACTTTGAATAATTCAACGCTATGTCATTCAAAGATAAAAAAACAAACGTGTTGTGATCGATAAACTATTCATTTAGGAGGTAATTAAGCGCCACTAGGATTAATCTTAACATGGCAACTGGTGTATACCTAAAAATACATGGCAACTTGCAAGATATATGTTGTTTATTATATTTATACGGAGTATATAACTAAAAATACGAAGTACAGAGTACTTTTTATCTTGGACTAAGAGTAATCTCAATTGTCACTGTTTCTTTAATCCGTAACATATTTTTCTTTCAAGTTTTGGAGTATTATACACCATTCAAAATATCTAGACAGACCGCATATATGTGAGTAAAAATACTCGTGTTTATCGGTAGCTCTAAACAGAAAAACTTTATCCGTTGATTGAAAATACAACTTGAAATAGTCTCTAGTTCAACAAAATACTCACTGTCTAGTCTGTAATAATACTCCCTCTATCCAATAAAGTGTCCATAATAATATTGTAGAAGTCAAATCAAGTGTTTACTTTGTATTTCAATCAATCAAAAAAGGTTATTGTAAAAAAAATGTATTTTATTGGTGAATAATAGAATTAGTGGACTTTTTTTAACTTTGTCCAGTTTCATAATGAACACTTATAATTAGACGAAGAAAAACTTTTAGTTGTATATGAAGATGTAAATATAAATTATTTAAATAATGGAGAAAAAAATGTTGTGGTGTAGTTCATGTGGTAATGACATGTCTTTTTTAGCGAGAGCCGAGAGGGTCAGAAGTTCGACTCCCGTGTGGTGCAACATTGCACACAAGGCTCGTCCCTTTACCCTTGAATTCCACCCAATGGTGCCTTCTGCACATCGCGTTGTGAGGGCAGTGGGGGAGGGGTTTTAACCGCCCATGCCCTCGGATTGAGCCGAATTTTCTCAGTTGGGGACGAGTTATGCAACTGCAGAAGATGAACGCGTGGGTGATAAAGTCCCCTTGGGTGATCCGTAATGCTATTAAAGAAATAGTGGTAAAAAAAATAATTTTCATAGACAAATAAATAGTATCTAGCCCCTACCGGCTTTATAACAAAAATTTTATCTTATTGTTTTGTAAAACTCAAAGACTGTTATGACTCATGACTTGTGATGATACCATGACTTGTGACTCGGCTAGTCGGCTTTATAAGAATAATCAAAGATGCGTACTTAAATAACTAATCTTTTCTTTCTCTTTTTGGTAAATAGTAACCCAACTGTCACATATTCCATCTGACTTAAAAGGAAATGAATGGAGAAAAGTAACATATTAATGTGATCACAAAAATAAAGATGAGAATATTAGCATAACAAAAAGCCATGTTTACACTTGATTCTCTTGTTTTTAGATGATGCATTGTAGGCCCCTCTCTTATTCTTCTTCTTATAAATATACACCAACACACCCATACCCACTCATACATCTCTTAATAATCTAGTTCAATTCAAGTTGCAGTACCAAGTCATGAGCCACATCGATCAACAAAACATTCATCGTGAGTTATTGATACTCTTTATTAGTGCATCATAATCAATTAATCATATGATTATGTTTTTATTAGTATGTGAAATTATGATTTGATATGCAGCTGCCTACCCTCCTACCATGGAGAAACAAGGACCAATGCCGAGCAAACAAGGACCAACGCCGAGCAAACAAGGACCAACGCCGCTAGCACCAGCTGGATACCCAACAACTGCGGTAACCGAAAATCAAATCCCTGCGCACACGACGAGCAGGGGCGATGACTTTTGGAAAGGCTGGTAATTAACTGACATAACTTCTGCTTAATACTCTGTATATGTTTGTTTCTACCCACAGTTTCTTGAAATTTGATTCAATATATGTCGGTTTGCAGTTGTGCAGCGTTATGTTGTTGCTGCGCATTGGATGCTTGCTTCTGAAATCCATCAAAAGACGAACATGATTTGTGTTTTGGGTCTGAGTGTTTATGTATTTAGACGGCTTGATTAGTTAAACTCTATGTATCTATAACAGAATAGACTTGTTTTGCAAATTCTGGTTTCTGTAAGCGTTTTCGTTTGTACCTGGTCACCGTTTATGAATGAGACAGTTTGGTTATCGTTGAACTTTATTCGTTTTCAAGAATAAGCCGGTATACAAACCCATTTCACATCTAACTTGACAAGAACCTAATAACACATAAAATGAACACAGTTTCACAAATTCAAGGGGGCTGGTGACATAACTCGGATACCACAAAACAAGCTCAAGTTCAACGCACTCAACACTTAAAATGTTATTTACCATAATATACTTACGCATCTGCAAACGCGTGGCTTACAACATAATCTCATTTAGCTTCTTCATCCATATTTGGTGACAACGATTCAGATCGTCTTCTCTTGGGCTCGTTGTCCCCCAAATGCAGTGAAAACCCAAGATCCTCATCTGTTTCAGTTTTTAAGGCACTTAGATTCTCAGACTCCACCCTAGACCTTCGTTCGTTTCTATGTAATGGTGAGTGACCATTGAAAGTTGAAATGAACTGATGCTCGATACTTGGGCCCACATTAAGCCCATATTCCATATTGGCTGCGTTTTCTGTAGGAGACAAATTGATATCAGGACCACCAACACCACCGTTTCCATCTTCTGTAGGGATATGCTGTTGGATATGGAGTCCCAATGGTTCTGCTTCGTCTTTTGGAAGAACTATTTCTGGAGGTGATGAATCACCGCCTGTTGAACCAATCACCGTAGCCGACGAAGCTCTTTGTTCTTGAACCGCCCCTATTTAATAAACAGACAAAATATCACGAATGGTCCATGTGGTTTGTATCAATTTACACTCATGGTCCCTGTACTTTTTCTGTCAAGGATGGTCCCAGTGATTTGCATTTGAATCACCGGTGGTCCCTGTGATTTGCATTTTTTCGTCAAGGGTGGTCCATGTGGTTTGCACCACAGGGACCATCCGTGATTCAAATGCAAACCACTGGGACCATCCATGACGGGAAAAAAAGTAAAGGGACCACCGTGATATTATATATAAGAAATAATTTAAATCGTTACATCAACAGATAAATGTCACAACTAAGATGTATATACTAAAAAATCACTGGTGGAAACATCGGCGGATTGGGTAACAATTCCGAACAGGTACGTGTTAAAATTTGTAATTTTTACTTGATAATATATAAATTTATAATAATTTATAATAAATAATTAAATAATAATAATGATAATCCTATGATATAAGAAGATTATTCATGCGGTTCAATCCCTTGAAAAAAACTTTGGGGTACTTTGGAACCAACCCATTTGACCAGCTTCATTTTGGATATTGCAGTTTAACTAATTCAACCCGTTAGTGATTAATCATACTCCCAATCAACCCCGAAAGATATACAAAAGTAACAATAAAGAACATGGAATGAGGTGGATGAGAACACGAACCTATTAGGGCATCAGCCGTTGTTATAATATCAAGTTCAAGAAGATTAAGTAAGCGTCCAAGATCAACACCGCTGGTCCAGTTCTCTGGCGGCTGACCAACTTTAAGTTTAAGTCGGCCCCTATTTGCGGTTCCACCCCATATGATTCCAATGGGTCTTGGTTTCTCCTCAATCTCACCCGTCAACACAATGAGGCTTCCACTATCACCTTCAAGGTCAAACGTACGTTGATTCTCTCCAACGACAAGAAAATCAGTAAAGAAACAAATCCCCTTTTCATCATTATATTCAAGGGCATACGCTAAGATAGTTCCTTTAGTCAACCCTGAACTCCTTCCAACTTTCATCACTTTCTTACCAATAAGACTGTTAATGGGAGATTGTAAATCCACAATTTTAACATCTCCGATCTCGCCAACATCTTTTACAGATGTAGTTACAGTGGACATGTCAAAATCATCGCTAAAGGGGATGAATGCCCCATCTGCTCTCACAAATGTCTCTGCAAGTGCACCACATCCCAAAATTTTAATCACATAAACAATAATATTCAAATCATGCTCTACATATTCTAGAAACTAGTTAAAGTTTCAAACTTGGTAAGTACTAAAGCTCAAATCATTCATAAAGGGCTAACCTGGGTTAATGCCAGCAAAGATGCCATACCAAAGGTCATCTGTGATAAATGAAGTAGCTCGCTCAACTGCACCGAGATATATCCCAGGTCCAAGTGTCGGTGGTAAAGGATGAAACATCTTCTGATTTGGATAATCTAGATTAACAGCAACATGACGGTTTGTAAGAAAACCAACTTGTCGGTTACCAGTTTGGCTTCTTACAATAGCACCCAACGTCCCATATGTCTCTTGACTTGCAACCTAACACATACAGATACATGTCATCAATTGGTATATTCATCTCCAACATAAAGATACATATAAAATGGTATATAAATGAATATCAGGGATATGCATAAGTTGATTACATAATTTTCTTACTAAAAAAGGAAAACCCTGATGTATCAAAACACCAAAACCGCCACTATATAACTAGTCATTTGCATATAAGTAACATGCTCATAAATTTCAGCACAAAGACATCTATAACAGTGGTTAGTGTCACATTAAATTGCATTTTATGACCGAATATGCACAGCATTTAATAATACCTGAGAACCCGAACCAATGCATGATCCACTTCCACGGAGGTCATCCACAATATCAGTGTACAATTGTTCTTTGCTTGTTGGTTCGGGTGCACCAAAGTACGAGAATTCTAGAACGTCCACATCACACCAAACACTCCCAGGTCCCTGTTCGAATACAAACAAATTCACCAAACAGTAATGAACATTTTAGAAACATAAGGATGCATAATCTTACCTCCAAGATAGTGGGTAGACACTGAATTGGGCTAAGCCATTGCTTGTGAACTTTTCGAGAAACAAACACTAAAATTGCAGGTATATCCGTCAACACACCTCGACGAATCCTAAACCCAATTGCAGTGCCAAGACTATAACAGCGCAAAATCTTACTATGCGATGCCCGAATAGTCATTAGCTCAAGCAAAGTAGTAGCTTGATGGCCTTTAGGTAACCTCCCTATCGATTCAGGTAAAACACCCTTCTGTAAGTTCATAAAATAATTTGTTCTCTCTTCAGCCGCATCACTTAATCGGCTTGAAGTAGGCCAAGAAAAGTAAGCAGCATCAGAATGCTGTCCACCTGACGCATACGGTTGAATCGTTGGTTGATTAAAACATGGAACATTAGATTGACTATTATAGCAAGTCTTCTCCAAATCCAATGCTGATTCTTCCGATGGTGTCGAACCAGCAGAACGCACTCTTACGTTCACTCTTGTTGGGTCCATATTAGCTTAAACAAGCAAACAGCTTTTCAGTACTAGTTCTCACCTATTCAAACACTTGCACATATATTGACATGAACATAATTTCATTGAAGCATTTATACAAACACCTTATAGACACTGATATACAATCTTATAGTTCAAAATATGACTAAAACCCTAAACAATTTTGCAGATATAATTGATCACTGTATTGGTATTTCATATGTCATCATAGCAATTGAAGCTGGAATTAGTAAATTAGTAAAGTAGGAAACAAATAAAGTATTGATTAAATGAATAATTAAAGTAAATAAGATCAAATTTGTGATCAAGTAACAGAAAATTAACTCACTGATTGGGGAAGAAATTGTGACTTGTGAGTGCTTATGAGCCAGTTGTCATATTTCTATTGTAACCTCGAAAAGGTTAACGACTATACGTATATACAGTATAATTAATATAATAATATAATACAGTAATATGAAATATTATATTATATTATATTATATTATATTATATTATATTATATTATATTATATAATGGGGGATGATTCTCACACACTGTTTTTAATCCTCACACACCAATTTACTTGAACTCCTCCCTAATAATAGGGTAAAAGGGTGTGTGAGGACCAAAAAACAGTGTGTGAGAATCATCCTCCTTATATAATATAATATAATATATTATATTATATTATATTATATTATATTATATTATAATATATACATACAGAAGATAGATACAGTGGAGTGGAGTCCAATAGTAATTGCACAGAGATGATGGAAAGTGGGGTGTGTTGGAATGATGTGGTACTCGAAGGAGCATGATAACTACGGTGTGGTTCATCCAATTATGATTTGGGCCTTATTTTTGATCACTTTATTGAATGTTGGGCCGAATAGAATTAAATCCATCTACCAATTATAGTGCCTCTGACAATTGGCAGTCTTTGAATTTACTTTCACTTTACTAAATTTAAATTTAGTTATACGATAGATATGAAAATAAAATAAAATATAAATATAAATAAAGTAGTTGAAGTAAACTAACAGTTAACTTATAACTATATGTAGAGGTTAAGGTTGTTAGAAAATTTTAATTAATCTACGTAGCATAATTTAGTCGTTTATGAAATTGTGAATTATTAATTGTGTTGATACATGTTACCGTTCCATTCCCACAAAACTAAGTTATAGACTAACATCCAAGTATCTAACATTAGTACAAGTGTATAAGTGTATAACTAATGCTACCAATGTAACAATTTGCTAAGTTTATAGACTAACAATATATAACCATGAAATTTGACTAAGTTGCAAGAAACGATTAACAAGTTGATGAAGCGGAATACTAATCCGCCATGATCTTGAACTGCTGTTAAAAAAAAAACAAGGATACATATTCAAAAGAGGTGAACCAACACCAATTGCCTATTAAGTCATAATGCACCGTCTTGTACGGAATACAACAAAGTAGTGTCTTATTATCCTTAACTATATGTTCTTGGATCAGAGTACAAACCTCCAAAAAGCAAGAGTATTTTTTTTTTTTTAAACAACAATTTTTTAGCATCAATAAAGCATTTATTTCAACAACATTCATCATTTGCACGTATCACACATGTTCGGGCGGAAACCCTAACCCAATCGACGGTACTCGGGAACACAACCATTCGGGCAGTGTTCCTGGGTAGAGGTTCGTGAACGAGTCCGGTAAAACCTCTCTATAGGGTCAACATATACCACCAGTATTGGTGTACAATTGTTTTAAAGAAATAATATCATCCCTAAGGATCGAACTCATAACCTCTCCCTATCCCATAACACAAAGTAAATGAGAAAAACCATTGGGCGATGCCCCGCAAGTTCCAAAAAGCAAGAGTTAACATGTTAGTTCACGCAAAATTGACCTGAAAGTAATTAACGGGTCGTCGTCCCTGAAGATATTCCCGGACGACATATTGTCCCCAGGAAATCGTCCGGAAAGGTTCGTCCCAGAAGGTTTTTCTGGACGACTTGTGGCTTTTTCCCGCACGATCGTGGGGCCCAAGTGTCTTTCGGAATAGACGATTTTCTAGTAGTGAACGTCTTGAAGGTCTTCCATGTGACCTAGATCTTAGTGACAATTATGACACAATGGATCAACTATTACAACCAACTCATCTTACCATTCATGTAGAGTTGGTCTAAGCTACCGAGTTCAATTTGTATCGAAATGCTAAGGATCGTTTCAACAGGAAGAAAATGATGCATTTGTGGTCCAAATGGAAGTTTAAAGTGGCTTGTTTCTACAATACTGTTGCAGTTCGTTATCAAAATACATATAACAATACGTTTGCATCACTAATTCGAGACATAAATATTGATAAACGAGGTGTTATAGTAGTTGGAAATGATTGGAAGGATTCATAAGCAAGAAAACATTGGTATGTTAATATTTAGAAGAGGGTCCATGGTGTGAATTGCCGATTATTCCTTAGCGGGTTGAGCTTCTTTGTGACGTCCTAATACCCATTTTTGTAAAGGTGTCATTAGATCTTGTTAAAAGTTTGTGTGCGAAATTCTTTGATTGGGATAAACATATGGTTGACGTAAAGACTATCACATCAACAAATGCAATATAATGTATACCACAATAAGTAAAGACCTAGAGCAACTTGAATACATTGTGGCGGATAAAATGGACACGTAATTCATAGCATGAACATTTTATGGTAACAGAGTGTTGGTGATTTACTGTTATTTAACATTTTAATTAAAATTTACTTGAATGCAAGAGTTAGCTAGTTATACTTAATAACGTGTTCGGATAATATAAAGTACACGCCCGTAAGAGTTGGCTAGTAATTATCGCTTAATTTGCGTGGTTCAAGGGGCTGCGCCCATTTGCGGGGTCCAAGGGGCAGCGCCCCTGGCTGGGGTCTCGTTTTCCAACCGTTTTTCCTGCCAAAAATAAAGAGATGTGTCTCTTCATTATATAGCTGACAAAACTGATTATAGTTTTGGTTTTTGGTGGTTTTTTCCGCATTCATTATATAGAACAAATACACAGAAATATACAGATTCTCTATACTTGATTTTGTTATCTTCTTGTCTGGAAACAAAATCGATTTTGTCTTATCCCAAATAAGATTTCGTGTTAACTCGATGCTTGTGAGGGGCAAAATACTTAATTAGGAAAGTGTTTCACGATTCAAGAACCAATCTAAATTATCAATTTCGTACCCTATTTCTTACAACGAGAAGGAAGATATTTACATTATTGGAGACTTGGAGGGGGTATATCTGGTGATATGTTGACTATTTATCAATATGTAACATTGTTCTTCATATCGAAAGCACAAGTGGAGTAGTCGCATATTAGACGTGGTACCGGGATGAGGAAGCTCTAGTATGTGTAGCTACTCAAAAAATAAGACTTTTGTTGACAAGAGTTCTAATATTCTTGATATCCATATTGATGAATCACTAAACCAATATGAGGTTATGGGCACTTCTGATATTATGATAGCAGTAAATTCATTCTTTGTCCAAAGAAGCAAATGCAAGCTACTCTTATATGTGCACGTGCTATTTATCCCTTTGTTCAATTCATGGAAGAAGTTTTCATGGGGAGCCTGAGTTTACATAAGTTTGATTTAAAGTTTGGAATGTTAGTCAAGTTGTTTAAAGACTAGGAAAAAGGTTGCAATCTTTAAGATGATTCTTGAGAACACGAATCTCTTTAAGGAGGATGAATTTTGATGATCCTTTTACTATTGATCACATGTGTATCACGTTACTGTTAGTTATGGGATTAGTTAGTCAATATAAATAGGTTGTTAGGATAAGGATTTTGATAGTTAATCAATCTTTATCGTTTCTCCCTCTTTTCTCTCTGTAACTCTTTTGCAGCTATCATTTGGTTGTAAATTCGTAATTGATTTCAACACCATTTCTCATTCTTCTCGTTTAGATTCATTCCTTAAAATAGTTAGTATCTTTAAATTGCCAAAAAGAAAATTAATAATAAAGATCACATTATTGTTCTTACTAATGTTATTTATCACAATTATATACATATAAATTTTATAAAGGGATGAACTTTTATAATTTTATAAGAGCTAAATACATAGTACACGTTTAAAAATGTGAGTTTGGATGACTGGATTAAAAATGTGAGTTTGGATGACTGGATACCAAGTGAAAAATTAGTGAATTATTTTATCTAACAACCCTAACATCCAAACACAGATCGTCAAAAAATTTTGCATCCTTGTTAGCTGAGAATCATTCCACTAAAGATAACATTTTTATTTGAAGGTTGAACATAGATAGATTATCTTCTCACCTTAACTTGTTTTCGCGAGGTTTAGTGTTTAATTCTATAGCATGTCCTATCTGTCAATACAGAGTAGAATCCATGAATCATTTGTTGTTTAGTTATGGCACGACAAAACAACTATCGAAGCGAATATCACCCACATGGGCTTATCTTCAAGTACTTCTTTTTGGTTCATGCTCTTGCTCATGTTCTGATTGGCGTAGTTAGTTCAAACGGTGGAATGGTTCTTATGAATTTAAAGATAGGTTACACACTATAGTCGCAGCTTTATGGATGATGTGAAGATACCGGAATTGCATTATATTTTATTTACATTCGATGAAGAAATGCGATTTATGTGATTCTATTTGTAATTTCTCTTTTTTGTGGCTTAGGTATAGAGATAGAAAAGATATTAATCGGAACTCTTGGTTGTTGTATTCTTTGTAATTGTTTTTTGCATGTGACTTCTTGCAAGGGTGCTTTCAATATAATTTTTGCAGTTATAAAATCAAAAATGCTTTTTTCATCCACTTCGTTCAATTTTACCAAATACACAAACCTACTACATATGACCATCATAATTTTATGACCCATATGACTTCCCTTTTCCTTTTCATATAGTATAGTGGTTCTTCGTCCGGCTTTTGATTTTTCCATCTTTATTCTCGTGCCGGTGATCTTTGGTTGGGTAGTTCGTTGTTTTATGGTGGTTTTCGGTTGTTTGATAGCCACCTCTTTTTGTCTTTTCCATGGTGGCGGTTCATTCTCTCCAAATTTGGCCAGAAATGGCGTAAATTTGTTGGATATTAGGTCGATGCTCTCTCGACCATCTCTGCACTCGTGATGCTTTTCCTCATTGGATCTGGGCATTGGTGTGATCCCTTCGTGGATTTGCACTTCGCTGGAATTATGTTCTTGGCTGCCGAAAATCTCCTTCTCCGTCTTCTTTTTACTCGGAAAACCATGTAGCGAGTTCAGTTTTGGAACTTTGGTTATTTTTGGGGTGATGGATTGTGGTGTTTATGATGTGGTTTCCTATTTTACAGGTCTTAGATTTTGTGGCAGTCGGCTTCTTTTTCGCCCGATAGTTTTTTCGATGGTGGCTGTTGGAATCTCTCTGGTTCGCATCTCTTTTTGTGTTATGTCTGCGACATTCTCTCTTATTTTGTTATGGTTGCGGTTTGATCCTTGTAAGTGGCCGAATTTTTTGAGTTGTTTATTCTAAGGCAACCGGGAGCTGCCGGCGGTTAGGTTGTGGTTTGTTTTTTTTTTTTTTTTTTGTTATGTTGTTATGTTTAGTGTAGCTGTTATTTCTAGTTTTCGTTTGTTATAGCCTTATTCGTGCTTTGTTTCCTTGATTAAACATGTTTTTCACCTTTTTTGTGGGAACAACAATATGTTTTTCATCTGTTTGCTGAAGTCGTTTGGTTGGGTTTGTTAAGTTTGGCTAAGTATCATTTTGGTTTCTTTTGCAACAGCTGTACATGTTAATCTTCGAATCTGTTCTAATGTTATTAAATTTTGACAAAAATGCCCAAATCATCCATGTGTTTTTGTGTTTTATCCCAAATCATCCATGTGTTGTCTAAACTGCACTACTCATCCTTAATTGGCATAAAAACTCCCAATTTAGTCCCTGTGCTAACTGTCGTTTAAATCTTCCGTTAGTATACCACATGTGCAAGTCACGTGAGTTTTAAACTTCATATCGTACAGAAGAATATTGAAGAAACCCTAATTCGATTGTTCGTTCTTCTTCTCTGTACTTTCTCCAAAAAAATCTAAAACCCTAATTCCATTCTTCTTCGATTTAATGGCTGTCTATTGTGTGTGAAGTTATTCTATTATTCGTAAGTCCTTGACATGAGACGACCCGTCCTAATCCATAAGGACGAATACAATAACATATGATTACATCGCGAGGTATTTGACCTCTATATGATACATTTTACAAACGTTGCATTTATTTTTAAAAGACAACCTTTCATTACATCAAAAGTTGACAGGCATGCATACTCTTTCATAATATATCCATCTATAATTAACTTAATAATAATCTTGACGAACTCGACGACTCGAATGCAACGTCTTTTGAAATATGTCATGAATGACTCTAAGTAATATCTCTAAGATGAGCAAATGCACAGCGGAAGATTTCTTTCGTACCTGAGAATAAATATGCTTTCAAGTGTCAACCAAAAAGGTTGGTGAGTTCATTAGTTTATCATAAATAATCATTTCATAATTTTAATAGACCACAAGATTTCATTTTCAGTTCTCATAAATATACGTCCCATGCATAGAGACAAAAATAATCATTCATATGGTTTGAACACCTGGTAACCGACATTAACAAGATGCATATAAGAATATCCCCTATCATTCCGGAAAATCCTTCGGACATGATAAAAACAACATCGAAGTACTAAAGCATCCGGTACTTTGGATGAGGTTCGTTAGGCCCAATAGATCTATCTTTAGGATTCGCGTCAATTAGGCGTGCACTAATTCTCAAAATTAGTGATGTTCCCTAATTCTTAGGCTACCAAGCTAAAAGGGGCATATTCAGCTTCGATCATTCAACCATATAATGCAGTTTCGATTACTTGTTTCTATTTCGTAAAACATTTATAAAAATTGTGCATGTATTCTCAGCCCAAAAATATAAAAGGGTAAAAAGGCAAATGAAACTCACCTAATGTATTTTGTAGTAAAAATACATATGACAATATTGAACAATGCAGGGTTGGCCTCGGATTCACGAACCTATATCATTTGGGTATATATATTAAAACATATACTTGTATTCTAGCAAATGTATATATTATTAATAGTGATATAATTTCTATATTAATAACTTATGTATTTCTTTATTTAATTAAATATATTCATTTATTTATTTTGAATAATTATTAATATAGTTAAGTTAAATATATTTTTATGTGGAGATCATTTGTTTGTGAAATTAATAATTATGTTAATACTGGTATTAGTAATAATATTGATAATGCTAAATATGAATATAATAATGTTAATAAAAATAATGATATTAATGATAATAATACTATATTATATAACAATAATTATAAAACTTATAATAATTCTTTTTGAAACATAATTTAATTAAAATTTTAATCATTTCCATAATAATATTTATATCCAAAATTGCTATATTTATTATCTTATCAATATTATTAACACCGGTATATTCATAGTTATAATAATTATAACCTTCGCGTTTAATTTTAAAACTAATGACGATAATTTCTTTTAATCATTAATTTGTAATCATAATATTATTACTAGCAATAGTTCAATATAATACTAATACTAATAATAATTTTAGTAATGGTAATATTACTAATTTTCTAAATGATAATACTAATAACAATAACAATAACAATAACAATAATGATAATATCGTAATTTATATTTAATGAAGCTAATGTTACAAATCAAATCATATAGTTAATAATAACTAACATAATATAATTAATAATCTTTAGGATAACAATAACAACAACAACAACAATAATAATAATAATAATAATAATAATAATAATAATAATAATAATAATAATAATAATAATAATAATAATAATAATAATAATAATAATTAACTACCTCATAAAGCTTCATAAAAAAAAATATGTCAGGCACCAGGCTCGAACTCGGCCCCCTTGTATTCCCTTCAACACTCTAAACCACTGAACTAATCCATTTATCTGTTTTTATTTCCATTTTAATTTATTTAACCAGACTTCCTGTTTCATCTTCTTCTTCACAACACAGATTAGGTCGACCAGAGTAAGAATCAAATAACAACTAAAGTTTTAATTAAATTTTAGAGTGAACGTGACAAACTGAATTGTGAGGAATCTAATTTAAACACAGCAAGAGTATCAAAAAAAAAAATTAAAGGCTGTAACAGCCTTCGATTGAACTTGAAGAATACGTAATCGAATTTCAATTTCCAGGGCATTTTAGACAAAAGTTTTAACACGAATTGTGTTGCAATTCATCCCTAGAAACTTTTTCAGACAACAATTGAACCTGAAACATTGAATTGAATTTGAATTTTATGATGAACAATTCGTTGACTTTTTGAAAGTATAACTTTGACTAGAAAATTTGAATCCAATTCATTGAATTGGATTCTGAAACTGTACAGATAGTTTTATCAGACGATTTCTAACAAATCATCATTATTATATTTTGAAATTTGTCTTAAATTCGAGATTTAGCCAAAAAGTTTTATGTACATAGTTCATCGAGCTAAAAATATAATTTTGTTTGATTTGTTATATAAAAAAACAGATGAGATTGTTATCTGATAATAATAAGGGAGAAGTGAATGAATTTCTGTCAAATAACATGAAGTAATTGCTTGATATAATAATAGATATGATCGACATTATTACTCAGGAGCAGGAAAATAAAATAGAAAAAAATAATAAAGCAGATTCTCCTCTAACAGAATTTGTTTGTATGTTGGACATGGAAATCGATCGTACTAGTAAAATAGACAGAAACAAAAATACATATGTAGATTGAAGAGGATGTGTAACAGAATACACAGGTATGCGTATATATAACCGTATATATCTATAAATCTGTATTTGTTTATGTAATTATTTATATAAATCTGTATATTATATATGTATATTTATCTGAATATGAATTACCTGTATTTTTATAACTTATAATAAATCTGTATCTGATTCTGTATTTTTAAACTTAATTTTAGTATTAAATAATATGTTAATAAATTATAATGTTGTTAATAATTTAGTAAAAATAATAATAGAGTTAACAATAAAGATATTAATAATAATAATATCAATATAATACTAATAATAAACAAATCATATTAATAACTTAAATCATTATTATAATAATGATAATTTAGTAACAACAATATAAATAATAATAGTACTTATACTATTTATGATAATAATAATATTAGAAATTTTATCACATTATTTGTATCAAGTTTCGTATCTAATAATATTAATAATGCTGATATTAATATTAACATGAATATTATACAATAACGAAGTAATGATAATTATATTAGTATAACAACTATATTCTTCTTGAAACCACATATAATATATATACTACAATTCATTAACCATGTAAATATTTAATAATTATATATTACATTTTATGATAATATTCATTGAATATTTAATGTGCATGTATTTTATATATTACAATATAATCATATTTATAAATAGAAATCATATATAAATTTATATATAAATACAACTATATATACAATTATGTTTTAAATACAAAGTAGATAATTAATTATATAACTTAGACAATTAAACTTATAGTATAACATTATACATGTAATACTTTGATAACGTTGACAATTATATTTGAAACCGTTTATATCTAATATACTCTATGTATTCAAAATAATAAATTTTAGTTAGTTAAAGTTATCTCTCATATTAACTAAATTACATAATAGTTCGTTTGATATATAGTTATTTATTTATATTTACATTTCTGTTTACAATTATAGGTTCGTGAATCGTCGAAACTAGTCAAAAGGTCAATTGAATATATGAACATAGTTTCAAAGTTTTCGAGACTCAAAATTACAGACTTTACTTATCGTGTCGGAAACATATAAAGATTAAGTTTAAATTCGGTCGAAAATTCTCGGGTCGTCACATGACATCAAAGAACCCAGGTAGATGATTCAATTATTGTGCTCGAAAGGTAAGTTTGTTAATGTCAATCGTAATTAGTCAAATTAAATCGTAATCGTAATGTAAACTGAAATGCTACATGTAGGCAAGAATTGCGGCATCATTGCTTGGGTGGATCCTCCTATTGAAGAGATTTTAGAAGAAAAAGATCTTGAATTGGTTCGATGGAAGAAATTTTTAGTTGTTAGTTGGTTTTTTTCTTTTATTATTGGTTGTTCAATTAGATTATAGGTCATTTGTAATGTTCTAGTTTATCAATGATGTAACTCAAGATTATAATTTTTGAATAAAACAGTAAGTTTTGATAATGTATTGTTGTTCATTGTTACTGTGTTGTTGTTAATTGCTACTGTATTGTCAATATTTGCAAACAACTTGTGTATGTATTATAGACAACCATTGTTAAAACTGCAAGCTTCATTGTGACCCATTGTAAAAACTGTAGACACATTGTGACCCATTGTAGCAAAAGTGATTATCCTGCAAAAGTTTTGTAATTTGCAGTTTTAAAAACTGCACAACTATGGTCAAGTTTGTTAATGGGTTGCAGACTAAGTAATACCAAATATGAAAACCGACTGCAAAAGTACTTGTTAATGACCATTTTAGTCACCAAAGTGAGACCAAATTTGAAAACTGCACAACTAAGTAATATCAAATTTGTGATATTAAAAAACTGCACAACTAAGTAATGACCAACTTCAAAAGTACTTGTTAATGACCATATTGGTCACCAAAGTGAGACCAAATTTGAAAACTGCACAACTAAGTAATACCAAAAATTTGGTATTTAAAAACTGCACAACTAAGTAATGACCAAATTTGAATGTTTGTTTACAAATAAAACTGGAAATTACCAAACTTGACCATAGTTGAGCATAGTTGACTGTTTTATCAATTATGGACCAAATATTGACCATAGTTGACCATACTTGACTGTTTATCAATTATGGACCAAATATTGACCATTGTTGACCATAGTTTACTATTCTAACCCCTGCATCCACAGAAAATAATAATTAATAATAACAAAAAAAAAAAAACAGGTTCATCAAGTACATTAAAATCCAAAATTGATAAACAGGTTCATCAAGTACATTTAAAAAAAGAAAAAAAACAGGTTCATCAAGTACATTAAAAAAAAATAGGTTCATCAATTACATTCTAATTGAAAAAAAAAAAAAAACAGGTTCATCAAGTACATTCAAATGACTTAATCAATTACTTGACTTGGACCACTTTGACTTCCAGCAACTTGACTTCCACCTACATGACTTGTACTTGTACTTGCACCTGCACCTGCTTTTCCTTTTCTAATACTTGCTTTTCCTTTTCTTGCACCTTCTTTTCCACAACCCCTAGAATTATGACCCAACTCACCACACTTTTTACATGTTTTACTTTTCTCAGCTCTTGATAACCTTCTATTCATCACCATGGGTTGCTCAATTTTAATTGTACTAGTAGTTCTTTTCTTCTTGATAATGGGTTGCTCTAATTCATTAGCATTGTTTCTTCTTTTTTTCTTTGGCCTGCCCACTTGTTTTTTGTGATATGGAGGTAGAAGTTTAGTTGGACAATCACTCTTTGGCCATAAAACTGATCCAGTAATAGGTTCTACCTTAAATGAATAAACCTCCCTCCATGTTTCCAACTTATACACTGGATTAACCTTAATTCTCAGGATCACCAACTTTCTCATAATTCTATGACATCTCCCAAATACAAGCAACTGCATGTCTACATGGCAACCCAGTCAACTCCCATTTTCTACAAGTACATGTTTTTGTTCTTATGTCAACAACTTGTTTGTCTAAAAAAGTATCAATTACTTGGAACATGTCTCCCTCATTCCAAGTTGCATTATACCTATTTGCAGCCTTCTTAGTCATTTCAAATAATCTAGTGGTTGTAGGTGTCAATGCCTGATGTGCGTAGGGGTGGTGTATACGAAATAGTTATATTTTTACTAGGAAATACTATTAAATACGATACAATTTTACACAAGTTATTTATTTATCTATAAAGTGGATATACCTAAACTTTGCTACAACACTATAGGCAGTGTACATAATCGTAGAGTAGTATAGTTTTTAATAAGTCCGGTTCGTTCCACAGGGAGACGTGTAACACCCGTTTTTCAGTTACACGTTATTTCGAGCGTCATTCGAAATACGAGGCATGTAAGTGTATATTTGGATCCCAAATAAAGTTGGAGTTGATGTTCTAAAACCTTACCATTGGATAGTAAATCTCATTACGTTTCCAACGATATTTGATTCGTCAAAAACGGAGTTACGGTTTGAAAGTTACGACCAAAACAAGTTCAGTTTCAGACTCAGTTAATTGGGACTCCGTCCAGACTTCAGGACGCCGTCCTGAAATGAAGGTTAGGACGCCGTCCAAGCTTTTTGGACGCCGTCCAGAAGGCCTGACGGGCCAGCAGCTCTATTTTTCTCAAATTAAAAGGGGTATTTGGGTCTTTTCACTTGGGGTCGGTTTGGAGCCTCTAAAACTGATCCAACCTCATTTATGGATCACATTTCACCCACCAACACTCTCATCTTCAAACCCTAGAGAGAGGAGGCGTTTTTAGTGAGAGAAAGCTTAGTTTGGAGAAGAAGAAAAGCGGTTTGGGTCGGGTCGCTAGAGTTAAAGTTGTTTCTTTCGTTCTCGGCTACATTTTGATTGTTATGGTAAACTCTAACTCCGAATTTTATTGTTAAGATTCTTGTTCATATTTAGGGATTGAACTAGTTTGGATTATAAACTCCATTCCTCTTGAATTTGGGGGTTTTGCTTTATGTATTGTGTAAGTAAACCCGATTATTGTGGGTTTAGGGTTTGAGGACAAATTTGGTCATGGTTTGGGTGTTTAACCACTAGATTGTAATTGTGTTAGTGTTTAGATGTTCATAAGAACATGTTGGTATGACAAATGGGTGTTAACCTCAAATGTTGTCAAACTAAGTCATGAGATCGAGAATTTATGAACCGTGTATATAAAGGTTTGATTAAAGTGTTAAACGATGTTTTGGAAAGTAAATCACTAGTCGTTAGTGATTAAAGATGTTTTTGGGACTTATGTCAAATTGGATTGACTTTGAATGGGTCGGGATTACCACCCGTAGTGGTAATTGGTGAAGTCCACTTTAAGTGTCTAAATGGGCGGTTTGTGGCGGTAGGTATAAACCCTCGGTTAAGGGTGTTGGTGTCGAATTCCCTTGTAGGGAATGTGTGTTGATTGTGTGTATATCTATATGCGTATTATAGGTATGAGGTTTGCTCGGTTGCATTTGGAGGTGATTTACATATATGACTTGTGCGGGCAATTCAAGGTGAGTGGAATAATTATATGCGTATGTATATAATGTATCTATTTGTTGTAGCGTGAAAGGTGTAGTGTCGAGGTGTTAAGACACCACGTTTCACGTGAAGAGTGAAGCATCGAGGTGTTAAGATGCCACTCGGGTGTAGCATCGAGGTGTTAAGATTCCACCTAGGAGTGTAGTGTCGAGGTGTTAAGACACCACTCCGTAAAATAATGAGTGTTGTATCGAGGTGTTAAGATGCCACTCGGGGTGATGTGCCGAGGTGTTAAGGTGCCACCCTAGGGGTTAGTGGTGCGAGGTGTTAAGTGCCCTAACGGATGTTATGAACACCGATGGCGTTTTCGCGAGCGCCGTTCCCTTGTACTATTGGTCGACCATGGTTATTTGTGTTGTAAGCATATTATATTATTCGAGTTATATTTATATGCGGTTGTTATGCTAGCTTGTGGTATTGGAGATTTATAGCTTGTTATTGTGACGATAAGCTAATTATGTTTGCTAGCGTGTTTGCGGTTTGTGTAAGTGTTTGCAAGTAGGTATAATTATATATGTATTCGTATAATTATTGCATTCACTAAGCTTTATGCTTACCCCTCTTGTTGTTTACCTTTTTACAGGTATTTTGTTATGAAGCTAGCTAGTTGTTAGACTAGAGGCATAGGAGCGCTTGGGCTCGAAGGGGTAGCTTTTGGTTATATGGACGCGGATTGGGGATTTGGTAGTCCCCGAGATTATGCTCTTGGTATTGGGTTGGGTTATAGAGTCCTAATCCGTCTAAAGAGATAAATGGGTCGAAATCGCTACATTAATTGTAAAACGGGTCATTGTGGGCTCGGTGTTGTAAAACTTGTTTTTATGGTGGCAATATCTTAGTTTTACTTAATATGTCATATTGTGAAAATGGTTTCGTTTAAAAGTGTCGGGAAGCGGGTTTTCCACTCGCGTGTAAATAAAAACTGATCAGTCCGCTTTAGTTCATTTGGACGCCGTCCAGAATCATGGGACGCCGTCCTGGTCTTCATCTCTGGACGCCATTCCAGATACGCTGTATGATAAATTTTTTTTTTTTAAGGCGTGTTTTTGATAAAACAATGTCGGGTTGTTACAAGTGGTATCAGAGCATAGTCTAAGGGAATTAGGTGACCTTGGGATAGGTGCCTAGTCTTAGACTTATTGGCGATTGTGCATTATTTGCGGGGCTTGTAGGAGTACGGGTCGGATTGAGATTTGTTAGTGCCTTAGAGTAGGTGACTAACTAGGACTAGTGCTTGTCCAATGTGGGATTATGTGGGGCCTTATTTCGCGTGTAAATTAGTGCCTTAGATTGCTAGTGACTAAGGTAAGTAGGCGAACGGGGACGTTGTTTTAGTGATAGTCACCTAGGCTGTAGGATGACGTGTTATTGCGGTGTACTTGTGTATATTTATTATTATGTTGCATATAGGTGTATATATATACAGGTATCTTTTGTGCGGTATCCTAGGGATGAATCTATTGGGGAGATTCGTATGTTTGGCGGTTTTGAGTGATCAAGTTCACGGTAAGGACTTTGGTCATTCGGGTACTAGGAGTCATCGCGTGTTATTTTGTGTGAATGTTGCGTCAGTCCGGGTAAAGTACTTTGCGTGACCATGTGGAAATGGTAAGGTACGAATTTGTAATAGTGATCGATCACCATTATTACGAAAGTGTATCTTGACATCAAGCATGACATGACGAGTACCGAACGGAGGAAACGTGGCATGGTTGGGGTAGATTCGGGATAAATGAGGAATCTTTATTGGTTCCTAGGTGATAGTTGTCTCGGGTGATGTGCTTGTAGTCACATCGGGTTCGTTGCGAGTCGAGAAGTGTTATGGTGGATTCGCTTAGTTAAGTGAGTGAGCAAACTCACGAGTTTGGTGCGTACTTAGTCACCCTATGTAGTGGGCGCACTATTAAGATTGTTATTGGTTTTAGTTACCCATCGTAACTAGGAAAATCGATTTACGTTTGCGTGTGTGCGACGAGGACTTGAATTCCGTAATGGAATGCGACAAGTCTAATGATTTTAATTTTGAGTTACACTCGGTAGAGTGTGTGGTTAGAGAATCGTGTTAGGATTCTAGTTGTGAGTAGCCTTGGAAATTGGCGAATCGAGGAGTCTTCGGGTCGTTAAACTCATGGGAGTGGGACCCGTGTAATGTTGATTGCGTTAGTGTGTTGTGGATTATAGGGCAACATTCCTAATGGAATATCCCTTGTAGTAGTGGTTTTATCGAGATGTAGAAGGGTGTAAGACTTGGTATCCCGAGCATCTCCTTGTGTTAGATGAAGGGCCTCATTAGGCTATATCGTTTGGCCTTGTGGAAATTGCGGGTAGCGTGTGATCGCTATGAACTTTCGATAAGACAATAAACCGTAAGGTTGTCGGGTAGGTATGACTTCGGGTCATTATTATAGAGAGATGGGTGACATCGGGTGTATGGAACCTAAAGATCGATTTTCTAAAATTCATTTGATTGTGGTGGGAGTCTGCATGACACTGCGTCAGGTGCCTTTTTATACCTGCTAGTGTAATGTTCAACTCCGGTAGTGGTGTGATCACTTTGTGCTTAGGGTGCCCGTGAGATACCCTTGGAAGCATCGGAGATTATAATAGTGATCGACGGGTGATGGTAATTCGACGGTTGCGAAAGTCGAAGTTTAAGAGCATTGTGACGAATACTTCTTATGAAGTGACGGGTAAGCGAATCTTGTTGCTCTTAAGTGATAGACAGGTAAAGATGACCGGTGAGCCGGTGACGGACTTAATGGTCGGTTAGTCCGAAGGGTTTTGATGAAGTGTTGATATTGTGGTGGACGCAATTATGGTGTCAGAATTGGTCACTCTTCTCCATGAGAGTGAGCAATTGTTGATAATGATTCGTCAAGTGGAAGGTCGGGTGATATCAACTGAGAATCACGGCTAAGTAAGCGGCGTGACATATGCCTAGGCTTAGAGGCATATGTAAGACTTTGGTAGAGTTTGCTTTTCGAACGATTAAGGTAGTTAGTTGTGAATTGTGGTATGAAGGTGCGATTTCATCGTGTATACGACGTCTCAAGTGATTGTGCATGTCGGCTCTGAAAGCCTAAAGCGAATTTGCGGTGAATTGATGTTTATGACCAACGGTGAGAATGGTCAGGTGTGACGTGGAATTACAATTCCGCGGGATGTTATCATCTTGGCGGTGAGAATAGGGAGATAAATCCTAAGTGGGGGAGTTTTTACTGCCGCCCGAGGAAAACTCCAGTGGTGTTATGTATAGTGAAATGTTGGAGCGTAACGTGCTAAGCCTCAATGGGTATTCGGAGCTCCTAACGAGGAAGAGTGACGGGTTGCTAATGTCAACTCGAGATCGTGCTTTACGATTGTGAGTTACAACTCGAGAATGTTATGCGTGAAGATTGTGATGATGGGATCGAAGGAAGTGTAAGACTTCCTATGTACTGTGGTCGTGTAGTACCAATGTGCAGTATGAGACCAAATGTGAAGTTTGAGATCCCGGAGTGAGAGAATGAAGTTGTCGTTGCGGGTGCTCCCGTAGTGAAAAATCTGGGTTGTCGTGAAACCCGGACAGTATAATTGAATGAGAACGAGTTCGATATCGTGGCGAATATCGTATTTTCCCTGTCGGGAAACGCAATCTTGAAGATTGTCAGTGGATTATTCCACTATATGGACGAATGTGAGGCAGAGAGTGTCGATTTTGACTGTCTCACATCGAGACACGCAGATGTTGTTTGTTTGCGAGAGTGTGCTCCCTAGTGATGCGACTGTTAGTTGCATTGAAATGTTGAGACCATCCTTAACGGACGGTCTAGGTAGGAAAGTTCACCCGGCGTGGTGAATATTTTTGTGAGTCGTGTGGCGAATTGCGGAAATTTTGTGATGATGATTCGCCGTTGACGGGATTTTGGTATACGAATAGCTTCTATACTAGTACTAGAAAGCCGTATTGTATGGTTCAGAGGAGAAACCCTATGACGATGTGTTGATGTTTCGTCTAATTCGTGGTGTATTATTGTCGTCCTGGATTAATCCAGTGACGTATAGTCGTGTGTGGATCGATCGGCGGGAAAGTGGTGCTTCTTAAGTGTTATTGCGGGGTTATTAAATTTTTTTTCGTTGAAGGAATGATCCGGTGTAGAGCCGGAGGGAGTTTGGTTCTTGGCCTAAAGAATATTCAGGAATGATCGGTCGAGTAGTACGGTTATGAACCGAATGAGTACGAAATTTTAAGGAAGCATGAATCCTTCTCGATTTGGATTAATGTAAGACTTGGTTCGCGGCGTAGTGAATTTAGAAGATCGCATAGGGCGATATAGTTATAGATGACACTTGTTGTGTGTTGCAGCCGTGAGAACTTGAAGGAAAATGTGGTATTTTTCGTATTTCCTAAATGGAAATTCTAGACGTTGAGTGTATGAGATATCATTTATTGCGGTAGTGCACGCTAGTGATCATTAGCGTGTGGTGGGATCTTAGAATTCAGGGATGATGTTATGGATGACGGGCTTTGTTGTGTTTTGTAGGAATCGTGAGGTGTGACGACGATGGTTGCCGGTGAATTGTCCTTCTTTTAGGACGATTGTGAAGTACGGTTGTTGTATTATGATGCGTTAGTGCACGAAGCGAGGATTCAGATGAGTTTACTACTTGTGTGACTCCGCGTTGGAAGCGGAAATGTTCGTGGGAGAAGTGCTTAACTTCTAGTGTTTGTGCGGATCACGAGGACGTGATCCAATTTAAGTGGGGGAGAGTTGTAACACCCGTTTTTCAGTTACACGTTATTTCGAGCGTCATTCGAAATACGAGGCATGTAAGTGTATATTTGGATCCCAAATAAAGTTGGAGTTGATGTTCTAAAACCTTACCATTGGATAGTAAATCTCATTACGTTTCCAACGATATTTGATTCGTCGAAAACGGAGTTACGGTTTGAAAGTTACGACCAAAACAAGTTCAGTTTCAGACTCAGTTAATTGGGACTCCGTCCAGACTTCAGGACGCCGTCCTGAAATGAAGGTTAGGACGCCGTCCAAGCTTTTTGGACGCCGTCCAGAAGGCCTGACGGGCCAGCAGCTCTATTTTTCTCAAATTAAAAGGGGTATTTGGATCTTTTCACTTGGGGTCAGTTTGGAGCCTCTAAAACTGATCCAACCTCATTTATGGATCACATTTCACCCACCAACACTCTCATCTTCAAACCCTAGAGAGAGGAGGTGTTTTTAGTGAGAGAAAGCTTAGTTTGGAGAAGAAGAAAAGCGGTTTGGGTCGGGTCGCTAGAGTTAAAGTTGTTTCTTTCATTCTCGGCTACATTTTGATTGTTATGGTAAACTCTAACTCCGAATTTTATTGTTAAGATTCTTTTTCATATTTAGGGATTGAACTAGTTTGGATTATAAACTCTATTCCTCTTGAATTTGGGGGTTTTGCTTTATGTATTGTGTAAGTAAACCCGATTATTGTGGGTTTAGGGTTTGAGGACAAATTTGGTCATGGTTTGGGTGTTTAACCACTAGATTGTAATTGTGTTAGTGTTTAGATGTTCAAAAGAACATGTTGGTATGACAAATGGGTGTTAACCTCAAATGTTGTCAAACTAAGTCATGAGATCGAGAATTTATGAACCGTGTATATAAAGGTTTGATTAAAGTGTTAAACGATGTTTTGGAAAGTAAATCACTAGTCGTTAGTGATTAAAGATGTTTTTGGGACTTATGTCAAATTGGATTGACTTTGAATGGGTCGGGATTGCCACCCGTAGTGGTAATTGGTGAAGTCCACTTTAAGTGTCTAAATGGGCGGTTTGTGGCGGTAGGTATAAACCCTCGGTTAAGGGTGTTGGTGTCGAATTCCCTTGTAGGGAATGTGTGTTGATTGTGTGTATATCTATATGCGTATTATAGGTATGAGGTTTGCTCGGTTGCATTTGGAGGCGATTTACATATATGACTTGTGCGGGCAATTCAAGGTGAGTGGAATAATTATATGCATATGTATATAATGTATCTATTTGTTGTAGCGTGAAAGGTGTAGTGTCGAGGTGTTAAGACACCACGTTTCACGTGAAGAGTGTAGCATCGAGGTGTTAAGATGCCACTCGGGTGTAGCATCGAGGTGTTAAGATGCCACCTAGGAGTGTAGTGTCGAGGTGTTAAGACACCACTCCGTAAAATAATGAGTGTTGCATCGAGGTGTTAAGATGCCACTCGGGGTGATGTGCCGAGGTGTTAAGGTGCCACCCTAGGGGTTAGTGGTGCGAGGTGTTAAGTGCCCTAACGGATGTTATGAACACCGATGGCGTTTTCGCGAGCGCCGTTCCCTTGTACTATTGGTCGACCATGGTTATTTGTGTTGTAAGCATATTATATTATTCGAGTTATATTTATATGCGGTTGTTATGCTAGCTTGTGGTATTAGAGATTTATAGCTTGTTATTGTGACGATAAGCTAATTATGTTTGCTAGCGTGTTTGCGGTTTGTGTAAGTGTTTGCAAGTAGGTATAATTATATATGTATTCGTATAATTATTGCATTCACTAAGCTTTATGCTTACCCCTCTTGTTGTTTACCTTTTTACAGGTATTTTGTTATGAAGCTAGCTAGTTGTTAGACTAGAGGCATAGGAGCGCTTGGGCTCGAAGGGGTAGCTTTTGGTTATATGGACGCGGATTGGGGATTTGGTAGTCCCCGAGATTATGCTCTTGGTATTGGGTTGGGTTATAGAGTCCTAATCCGTCTAAAGAGATAAATGGGTCGAAATCGCTACATTAATTGTAAAACGGGTCATTGTGGGCTCGGTGTTGTAAAACTTGTTTTTATGGTGGCAATATCTTAGTTTTACTTAATATGTCATATTGTGAAAATGGTTTCGTTTAAAAGTGTCGGGAAGCGGGTTTTCCACTCGCGTGTAAATAAAAACTGATCAGTCCGCTTTAGTTCATTTGGACGTCGTCCAGAATCATGGGACGCTGTCCAGAATCATGGGATGCCGTCCTGGTCTTCATCTCTGGACGCCGTCCAGATTATGGGACGCCGTCCAGATACGCTGTATGATAAAAAAAAAATTTTTAAGGCGTGTTTTTGATAAAACGATGTCGGGTTGTTACAAGACGACATATTTTACACTATATTTTAAACAACTATATTTGTACAAAATATATATATTTATATATAATAATAATATAAAAGGGGGTTTACCGTTTAATGACCGGTTTGTCGATTTTATATTTTAAGTCACAAATAAAACCTAATGAAAAATATAAATGACGATAATTTAAGTGCGTAAAATAAAATGCGATAAGAAATAAGATAAAATTATTATACTTATTTAAACTTCCGTAATCATGATGTTTGACTTTTTGATTTTAATTAATTATCCTGGGTTAATTGTCTTTTGTCCTGGATTATTTAATATGTCCATCTGGTTTTTATCCATAACAGTCCATCAGTCATAAATATAAAGTGCGAGTATCCTCTTCAAATTATCCTTATATCCGAAGTCAAATATTCCAACTAATTGGGGACTTAAACTATAATTACACCACTTTTCCTTGTATATAATTCACCCCTGTTTTAATAAGTCCATTGACTATTAATCCATTCCCGTATCCGGTTAAATGAACGATTATTAGTACTTATAAATATCCCGCCCATCGTGTCCGATCGAGTGTATATGGCTATTTATAGGTACGTCCAATTGTAAATCTTTATATTAAATTAACGAACTATCATTCAATTAAACAAATATAAAGCCTATTAATAGCCCATAGTCTAATTTCCACAAGTGTCGTTCTTTTGTTCAAACCCCAATTATGGTACAAAGTCCAATTACCCCATCTTTAATATTTAGCCCAACATCATGATTACTTCGATTTAAATAAGCATAATAATAACTTAGTTACAAGACATTAATTTAAAAAGGAGAACATAACTTACATTGAGTATTTATCGCGTAGCTTTACACAGACAGAACTTCGACTTTAAAACCCGTAAAATAACCTTTACATAACCCAAACTAACCTAATATAAAACTAAACTAATATATATATATATATATATATATATATATATATATATATATATATATATATATATATATATATAAAGATACAGGGAGATATTGATATTGTGTAAAGAACTCAGCCAGAATTCATTGCATTTATAGGACCTGGCCTGGAATTTTCATCCATGCGATCGCATGGAATTTCTGCCTTCTGGCCATGCGATCGCATGGCCACCCTGGATCCAGCTGTTTTGCTTTGTTTCTAGCTTGTCGACATAATTTAATAAATATATATAATATATATATATAATGTATATAATTATATATATATTATATTATATTCTTGTGCATAGTAGACTTGTAATTTTAGGTCCGTTGCATCGCGCGTTGATAGTTGGCTCAGGTCCCGGTTCCGGATTTTCGAACGTCCTTTCGTACTATTTAATATCTTGTACTTTGCGTTTTGCAATTTGTAATTTACACAAAAAATTATTTTCCTTAACTCCCAAAATCCGCGCAAGTCTTTAACTCACTTTTAGTGGCACTTTTGAGTGCACTATGGCTTTAGTGGCACTTTTCAGGATTTAGTGGCACTTTTTCTTCAATTCTTTAATCTTCGTGCTTTGTCTTCACATTTATTTATTTAAACGATTACAACTTAAAAATAGAATAATTACAACTAAAAACTTTACATACTGGGATGATATTGCGACTAAATATATGTTCGTTTGGAGCACTATCAAATATCCCCACACTTGAGCGTTGCTTGTCCTCAAGCAATACAGAACTTGAAATTAAATCACACGAATCACTTCTTTATTCTTCACACTTTATACATTAGTGATTTTGATATGGCGGTATAAACAATGATAGTAACGATGTGGTTTACATTCCCACATGACTATAAAAATTTAGATCCTTAAGGAAATTGGATCTTTATGAAAACATTTGATCTTTTGAAAATTCATTCTAGCTTTTACCCTAGATAAGTTTTCCGGAATAACTCTTCACCGGTGTTTGCAAAATGTTTTGTGGGTTTGGTGGGTTTCAGATTTGAAAATTTTAGGTCAAAACTTATGGTTTTGTGTCACCCACTTGCTAACCTTGTATTAGGAAAACAACACGTCTAGTATACTTGCTCCGTATATTACCTTTCGGTAAACTACCGTCCGGTTGTAAAGGAAAGCGTTGAACAAGCAACTGCTAAGGCGATGTCTAATGACATGCAGATATTCATGGTCTACAACATGTTTGATGCAATTACTATCCTTTGTAGGAGCAATAGTAAAGATCACCATATAATTTTTCGGTCTGGCACAAGGTCCTGTCTTTGACCATGCTATGCAACCACCTTTCTTACGGTTGACACCCGATTTGGTTCAGGTGACCTAATGAATTCCAGGTGAATTCCTAGGATTTTACGTTCAATGGTAATGAGCGCATTGAAAATAGGTTTTCAGAAAACAAATCGGTTTTAATTTGATCAAAATATTTTCTCGTTCAAGCTCGAGTTTAGATTTCATCGAATTCCATGAGTTTGTAATTCTCAATCTTTAATGTCAATCTCAAAGA